>NW_026089623.1:19638352-20012055 GCF_024586455.1 Bactrocera neohumeralis
GCAATATTATACGCAAAATTAATTTAAATATTTTAAACCAAAGCAGTAAGCAAGATTTGTAAAAAACTATGCGGCAACACTATTTTAACATTTTTTTTCAAAAAATTAAGTTATAACATTTTGTTTCCCGCATTAATATTAAAATAGTTAATTAGTTAAAAAATTTCACATATTACAAATACTACGTCAACTCTAAAAATTTAATTACTGAATTTTTTCAACTGTTTAACGAAATTGTAACCTTTAAAGTAGTTAACGGCGATGCTATTAAATGAAATAACTAGTATGAAATAGGTGGTAGGTCAACACCCTTTCAAAGTTATCATCAGAAAATTGAGAAGAACATTAATACTTTGTTTATATATTAATATTTGATCATAAATGGTTTTAATTTAAAATTATGAAATAGTCAATCTAAAAATTTATTTACTGATTTTTTCTAATTACACCAGTTAATAATATCTTCATATTATTTGCAAAATCTGTGTGTAAATTTCGAACAAAAATAGTAAGAATTTTAAATTAAACTTTTTTCTTTCGTTTGCCACATTACTATCGGGTGACTTTAGACTTGACGTAGCCCCACAAAAAATAGTCTAAAGGCGTTAAATCGCATGATCTTGGTGGCCAACTTACGGGTCCATTTCTTGAGATGAATTGTTCTCCGAAGTTTTCCCTCAAAATGGCCATAGAATCGCGAGCTGTGTGGCATGTAGCGCCATCTTGTTGAAACCACATGTCAACCAAGTTCAGTTCTTCCATTTTTGGCAACAAAAAGTTTGTTAGCATCGAACGATAGCGATCGCCATTCACCGTAACGTTGCGTCCAACAGCATCTTTGAAAAATACGGTCCAATGATTCCACCAGCGTACAAACCACACCAAACAGTGCATTTTTCGGGATGCATGGCAGTTGGCCACCAAGATCATGCGATTTAACGCCTTTAGACTATTTTTTGTGGGGCTACGTCAAGTCTAAAGTCTACAGAAATAAGCCAGCAACTATTCCAGCTTTGGAAGACAACATTTCCGAAGAAATTCGGGCTATTCCGGCCGAAATGCTCGAAAAAGTTGCCCAAAATTGGACTTTCCGAATGGACCACCTAAGACGCAGCCGCGGTCAACATTTAAATGAAATTATCTTCAAAAAGTAAATGTCATGAACCAATCTAACGTTTCAAATAAAGAACCGATGAGATTTGCAAATTTTATGCGTTTTTTTTTTTAAAAAAGTTATCAAGCTCTTAAAAAATCACCCGATACATATGCATATAGATGTACCACGAAAAACATTTCATGCATTTTTCATCGAAATGCAATCACAACCGAAACTGGTGGCGCTACGAGCTACAGCCGAGTACCAAAAATTGTGCAAAAAAAAGAACAAACTTGCTACAAAAAAATTCCAAACAAGTAAGGAAGGGCTAAATTCGGGTGCAACTGAACATATTATACTCTTTAATTATTCTTACTTACAAGCATCAAAGCCAGCGAAATAGTTTATGGTGTACAAGTAAAACGTCAACCTGAGAAAAACGAAGACCAATATACCATATGTGGTACATGGCATATGACATAAACAGCTGCTGTAAACACACTGGTTTAATCGCGTCGCGCTAATTTTTGGCATCATATTGTACCAACTTAGGAAAGAAATTTACCTGTAATCCATATAAGCGGGAGATGAGAGGGGGAAATGAAGAATTCCCGATATTTTTGAACGAAATTCAACTATAGGTACTGAGGTTCACTTATTCGGTATCTAGGATCTTGAACAGTTTTGGTTGGCATTGAAGAATTTTTTGTCATAAAGTTGCATACACTCGGGTGGGTCGATTCCGGACTTTTTTCGATTCGGGATTTCTAATAGTGCGGAAAAGTTGCCTTAGTACATCCTGATTCCAATGCAACTTTTTGTTTTGAGATCGGATTGCATCTTCAACTCCAACTCCGGTCTTGAAATTTCGGAAATTCGCCTAAAATCGTGAAATTGTCTACCTAGCGCCTGAAATACGCATCTCATCATCTGATCATGTCCGTAGGACGAACCGTTCCCGAGATACGAGCGAAAATGCGGCGCGCTCATTTGGTAATTAAAGAAGACCTCAAGCTTAAAGCTTATAAGAAAAAACGAATTCATGGGCTTACGGATATACAGAAGAAAAAGCGAAGGGAGAGATGCAAAATGCTACAAAGGAGGCACGCAGAGTCAGAAATTATCTTTTCTGACGAAAAGCTGTTTTTATTACAGCAACCCCATAACCCTCAAAACGATCGAGTGTATGCAGCTAAGATGTCCGATATTCCTAGAGCTAAAAAAAGTGTAGAGCGTTTCCAAAATGTTTCTTCGGTGATGGTATGGGGCGCGATTTGCAAAAGTGGCAAGCTTCCACTGCTTTTTATTGATAAAGGCGTCAAAATAAATGCAGAATATTATTTGAATAACGTCCTAATAGAGCATTTGAAGCCTCACGCAATGGAGATGTTTGGGAATAGGCCATTCTGTTTTCAGCAAGATTCTACTCCTGCACACAAAGCGAAAACTGTGCAAAGCTGGTGTCGTGCAAATTTTCCCAGTTTCATATCAGCAGAAGAATAGCCTCCGTCTTCTCCGGACTTAAACCCACTGGATTATTGCATATGGGGCTATATGCTTAGCAAACTGGGGAATTTAAGTCGCATGACTTTGGATAAATTCAAAAACCATTTGACAAAAATATGGAACGAAATACCAAATGAAGTCGTTCGTGCCGCTTGCGAAAGTTTTTCTAAACGTTTAAAGGAAGTACAAAAAATCAAAGGGGAAAGAATTGAAATTGATGCATAAAATAAACATATATAATATTTGTATTTATAAAATAATTACTATTTAATTTGAATATAACTATTAATCCTGTTATTAAAAAGAAAGAGGTGCGACAGTTATTATTTTACACGCTGTAAAACAATCAAGTGGAATTTAAAATTGTGCTGTAAGGGAAGTAGGCGTGGTTATTGTCCGATTTCGCTTATTTTCACAGCGTAATGAAGGAATATGAAAAGAATGCCACGCTTCAATTTTTTTAGGGTCCCGAGATATGGGATTTCAAAAATAAGTGGGTGGTGCCACGCCCATCGTCCAAGTTTTACCACCGTCCCTACATAGCCTTATCATACAATTCCGACGGCAATTTATGCGCCTCTGATGCAGTTAGTTATTGATGTATCGCGCTTTTAGTTCCGAATGCGTACATTTTCACACTATAGGTAGGAGTTGTTGTAATATTTGTGCTAAGGGAATTTTGTTGGTGTAGCTTTAGTGGTTTAGGATATATCTACATTAAACTATGCGATGTACACTATTAGAGCTTATAGATGTCAAAATTATTTGCAAAGATGATTTTATACAAATTTCCAAATTTAAGTTGTCTAGCAGGAAAAGGAAAATTTTCCAAAATTCAGACTTGACAGATGATCGTACTGGCTTCAGAAGTTCGATGATCGGACTCTAATTACTTTCTTATTACTAATTTCTAATTACTAATTCCTTGCAATTGAGGCTTTTTTAGGTTTTGGTCTCTAACCTATAGATTGCGTATGAGGAATTACTTTTCGGAATCATCGCTTGTGGAAGGTCAACTACTGTGTGAAAAATATAAAACTCCTTCTTATGAGAAACCTGAAGATCGAGCGTAGAATTTCTATTACCAACAGGTCTTACGTGTTATCAGTAGGCAGTTGATGAAAAACTAATGGATGCATTCGAGAGAACTTTTCTGATCTGGAACTGTTCGCGTATTTAATAAATCTCGAAGAAAATGGAACTACGTACTGTGTCAGCTCTACGGCGACGTGGATATATTTAAGCGTTGGTTAGTTCGGGTTGTCCACATGGAGGATGATGGTCCAGCGATAAACGACTTCGATTCGCCAATGGATGGACAACGGAAACAACGGCGGCCACACATTTGGAAGAACCAAATACAATGCTAAAGAAAAAAAGAACTCTTATGAAAATAACTTTCAACGATCAAGGTTTGAGCGTGCGACATACCAAGTTCTCGACTCATTTAACTGCTTTAGACTTTTAGCAATCTTGACAAATATTTTTCTTGGCCACATATAGAATTTTACTCACCTGCTTACTGCTTAAATATGCAGCGTTAAATACGGGAGCCACTATTGGGCCCACAAAAATATGTGTCCCTAATTCCTTGACTGGTAACTCATACACTTGCAATGCTAAGTCATATACTCAATTTCCTGCGATTGTCTCTCAATCACCAAACTCCTATACGATGACATAATTACGTTTAGCTAGTTCCTCCAAATGGCAAACTTATTTATTAATTTCCCAGTTTTCAGGCGACATTTATTTCACTCTTGCACAAGTGAAGAGTTTTGCGGTAAGTAGTTATAGTCTTCACCAAAGTTTGCAATCAACTTGTGTGTGCCTTTTCTGCCACTTTCCAACTTTCACACCACGGCAACTACCTGCCACCGGAGCTCAGCCGAGACAATCCAAGCAGCAGAGCGGGCGTACGCATCAACACTTAGCAAGGAGCGTGCGTCGAAATGAGTAAACGTTTCTTTGGAAGAACACACACACATATCCACATACACAGTGCAGAACCCGTTGAACTCTAAGCTCTAAGCTACAGGGGGGGTCTGCAGGTCGCGGATATCCGGACGGCAAGTTAGTTGCGAAATAAGTTATGACGAATAAGCAACCCCCGACGTGGAGCGGCAGGAGTGGAAGTTGTGGTATAAAAGCCATCTAAGCTGATGAAGCCCCTGCGACAGAGGCGAGCCGATACCGCCTCTCAAAAATAGGTGTCCTCCCCCATCATGCATGGGCATGGTGGGTAATACAAAAATCCGGGCGTGATGGACTCACAATGAGCAGGTTCCTGGTCAGCGGCTGTTCATCATGTCAGGTGCGGCCAATGAACCAATGTAAATCGAGGCGCACCGGGAGTCCCTTTATATCTTTTTCAAAACCACCCACGAAGAGGAACCAAAGAAGGTTAAAAATAACAAGGAAAAAGTGGATACGTTAACCTCAATTAATAAAGGACAGATACCGGGAAAACAAGATGGCTAGACGGAAATTAAAAGGAAAAAGAAGGCAGCCTATAAGCACCGACCTAGGCCTGATACGATAGTGATTGCGCGAACCGGTAACATGACATACAGCGATATTTTAAGGGCTGGTAAAAAAGAAGATGCTCTGCAGAAACTGGAGGAAAGTGTAACAACGGCAAACGGCAGAAAGCAATAAAGAAGAGCAAAGCCTGTTGTTTTAAATAACTGTGCAACAAGGTCGATGAAAACCCTGAGGGAGATGCATGCAAAATCGTCATGTCAAAGACTAATGACCATAAAGGACAAACGCATACATGCCCTAGACTATTAAGGACGGTTGTCCAAACGCTTTTTCCGACGCAATTGCTACAAAGGCAGCAAATAAAAGAAGCTACAAACGCACCGCTAGTCACTGACCAATAAACTATTGAAGCAGCAGAGAGATTCGCAAACACTAAAGCATCAGGCCTAGTGGGCATCCCGAATAAGGCCCTAAAACTGGCTATTAAACTCACCCCGTTTACGAAAGTTATATGTATGTTGGACACAATGGGGAAAATATTGGAGCGTATAATCTGTGTGCGGCTAGATCAACATCTAGAAAGAGAGCCACGGCTAGGCAATTGAAGGAACCAGGTGGTTATATAGCTCCAAAGAATACCTTCAACTCGGCCTATTGTCCGCATATCATAGAAGCCTCGAAACAAAAGAAGACACCTCTATACCTGCTGTGGATCATATCCAGGTACCTCTCCGACAGATTACTGCCATATGACACAGAAAAAGGTCCTAAAAACTACAGTGTGACAGGCGGTGTACCAAAAGGCTCAGTACTAGGGCCGCTACTGTGGAATGCTTTATATGACGGTGTGCTACGTCTCCCATTGCCCAAAGAAATACATATAATCGGGTACGCTGGTGATATAGCAGTAATGGTAGTGGCAAAAGAAATAAGCCTGATAGAGTACTTATGCAACCAACCGGCGATAAAAATAAAAGAATGCCTCACAAAAGCAAAGCTCCAGTTAGCAGACCAAAAAACACTCAACATTGATGGACACAATATCCCAACGCAACAATTGTTGAAATACCTGGGTGTAATTATTGACGTGAGGCTAAATTATCGGACCCACATCGCGAAAGCCTGTGAGAAAACAGCAAAGGTGACGGCTGCATTAACTAGAATCATGGCCAACATAGGTGGACCTAGTCCGAATAGACGCGCTCTTCTTGCAAAAGTTTGCCAGTCAGTACTAATTCACGCCGCACCCATATGGGGACCAGCATTACCGAACAAAGCATATGCGAATACGGCGAAGCAGTAGTTCGGCTAAGCGCAATCAGGGTAGCTTGCACTTTTCCGTACAGTATCACATGAAGCGGGTGGAATTATTTCAGGAATCATGCTTCCAGATATTATGGCGATGGAGCTAAAAAATCTATGACAAAGCGAAAAACATGGGGAGACGACTTAATAAACTAGAGAAAAAGCAGCCAGAAACGATGGGACGAAACAACAAAAGGGAGATGAACACACACTTTGATCAGAGACGCACAAATGTGGGTAGAGAGAAATCACGGTGAAACTGACTATTACTTGACCCAATTCCTGATTCCTGGGCACGGCTGCTTCAGAAAATATTTACACAAATATGGACATGACGATGGGTTTGACTGCTCTTTTTGTGGAAACGAGAATGAAAACGCGTGGAACATATTCTTTCTGTGCCCCCGTTATAAAGGAAAAAGAGAGAAGCTAGTGAAACTTCTCTCAGAGCGGCTAACCCCTGAAAATATTGTACATATGGAACGCAGAAATGCCTAGCGGCGGTCCCGCAAGGAAAAATAAATAACTAGAGAAGATGGGTTAGGATTTAGTACATAGGCGTCCTACCCCGCAGGAAATCTTCCGAATGGCGTACGCCGGCGGCTCCTCGTCCAAAAAAAAAGGAAAAATTAGTAAATCCAAAGTGAAGACAAAAGGGAAATTGTGGTCCCCCGGACTTTTTTTGTTTCCTAGCAGATATCTCTCTATATCTATCCCATTCGATCGTAACGTTGCGAGGTAGGTAATCTGAACCTCAGAGCGTACGCACGTCTAATATACTGGTGAAGACGCGTCACATCATGATCGATCTGGTTGATGGCTTTTCGATCCGGACACAGCCAGATAGCTTGGTAAATTTTTCTATGCTGGAATCTACTACCACAGATAACCATACTTCGGGCCCCGGCGAAGTCGATCCGCCTCAACCCATTTGGAGATGTTTCCTAGTGGAGATTGAATTTAGCGACTGTTTTGCCAAAGATACCTTCCTTGCCCACCCTGGCGTTAAAGTCGCCAGGCACGATTTTTTCATCGTGGCAGCGACAGTTCTCGTAAGTGCGTTCCAAACGCTCATAGAAGGCATCTTTTGTCACATCGTCCTTCTCTTGTGTCGGGGCTTGGACGCAAATCAGCGATATGTTGAAGAATTTCGCTCTGATGTGGATTGTGGCTAGACGTTCATCCACCGGGGTGAATGACAGTACGCGGCGACGGAGTTCCTCCCCAACCACGAATCCCTCATCGAATTTGCGCTCCTTTATAAGGTCACTGTTGTAAATGTCCTTGTCCCGTCTATCGCATTTTTTGAACGGCGGTGATATCAGCATTCACTCCATCGAGAACATCAACCCGCTTGGCAGCAGCACCTTCCCAAATAAGGGACCGCATTCCAGATGCATGCCCTTTAATCGTTATCCTTACTTCGTTTGCAAAGGTCGGCTCACTTTAGCTCGCCTTCAAACGGAAGTTATTTGACTACCCAGAGAATACTTGGTCTTCGACCGAAAGTCCTAGTCATTTCTGGCCACTCCCAAATTAATGACAATCAGAGAACTTTCCTCACTTGCGTGAACTTCTACACATGAATCCATCCTCAAAGAATACATTAAAAAATAAATGTATATGACTCTATAATCGACATTTGCGTTTGTTAGTAGGTCAATAGGTAGAAAGACAAAATGTCAAATATGTGATATATACACACTTAGTCACCACCAAGTAGTCATAATAGACACATACATTAGAAATGCCAAAGGAGAACTGAGTGGCCGAAAAAAGCTCAAAGTAAAGGATGAAAAGACGAACAAATAAATGAGGACTTATTTCATATTATGATGGACTAAAAATTAAGCAATTCAAATAACGCTAATAAACAAGCAAAACTATTGACTGACCATGTTAGCAGAGTTTGCAATTCTGCTATGGTAAGAAAAAAATACAACCATCACCGAAAACATGTATATTGGTGGAATAGCGAAATTGCTGTTTTGAAAAGTAGATGCCACAAAGTTCGACGGAAATATCAAAGAAGTAGAGGAACCTTCGAATACGAGCGACTATATGAAATTTTTAAAGCACGACGGAAAGACCTTATATCAGCAGGAAAACCTTAGCTGCATGTTATAATAATACCCAACACCCTCCTCCCACCCAACCGACGCGAGAGGCGCAATCCGCAAATGAGTGGAATTAGCCGAGTCATAAAAGGCAAGAGAGTTTTAAGCCTTGCGATCTTAAGTTGCGGAGAGAAAACAGGCAGTCTGCCTCGAAACGTTACGATCGGCCACAACACGTGCGGGATGGGATAGATACCGACAGTTGAAGAGGGAAGCGAGACGAATTTGCAGACAGAAAAAGAAAGAGGCCGAAATGCGTGAGTATGAAGAGCTTGATAAGTTGGCCGACAGGGGTAATGCTCGAAAATTCTACGAAAAAATGCGGCGGCTTACAGAAGGTTTCAAGACCGGAGCATGCTCTTATAGAACAACCAACGGTGATCTAGTCACCGATGCCCAGAGCATACTTAAATTATGGAGGCAACACTTCTCCAGCCTGCTGAATGACAGTGAACGTACAACGCCAGGAGAAAGTGAACCCGATTCCACAATCCATGACGATGGAGCAGACGTTACATTGCCCGACCATGAAGATGTTCGAACAGCAATTACCCGCCTGAAAAACAACAAAGCGGCGGGGACCGATGGATTGCCGGCCGAGCTATTCAAACACAGCGGCGAAGAACTGACAAGGAGCATGCATCAGCTTCTTTGTAAAACATGGCCGGACGAAAGCATTCCCAACGATTGGAATTTAAGTGTGCTCTGCCCAACCCACAAAAAGGGTGACCCCACAATCTGCGCCACCTACCGTGGGATAAGTCTCCTTAACATCGCTTATAAGGTCAACAAACTGATTGGACCTTATCAGTGTGGCTTTAAACCTGGCAAATCAAGAACCGAGCAGATATTCACAATGCGCCAAATCTTGGAAAAGACCCGTGAAAGGAGAACTCTCTGCTTGGCTCCCACGACACTGTTGACAGTCATAACTTTGAAGTTGTAGATAATTTCGTCTACTTAGGAACCAGCATAAACATCGACAACCATGTCAGCCTGGAAATCCAACGCAGGATAACTCTTGCCAACTTTGGACTGAGTTCGCAATTGAAAAGTAAAGTCCTCTCTCCAGGAACAAAAACCAAACTCTATAAGTCGCTCATAATTCCCGTCCTGCTATATGGAGCAGAGGCTTGGACGATAAATGATGAGTCGACGTTGTGAGTTTTCGAGAGAAAGGTTCTGAGAAAGATTTATGGTCCTTTGCGCATTGGCCACGGCGAATATCGCATTCGATGGAAGGATGAGATGTACGAGATATACGACGACATTGACAAAATTCAGCGAAATAAAAGACAGCGGCTACGCTGGCTATGTCATATTGTCCGAATGGACGAAAACACTTCAGCTCTGAAAGTATTTTGCAGTAGGGTCAACAGATCTAAGTGAAGAGCACATCGTTTTACAGGCATGTCATTTCTAACACACCAAGAAACTAGGTTGTTTAAGTCTGTTTGCAACTGGCATCTGTCGCTATTTGAAGTATATGATTTAAAAAGTCTTACATCGTCAGGATTTATTGAAACTCTTGAATACTTAATAACAGATTATATGTCATTAATAAATAACAAGAACAGAATTGGACCAAGATGGCTACCTTGAGGAACGTCTGAGGGAATATTGATTCCTTCAGAAAAAGTATCGTTAAATATGACTTGTTGAGTTCTATTACTAAGATAAGAAGCAACCCATTTTAAAAATAAAAACCAAGAAGATCAAGCTTATTCACAAGAATTGAATGGTTAACTTTATCAAAAGTCTTACTAAAATCTGTGTATATAACATCAGTATGCTTTTTCTCCCTTAAGCCCATTGATACATGTGATACAAATTCAAGCAAATTAGATATTCCCTTTACGAAAACCATGCTGAGAAAAAGAAATTAGTGGAGACGTCCGGAAGGTTATGTCGTCTGTTATAATTGCTTCAAAAAGTTTAGGTATTGCTGACAACTTTGCTATTACCTTATAGTTTTCAATAGATGACCTAAACCCACTCTTATGTAAAGGAATTATAAATAAATTTGTCCATATAAGTGGAAATAAGCCTTGCTTAAGAGATGATTTAAATAGTTTTGTTAAGGGTTGGTATATACATATATTTGGCACATTTTTTCACCAAGCATAGCTGCTTTCGACAGCACGAAAAGGAGCTGCCTTTATGCCGCGATGTCTGAATTTGGTATCCCCGCAAACTAATACGGCTGTGTAAACTGACGTTGAGCAACACGAAAAGCTCCGTCAGGATCGGGAAGGACCTCTCCGAGCCGTTCGATACCAAACGAGGTTTCAGACAAGCCGACTTCCTATCGTGCGACTTCTTCAACCTGCTCCTGGAGAAAATAGTTCGAGCTGCAGAACTAAACAGAGAAGGTACCATCTTCTATAAGAGTGTACAGCTGCTGGCGTATGCCGACGATATTGATATCATCGGCCTCAACACCCGCGCCGTTAGTTCTGCTTTCTCTAGGCTGCACAAGGAAGCACAGAAAATAAGTCTGGTAGTGAACGAGGGCAAAACGAAATATCTCCTGTCATCAAACAAACAGTCGTCGCACTCGCGACTTGGATCTCACGTCACTGTTGACAGTCATTACTTTGAAGTTGTAGATAATTTCGTCCATTTAGGAACCAGTATTAACACCACCAATATTGTCAGCCTGGAAATCCAACGCAGGATTGCTCTTGCCAACAGGTGCTACTTCGGACTGAGTAGGCAATTGAAAAGTAAAGTCCTCTCTCGACGAACAAAAGCCAAACTCTATAAGTCGCTCATAATTCCCGTCCTGCTATATGGTGCAGAGGCTTGGGCGATGACAGCAACCGATGAGTCGACGTTACGAGTTTTCGAGAGAAAAATTCTGCGAAAGATTTATGGTCCTTTGCGCATTGGCCACGGCGAATATCGCATCCGATGGAACGATGAGCTGTACGAGATATATGACGACATTGACATAGTGAATTAAAAGACAGCGGCTACGCTGGCTAGGTCATGTTGTCCGGATGGATGAAAACACTCCAGCTCTGAAAGTATTCGACGCAGTACCCGCCGGGGGAATCAGAGGAAGAGGAAGACCTCCACTCCGTTGGAAGGGCCAAGTGGAGCCTTCTCCTGGCTTCGCTTGGAATATCCAATTGGCGCCACGTAGCGAAAAGAAGAAACGACTGGCGTGCTGTTGTTAACTCGGCTATAATCGCGTAAGCGGTGTCGACGCCAATTAAGAAGAAGAAGAAGATATATATATATAAGTACAAATGAGTAGGTATATAAGACAAAGTTAAATACATTATCGCGCTTTGTAGGAAATTTAATTTTGCAATTCATGAATATTTTCCGACTGTTGTTCGTCTCGCAGTTAATTTGGAGAACGGCCAAAGGGTGTATATCAACCCGGAGAATACGGTGCAGCCAGTGGAAGCACCGCCAGCTACAAAATTGACGTTGAAGAGTTTTTTTGCAACGTGCGTCATTGATTCGTTTGCAAGAACATTTCTCTATTCGGAAATGCCTTGACATTATACATGGAATGCGTCGTCGAAGAAATAGTTAGGCAGATAGTAAGGCCAACCAGTAGATGGACGTCCAGGTGTGTTCTCAACTAATGCTGGAGCACGATAATCATTGGAATTAAACGATGGACGATGCGACAGCTACATCGAATGCAAATGAAGTTCGCACACTTTTCGCGATGATCATTTCGACATATCACACTTCAAATCCGCATCAATTATGGGATACGAACAAAAATGATACTGCCGAAGACATTTTACATCGTATTCGCTAAGAAATGGAAACTAAACTATTTCTAAATTCCTTGGAGAGGCTTGGTAATATGACACCGCATCATTTGCGTCTCAAAGTATTATAGGATCTGTCGTTATTATGTTTCGCAATCTTCATGCGCCGAAACTGTGCAATGGAAACCGATTGATTGTGACGCAGCTATCGAATGCAAGGATACAGAATGCTTGATTCTACGAATTTTTTTGAGTTCTAACGATTTGCCATTTCAGTTCAAACGTATTCCGTTTTCAGTGATTGTTGATTTTCTTGTATATACACATTCAGGAATCGGTACTGAGTTGCTTCAAATCATTAACTTCACATTCTTAAGTCCTTCACTTCTACCTTCTTCATCTTACTGAAGTTGACATAAAGAAATAATGGCAGTGCATTTGGAGATATTCGTCAATCTTTTATTTGAGTATATAGTCGATTTCCTTGTATATACACATTTAGCAATCGATGTTGAGTTGCTTCAAATCATTAACTTCACATATTTAAGTGAATTAACCTTCTTCATCTTACTGAAGTTGACATAAATCCGTAACGGCAGTGCATTTGGAAAAATTCGTCAATGTTATATTTGAATATAAAGTCGATTTTCTTGTATATACACATTTAGTAATCGACATTTGGTTGCTTTAAATCATTAATTTAACATATTTAAGTTAACAAATCTTCTTCATCTTACTAAAGTTATCATAACGCCATAACGGCAGTGCATTTTGAAGAATTCCACAATCTTATATTCAGATATAAAGTCGATTTTCTTGTATATACACATTTAGCAATCGGTACTGAGTTGCTTCAAATCATTAATTAAACATATTTAAGTTAAATAACCGTCTTCATCTTACTGAAGTTGACATGAATCCATAACGGCAGCGCATTTGGAAGAAATACACAAACTTTTATTCAGATATAAAGTCGATTTTCTTGTGTATACACATTTAGCAATCGATATTCAGTTGCTTCAAATCATTAATTTAACATATTTGAGTTAATTAATCTTCTTTATCTGACTGAAGTTTACATATAGCGATAACGGCGGTTTATTTGGAAGAATTGCACTACCTTATATTTAGGCATTAAATCGATTTTCTTGTATATACACATTTAGCAATCGACATTGAGTTGTTTCAAATCATTAACTTCACATATTTAAGTTAATTAACCTTCTTCATTTTATTGAAGTTGACATAAAGACATAACGGCGGTGCATTTTTAAAATTTTCACCATCTTATATTTAGGTATAAAGTGTATATTCTTGTGTACTCACATTTAGCAATCGATAATGAGTTGCTTTAAATCATTAATTTAACATATTTAAGTCAATTAACTTTCTTCATCTTACTGAAATTGACATAAAGCTATAACGGCAGTGCGTTTGGAAATATTCCCTTATCTTATATTTAGGCATTATATAAAGTCGATTTTTTGTATACACACATCTAGCAGTCGATATTGAATTGCTTCAAATCATTAATTTAACATTTTTAAGTTAATTAACCTTCTTCATCTTACTGAAGTTGACATAAGGCCATAACGGCAGTGCATTTGGAAGAATTCCACAATCTTTTATTCAGTATAAAGTCGATTTTCTTGTACGAGTATATACACAATTAGCAATCGATATTGGGTTGCTTCAAATCATTAATTTAACATATTTAAGTTAGTTAACCTTCTTCATTTTATTGAAGTTGACATAAAGCCGTAACGGCAGTGCAGTTTAATAAATTCCACAATATTCTATTTAGGTATAAAACCGAGTTTCTTGTATATACACATTTAGCAATCGATATTGGGTTGCTTCAAATCATTAATTTAACATATTTAAGTTAGTTAACCTTCTTCATTTTACTGAAGTTGACATAAAGCCGTAACGGCAGTGCATTTGGAAGAATTCTATAATCTTATATCTAGGTACAAAGTCGATTTTCTAGTATATACACATTAAGCAATCGGTATTGAGTTGCTTCAAATCATTAATTCAACATATTTAAGTTAATTAACCTTATTCTTCTTACTGAAGTTGACATAAAGCCATAACTGCAGTGCATTTGGAAGAATTCGACAATCTTATATTCAGGTATAAAGTCGATTTTTTTGTATATACACATCTAGCAATCGATAGTGAGTTGCTTCAAATCATTAATTAAACATACAAGTAATTAAGTTAATTAGCCCGCAAGGGCATAGTGTTCAAGGGGTTCGGACGTGTTTTTAATTCGCTATGTGAATTCTGTGTTTAGAAAAAGCAAACAAGAAAAATTAAAACACAAAAAATTTATTAAATAGAAAACAAACCAGTAGCAAACAATTTGTGTGCACTAATTGTTATTATTAAACATAAACAAATTGTGCACGAAACTAAAAGTATAAACCAAAAAGTAAAATAATCAAACAAACAAAAATTAGTGCTGCTCAGCCTCACCAGCAAAGCCGTAGGCATTCTTTAAATGCCTACTTTAGCTTTGTCGAGCCAACAATAGCAACTCCTGGCAAAAACACAACTCACGGCGATGACTGCTCATCGCAGCGTTAAGCTGAAAGGGCAACTAGGCAAGCGCAGTCGGTAGAGCAGCAGAGAACAGCAAACAGGCAACAGCAAATGCGACAGCAACCAGTATGCAGGTACCAGCAAGCTCCTAGACAGCGAAGGAAAACAAAATGTAAGGTTAGAATGCACCAAGCAAAAAAGGTATTGACTGGTATTGATCGCTATGTCAACGTAAAAAGGAAATTAAGTCCACTTAAATCAGCGGTCAATACCAAAAAATGTCAACCAGGCACGCCAAATGATAAAAAGACAGAAATGCTAAATGGCAACAGATTTGCCATACTAAGCAATGGTTCAGACAATCGTTAATGCCAAACCTCCAATATATTTGCGCAAAAGTGGAGTGTAGTTTTTGTCGTTTAAATCACGACGCATTAGAATCTTATGCCATAACGCAATTACAAGCTACAACAATTACTATAAAAAATCACTGCGGGGACTTAAACCTGACGCCCATATACTGTCCACCTCGTTTTAAAATTACAGATAGCGAATTTGAAACTTTTTTGGAACACTAGGTCAAAGATTTCTAGCAGTTGGAGATTACAACGCAAAACACACGTACTGGGGCTCACATGTACTGATTTATCTTCTAGTCACTCTCCTGTACAAATAAAGATATGTGAATAACATACATATATTCGTTGATCCAAAAGTGGGTCTAACATCTTATAAAACGATTTGGCTAAAATATAAAAAATACGTGAGCAGCCACATTAATATTGAGCACAAAATAAATACAGGAAGAGATATTGACGAAAGCATAAGAGAAGTCAATGATATATTATCTAACGCAGCTGTCTTAGCAACACTAAACAAAAGCTATAAGCCGCTTGGTCTCAGAAAAATCTCTAATAGATAAATAGAAAAGCTTGTAAATGAAAAAAGGCGTGTAAGACGAATTAAAATCAGCTGTACGTAAGTGAAACGTAAGGAAGAATTAACACTGAAATGTATATAAAGAAGCTGTGTCCAAATTCAAGCAAGCAAAATTCTCTTTGGAAAGCCCAAAAATCCATGAAGCCACAAACTTTACGAGAAATGGGTTGAAATTGGTTTCGAAGTGACGATAAAAAGTCGCAATTCTTTTGCAAATCACCTAGAAAAGATATTTCAATCTAATTGCCCAAAGAACAACTTTGAGCTGTCCAGCTTACCCAACACAGTTAACGAGCCACTCGAGTCTTTTACGACTTCACGTTCTGAAATTATTAGGTTAATAAAATAACTTAATAATCATTAGTATTGATGTAGAAGTGCTCTCTTTGCTCTTCAATGCAATTCTTAATCTCGGATACTATTATAATTCCTGGAAAAATTCGCTGGCTATCTTGATAGATAAGCCTGGGAAGGACTTAACACAGCCGTCTTCATACAGACCAATCAGTCTTCTACACTGTCTTTCTAAAATGTTTAAAAAGTGTTACTATCAAAAATGTCCCTTCCCACACCAAAATAATATAATACCAACGCACCAATTCTGGTTTCGTGAAAAACATAGCACGATAGAGCAAGTAAAGAAGTAGACTTGGTGTTCCAATTTGTGGCATGAGCGCCTACTGTATTCCAACCACGATCCGCATACACTTGCCCGTTACCTCCGATCAGGAAGTTGTAACCAATGTCAGCCCAACCCAAGGAGTCCATGTGGTAGTTCTGCATGTTACGCATCTGTTGAGAACAAACTGCATGCTTTAAGCAGTAAGTGCCGGCAGTATGATGTATAGGGGCGTGGTATAATCCACTGGCTAAGGTAGAACGACTAGTAGCGGAACGACCACCCCATGTTGCCTAGCTGATGATATTCACACCGAAGATGACAATGGCGCACAGGAGCACAATGAGCAGCGTGAGACAAGTTTTGAAAGCCATATTATTGATGTTCTAGAGAAAAAAATTATGTACTACTGACGGCTGATATATATTTTATACCTCACACGGGCACGCCTCTAATGGCGAGATAATGTCACATAAAATTGCATCATATTAATTATGCCTACATTAATTTATTATACAAGAGAAGAGAAGAGAAGAGAAGAGAAGAGAAGAGAAGAGAAGAGAAGAGAAGAGAAGAGAAGAGAAGAGAAGAGAAGAGAAGAGAAGAGAAGAGAAGAGAAGAGAAGAGAAGAGAAGAGAAGAGAAGAGAAGAGAAGAGAAGAGAAAAGAAGAGAAGAGAAGAGAAGAGAAGAGAAGAGAAGAGAAGAGAAGAGAAGAGAAGAGAAGAGAAGAGAAGAGAAGAGAAGAGAAGAGAAGAGAAGAGAAGAGAAGAGAAGAGAAGAGAAGAGAAGAGAAGAGAAGAGAAGAGAAGAGAAGAGAAGAGAAGAGAAGAGAAGAGAAGAGAAGAGAAGAGAAGAGAGAGAAGAGAAGAAGAGAAGAGAAGAGAAGAGAAGAGAAGAGAGAGAAGAGAAGAGAAGAGAAGAGAGAGAAGAGAGAAGAGAAGAGAAGAGAAGAGAAGAGAAGAGAAGAGAAGAGAAAAGAAGAGAGGAGAAGAGAAGAGAAGAGAAGAGAGGAGAAGAGAAGAGAAGAGAAGAGAAGAGAAGAGAAGAGAAGAGAAGAGAAGAGAAGAGAAGAGAAGAGAAGAGAAGAGAAGAGAAGAGAAGAGAAGAGAAGAGAAGTGAAGAGATTGCAAACCACAGTGATATTCTGTAAGTTCAACTTCTAATCGGCTTTACTAGAACAAGGTCAATTAAATGTTGGTATGCTCTTATTGCCTCAAAAGGAGCCTATTGTGAAGGCGATAATAAATATTATACTAAATAAATAAAAAATAACTTTTTTGACAGCCCGTAAGTAAAATTTGATCAGATGGTAGTTTGAAAGTCAGGTCTGACAAACTGTATATATTAGAAAAATAAATTTCCGTATTTTTTTTGGTATTTTCATTCAAAACTATTTAAAAGTAATGCTCATACCCGATCCTGAATAAACACAGCATCCATCTTTAACATCGTTCGCCTCCGTTTAGAAGATCCATACAACAATGAAATTGTATGGTATGAAATTTTGCGGTCTTCTGACATCAGGTTAGAAATGCTGTCAAAATTAATGCAACCCACTTCGAAACCCAGTGTGTACACATATGTAGCCAAATATACAAATTATAATTAATCTAATCTATTCTAATCTAATAAACAATTCGCAAATCAATACAATACTCTTTCATACATACATATGTATGTGCACACATGCCTCAAATGCAACAGAATGTAAATCTGAAAATATTAGCTGAAAAATATAGCACAGATTATGACAATTACATTAATATGTACAGCCATTTGTGATTTCATGCAAAGAAAAGAATTAAAAAAAATTGTATAATTAAAATTGTGATTATCGTGCTGGACTAGTAGAACTTGCAAAAATTAAATAAACACTAAATCAAAAACAACAGAATATGTTTTTAAATATTATGTGTTCACTAAGTTCCCGTATTTTTGTAAGAAGCTTTTATTGGTAGCTTTGTACAAAAGTTTTATTACGGTTACTTTAGCATCATCTGTAGTGAACTAATAACAGTCACAGCTTTCTTTACGGCGCCCTCTAATGCGGGTTAAATTATCAACTTTTGGCACAGCGCCATCTAGTG
Organism: Bactrocera neohumeralis; assembly: GCF_024586455.1. NCBI lineage: Eukaryota > Metazoa > Arthropoda > Insecta > Diptera > Tephritidae > Bactrocera > Bactrocera neohumeralis. The sequence continues at coordinate 19,656,791 of NW_026089623.1, forward strand.
ACAATAACTGGAATAGTTTTGCTCTTAAATTTCGAAAAAAATTATTCATTTATATTGTTTCAAGTAGTTAGTTATATCAGTGAAGTAGAGAATATATAAGAATGAGAAAATGCAAATTGAATTTTGTATGTTGCTCGGATTAACAGAGCTGAAAAACACCGAGTAGGTAATTCACTATTTTCTAACATATTCGCTACTGTTTAGCAGAAATGTGTAAAAGCCCTGCTTAAATTACGTGATCAATGTCTAATAAGCAAAGAGTAACAATACGGGTAAAAAAGTACCTAAAGCGATCGCGATTCCACTGTTGAGGTAGCTGAGGTCGTAGGCGGAAAGAAGTTAAGCTCAATGCGAATAGAAGCATATGCGTTCGAATCCCGAAAATCCAGTAATCATTAAATTGATCATACAATTAGTTAAAATCATTATTATGAAATAATTTATTTTGAAATAATAAACCTACCAATCCTTACACACATAAGTTTATTTTCTCTTTCTCTTCTAATGTGAGGGTTACCATATCGGTAACCACCACCCGCCCCCTCCAAATTGATCGAATTTGCTCACCAACATTTACCCAACCGCCCAACTCCATCGCTTATGAGTACCATTTTTCATATTTTATTGCAAACATTCTCGAAATTATCTGAATAATAGTATGTAATTATAATACCGACTCTACTTGAGAACTATCACTTAGCTGCTACAATCGTCATTCATTAACATCTTTTTCATATATTTTTCGGACGCTCCAATTTTTTTTGTGAAAATCCTTACAATTCATTTCTTTGAAGTTATATTGAACAAGTACAATATTCTTAACGGTTTCAACTGAGAGGCGGTTACGTTCGTTAGTCCACTGTGTATTGATTAAGGAAAAAATACGCTCGCAATTTGCGTTGTAACCAGGGATAGACAACAAATACTGAACTATTATCAAGATTTCGGAAAACGACTCAGCGTTCTTATTAGCTTTGAAAAAAACACACACACAGCTGGTCATTAACAGATTGCGCAAACAACCCGTCTGATGTTTCTCGGTCCTCTGTTTTCGATTTCAAGAACGCATTCAAATTTGCCACCTGATCGATTAATTTGTTGTCGCAAATGTTGAACATTTTTCGAGTCTAAAAACTGAAGATTTAAATTAAACCATAAAATATTAGGTGTAAAAAATTGCCCATTCCGTATTCGGATTCAATTTATGATATATAAATGTTGCGAACACACCTGTGATTAGTAAATTATATAAGTAAATTCCGCAAATTTGAGTCGAGACATGAGTGTAACCTATGATAAAGTCGCATTTCCATGCGACGTTATACATACATGTATGTATGATGGCGATATAATATGGTGTGCGTTCCAAAACTCAACCGAGGTTAACTCACGCAGGAATTTTACACCGAAAAAAAACTGCGCGAGTTGAACTCGGTCGAGTTTTGGAACGCAACCATGAATGAAATGATTCATGTAAATGCAACCTAAGCGTGGCGCGCGAATTCAAGTAGACTGAAATGCTGTGATGCTAACTTTTTTCACGTACTCGTTCGGGAAATCAGTGCCGAAGATCAAAATCAAGGAATTCCCTGACAAATCAGAGAATATGGTAACGCTATCTAATGTGGATCATTCAAATTGCGCCAGCTGTCAAAATTATTTGACTACAGCTTAAGAAATAAGGATTTTTTTCTTGAGCAATTACTTAAAAGCTGGATACCGACCTTATGCGAGAACGGAGCAACGAAGCGAACGAAGAGGGGTCGGGACGCACTGCCACATAATTATATTGTAAAATGTTAAAATATTTTATTAGGAAATAAATCCTTATTGCTTCAATGAGTATTCCCCACATGAAACGCCTCGGTACACGGTGGCATGCAATGAAAGTAACGGCGCAGAAGTTAAGATTTCTAGTGGTAAGGTAAATCGTTAAATAGAATGAATTTCCAGTCTGTTCAATTTTACTCAAATTTCCCCACTTTGTTTAAAGTTTATAGATTATAGCTTAGGATCCAGCTCTCAAGAAATGTAAAAACTTCATATAAAAAACGCTGAATCAAAATAAGAAATTGAACATTGTTTTATCTTCTTTCAATTACAGCAGGAAATTTTCTTGTGCTAGTATGCAGCTCTAAAGAAATCTAGTAATAGTTTTTAATACATTTTTCCAATAAAATGCATACTTGGCAATCCTGGTTTTGCGAAGAAACAATTACCGTGTGATTCTGTACTGTGATACAGTCACAAGTCTCTAAATTTCAGATTTTGAGTTAGAGACAATTCTTGTGACTTTTTTTTAGACGATTTTGCTATTCTGTAATTGACAGTCACAAACCCCATGAGATTTCATTATTCAGAGAAGTTTTTACACTTGAATGGAAATAAATATGTCGATAACAAATATTATATTTTCTATAACACAGTCAAAAAACACAATTACCAATAAAAGTAAAAATAGATGTTGACTTTTGAAAAATCTCAATCGTATTTGAGACACGAAAAATAGTTAGGGATGCACAATTTTAAATACACTCCAATTACCTGTCGCGAAAAGACTTATAAATTATTCCGGCAACAAAAAAAGCGTGCGTTCGGTTCAACGGTTCACGTAAGAGAGAGTTCTTTATTAGATACACTTAATCTAATTGCTAAGCCTAAATCTCAAAACTAACGGCTTAAACTAGTGGTAATATAAATATGTATTAAAAAGGGGTAAGTATAATAATCTTCAACTTTCGTTAAATATTGTAACAGATTATGGTAAGTATTAAGGTAAGTAATAGAACATTAAGGTAAGTATTTTATAATAGATTTTCTTAATTTAATTTTTAATAATTCAATATTTTGCAATTCATTTAATTATTTTTTGTTTTAGATATAGATATGTCGCTTGACGCACAAACTTTGTTTCAGAATAGTTACGACCTTTTTGTGAAACTGATTTATTCTAAAGTTTTCCGTGTTTGAGCTGGTTACAAAACATAAAAAAAGGACATTCGATTAATATCTATAATGTTCTTTATTCAGTATATTCAAAATGGCAAACAAGAGATAAGTTAAGTTATCTCTGATAACTGTCACTCATTCATAATCGCCCAGCAGAGTAGCTAAGGTTAGGCTGGTATTCGTGCCACCACGAATAATCCCAATTGGTCTGCTACAGATGCACAACAGAAAATGTGTGCCCAGAATCAAAAAGTACGGATTAAAAAACAGTAATATATTTACAAAAAGCCCAGAGCCACAAATTTACTGAGCTGACTGATATCGAAAAACTTTAAAATACCGTCACAGGCTTTTGGGAATAAAATGGGAATGGTCGGATAGAGGTGGTTCTGCAGATTAATAATTTATAGATATAACTGCAGGAAGGTTATAGTTTTCGAGATAATTACGTTTAAAGTTGATATTTTCAACTATTTAAAGATCGATTTAAAATTAATTGTACATTTATATTTTTCTCTTCGCCCACTAACATTTTACTAATTCGATATACAATATAAATACCACTAAAGGTCTGACATTATCAGGACATACCTCTAATCGCAGGTCGTCGCTGCCGTCTTCAATCATCCCAGACACTCAGTGACCTTCCACCCTCCTGCCTAAAATAAGAAAAATATACATCAATAAAAAGTATAAATAATTATGTATTAATATTTATTTTAATATTATCTTTGTTATATTTTCGTTTGTCAAATTCTGAACTTTTATGCCAGGGCCACCAATTCTTCGCTTCCTGATAAACCACTTGGTATAATCAGAAAACATAAAACAATGAATAGGTTCGATAGCGAGATTCGTAAAATTTCAACCGGGAAACTCACCTCACATCGATGAAATTCACTCCGTGAAATATTAATCACCACAAGTAAGTGTGAAATCGGACAGCTATCGTCGTTAACATGTTTCAAATTACAAATTTGTATGTGAATATTCAATAACATTCAAATAAGCCTAAGACATATTTTTTAAGTAAGACTCTAAGTAGAAAGGGACGAGGCGGGGATGTAAAGAAGTAAAGATTTGTGATGCGAAAGAAAATAAAGTATTTATGAATACGTGGAAGCGAACTAGTGAAATGAGGCAGAGTGTGGGGCATGACAGAGAGCTCAACGTATGAGTTAGAGCTTTTAGCATACGGGAAACTCGTATCATGAGTGTGAAGTTCTGGCTTTGGTGGCAGTGTGAGCTTGATCACTGAATGCAAACGCTTATACAATTAGTTTCAGCTGAGATAATTCTCATAAGATTCCAAAGGAAGGGTACTTTACTCAGCACCGCTATGCCTTTGTTAGAATTAAGGCAGCAATGCGGATCACGAGTGATAAGTATGAATACATTCAGTTGGTTGTTTGATGTAAGCATTCCCACAGTGGCACGGTAATGAGCGACGCGCAGGCTATAAGCTGGATGAAAACAAGTTATACTGCATAACTAAGAAAGACGAAGACAAAGGAAGCGTGGGCGACATGGATGGGTTGAGTTGGCGGATTATTTATTGCCTACGTGGCAAGCGAACGGAAATGTATCAAATCACACATCACAATCACATCGGCTTACAGGCAGTTTCCGTTACCTAACGGGCTAAGTGTAATGACCTAAGTTCTTGTACTTCAATGAGATTCATGTAAGTAGTTGGGCGCGTACGAAAATTGCCAGTCGTGCGCATGATGGGAATTAATGCGATCGCAGTGGATCCTACGTCAGTGCGAAAGGAAGCAGCGGCACCCATACAACGCCGTTGGAGGGACTTTATAGTAAATTATCCCAAAAAATAGTTAATGGCAACTCGAACTCCGATGGTAATATTGAAATGTTTCCACCTACATACCCCTAAACATTTGTGGTGGTCATGCTGTGTTATGCGCGGCGAGGCAAATTAATTTTTTTCATTTTTGCCGCCTCACACGTGGTCGGCAGTGGGATGGCATGTCTAAATGACCAACTTTATGGCTGGCGACTAACGACTATTGCTGAACTGTCGAATTTCACAGATACCGCGTACAAATATACATATGTATGTGTTTAGCTGAATGCTGCTAATAAAAACGCTCTCTTTTGGCATTTCTATGTGTCGCTCAATACCGAGAGACTTAGTGAGTTTGTATATTGCGGGTTTTAACTGGTAAGTTTTTAAGACAAATTGGGTTGACAAAGTTTAATACAACTCAACAATACAAAAATTATATTTAAAATCATAAGCATTTGTTCAAAATTCATGTTTGTTGGAATCATTTGAATATATGCATACAATTTTAAACAGAGTCTTCTCAAAAAGAATACAATTGCTAAATATTTGAAATAGAAGAAAAGAACTGCAACTAAATACGCAGTGAAATAGATCATAACTGGCTCAGTAATAAGTCGTTGAGTATGTATTATACCATGTGCATCCCAAAAGACTGATGTCATTACCTTTCCCGCCGCCTTTTTCGTTTTTCCAGGCCTAAGAACCGGTTCATCATATGCAGTCCACTAGAATGACTGTCGATTGGGCTCCAGTGGGAAATGATGGAGCTATGTTTCTATCACCGACGAGAAATCTCCGCTTTATTCCGATTAGAGAGCAATTAAAGGCTTCTCAGAATCAGTTATTCGTTCTTTTTGTTGGATTTTGAACTTGCGAGGCACCTACTTTGCTCATTTCGCCTGTTTCCAGCTTAGCAAATATCTTTTCAACGGTGGATTTTCCTGAGCCCAAATTCAACAGTACTTTCCCCAAAAAAGCAATCCATTTTTTTGTAAACTAACACAAGTTGCTTAACAAAAATGCTATCATCATCAACGGATATGGTATCTTCAGTAATCTATGTGTGTTAAACAGGAATCACCGCTCATTCATCAATCTGCTTATGAGGACATTGATAATGGCAGTGATGAGCATGATAAAAGCAGGACAAATAATTCACGTCCTAAACGAAATGTTCGGCATGGGTTTTACTTATAGCAGCAGGTGGACTTGAAAGTGCAATTTGGATAGTAATAGATTTCGGAGAATATAGTATAGATTTGCACTATGATACATCTACTACAGTCTATGAGTCTTCTCTATCTTTTGTTCTGAAGGTATTTATTAAGTTATGACGCATTATCAAAATACGACTTTCTATTTACAACTTGTATCAGACTTTTACCAGACCGCAATAAACTGTTCGTTTTTTAATAATTTAATGCAAGACACTTTTTTAATCAATCTTCTGATACTAACTGATTTCTCTTCTTCCGTTTAGCAAATTCGAAACCAAAATTCGACATTTATTCCATTTTACGTAGCTCACTCACCTTTGGAAAATAAGTTTTGGATGAGTTGACAGTTAGTCAATAGATCTCAACACATAAATTACCCGTAATCAATCATTGGTAATTTCCTAATTAGCGTGACAGCAATTGCAATCAAAACGCCAAAACATCCCTACAAACAATTTCCACTTTTATGTTGCGAACACACAAGCAAACACCTGAAGGCCAGATCACGCTGTTCCCTGCAATGCATTGCTGGCTTGGTCATATCGAAGCGTGTAACGGCGCTTTACAAACTAAAAAATGGCAATTGTGTAATTGCTTTGTCCGATATTATTCGTATACGAATTTTGGCGGAGACGCTAGCCATCAAAAAGAGCTGCAAAAGCATCGTTGCCACTTATTTGTAAAGCTGCTGCCAAAGCAACGCAATTGCTATCAATTGTCGGCGTTAGTCGGCAGCGCTATTACCAAAGCTTTGCCTGAGCTCTACGCGAGTGAGATTTGTATGGGTGGTGGGGGGCTGACGGTGGAGTCAATGACTTGTCATTGATAGCAATAACCAGTAGGAGTAGCAGCGGCAGTCACGTCATTTTCTTTTATCTTACAGCGTTTGCCGAACGTGTGCCAATATGGCGAAGCACAAACTGCTGTAAATTTTGGCAGCAACAGCACCGGCTGCAGACGACAGAATGGGAGAGCTCAACAAATACATACAACACAAATGTACTTAACTAAACTTTAAATGCTTTACACTCCTAATAATTGACGCGGTCTGTGGCGGTAGCGACGGTGGTGGTATTTGCTTTGTTGCACTAGCATCGGTTAAAGCTGTCCGCCCATTTCAGTTCTAATAGAAATTTCATGTTTATTTTCACATGCAAATGCGTATTGTTATTTGCAAGTAAGTGGAGTATATTGATATCATCGGCCTCAACACCCGCGCCGTTAGTTCTGCTTTCTCCAGGCTGGACAAGGAAGCACAGAAAATGGAACTGGTAGTGAACGAGGGCAAAACGAAATATCTCCTGTCATCAAACAAACAGTCGTCGCACTCGCGACTTGGCTCTCTCGTCACTGTTGACAGTCATAACTTTGAAGTTGTAGATAATTTCGTATATTTAGGAACCAGCATTAACACCACTAATAATGTCAGCCTGGAAATCCAACACAGGATTGCTCTTGCCAACAGGTGCTACTTCGGACTGAGTAGGCAATTGAAAAGTAAAGTCCTCTCTCGACGAACAAAAGCTAAACTCTATAAGTCGCTCATAATTCCCGTCCTGCTATATGGTGCAGAGGCTTGGGCGATGACAGCAACCGATGAGTCGACGTTACGAGTTTTCGAGAGAAAAATTCTGCGAAAGATTTATGGTCCTTTGCGCATTGGCCACGGCGAATATCGCATTCGATGGAACGATGAGCTGTACGATATACGACGACATTGACATAGTTCAGCGAATTAAAAGACAGCGGCTACGCTGGCTAGGTCATGTTGTCCGGATGGATGAAAACACTCCAGCTCTGAAAGTATTCGACGCAGTACCCGCCGGGAGAAGCAGAGGAAGAGGAAGACCTCCACTCCGTTGGAAGGACCAAGTGGAGAAGGACCTGGCTTCGCTTGGAATATCCAATTGGCGCCACGTAGCGAAAAGAAGAAACGACTGGCGCGCTGTTGTTAACTCGGCTATAATCGCGTAAGCGGTGTCTACGCCAATTAAGAAGAAGAAGAAGATTTACAAGTAAGTAGATATAAACGCAAATGTTCAGCAAAGGTTTTCGGTTATTTCCATTTCAATTGGATTTATTCCGTATGGCAGTATGGTGAATATTAGATTTCTTCCACAAAATGCATTCCATTTAATACATACAAAGAAGAGAGAGAAAGAGAGAAAGCCGAGTGTGGTATTTGCGAAGAAGTGTTGGGGTGCGATATAGTAATAGGTTAGAAATGCAAAATATGCAAATATAGAAAAAAGAGAGAAATAAAATAGGTATATAAAAAATAATAAAAATCTCCTTGAGCGATAAGTAATAGTAATAGAGGCACCCCAAATGGGAACGCACATTCCTTTTGCCAACTAAGAGAAATTTCTCATAATACTCACAATGGGGATATAGGCGAATAAGCCTTCGAGTATACGTCCATCTCCTGTTGTGGATAGTTGTTGAAAGCGGTTAATAAAATCAGGTTTGGTATCCGCGCTGGGATGGAGATATTCCAAGGTGACAAAGCGGCTGAGGAAGACAACACACAAGATGCCATCCAGTGACTAAGGAATGTGGCAATAAGAGATAAGCAAAATGTCTCAAACACTTAGATTTGTGAAGATATATCTGCAGCACTCGAAAAGTGCTACGGCAATCTGAAAACCATCTTAAATAGCAGTAGCTCCAAAATTCTTTACAAACAAAATGAAGATAAACTAAGGTCAAGCATTATTTTCATAAAGATGTAAACGAATTTCTTTGTTATACCTAGTATCTAAAGTGGTAAAAATGGAAGAAGAAAACCTCGGACTCATCATTAAACCTTAAATGGATATATGTACTTAAGTAATTCCATTGAGAGCACCAAAGGGCATGAGCGTAACGATGAAATGGGATAGCAAGAACAAAGTCTTACGATAGTGCATCAAAATGGCGCATTCAGCGCTCATGGAGCCCATGGTGGCATAGGAGTGCTCCTATCTAAATACCTATAATATTATTTTATGAGCAGAGCTTCTTATTAGTTTATTTTTGGACTTTTTGTTTTAAAGTTCGAATACGTGCCGTCAAATTAGTCTGAAATTTGTTCTTTTTTCGATGCTCCACATACTTTTTTGTATAAGTTCTTTAAATTTTTTTTGCCGATTTGCAATATTTTCATGTTGCTTTTGTCATTTCCATTTTATTTTTCTGTATCTATTATTTTTGCATATTGTTATCTGTTTTTTCCGTCACTGCAACTTTTCACTTCAATCTGTATGCTTTTATGCCCTCATGCTGTCGTTTGCTCAGTTTTTATCTTCTATTTTATTTATTCTTTTTAATTTAATTTTATAAGTTTGTCAAATATTATTCAATGCTTTATAAAAAGTGTTACAGTGAACGGATTTAATTCAAAAATGAGCCGTTTCGTACGATAATTTGTTTCCATCTAGACGACAACTTCATAATACCCCCCTCGTAGAAGTCCCCCTCTTTATTTGCGAAGAACTCGGGCAGCCACTTTTCACAAGCCTCTTTTGAATTCAAATTTACACCAACAAGGGCGTTTGCCATGGAGAGGAGCAGATGGTAATCACTTGGCGCTATGTCCGGGCTATATGGTGGTTGCGATAAAATCTCCCATCCGAGCTTCCGTAGCTTCTGACGAGTCATCAACGAAGTGTGTGGTCTGGCGTTGTCCTGGTGGAACACTACACCCTTCCATGGAGAGGAGCAGATGGTAATCACTTGGCGCTATGTCCGGGCTATATGGTGGTTGCGATAAAATCTCCCATCCGAGCTTCCGTAGCTTCTGACGAGTTATCAACGAAGTGTGTGGTCTGGCGTTGTCCTAGTGGAACACTACACCTTTCCTGTTGGCCAATTATGAACACTTCTGGTCGATCGCCTGCTTCAAGCGGTTCAGTTGTTCGTAGTAGATGGTAAAATTAAGCGTCTGGCCATATGGGAGCAGCTCATAATGGAAGATTCCCAAACCAAACCCTCCAAACACACAGAAAAACCTTCCTGGCCGTCAATCTCGGATTGACCACTGTTTGGGACGATTCACCAGCCTTCGACCACCACCGTTTTTACTTGATATTGTCATATGCGATCCATTTTTCGTCGCCAATCACCATCTGCATCAAAAATGGGACGAGTTCGTTCCGTTTCAGCAACATATCGCAGGTACTGATTCGGTTCAGAAGATTTTTTTGCGTCAAATCATGCGGCACCCAAACATCAAGCTTTTTTGTGTATCCAGCCTTCTGCAGATGGTTCAAAGTGGTTTGGTATATAACTTCCATCTTGTGGGCGATGTATCGAGATGCCACATGCCGGTCCTCTTCTTCTTCTTAATTGGCGTAGACACCGCTTACGCGATTATAGCCGAGTTAACAACAGCGCGCCAGTCGTTTCTTCTTTTCGCTACGTGGCGCCAATTGGATATTCCAAGCGAAGCCAGGTCCTTCTCCACTTGGTCCTTCCAAAGGAGTGGAGGTCTTCCTCTTCCTCTGCTTCCCCCGCCGGGTACTGCGTCGAATACTTTCAGAGCTGGAGTGTTTTCGTCCATCCGGACAACATGACCTAACCAGCGTAGCCGCTGCCTTTTAATTCGCTGAACTATGTTGATGTCGTCGTATATCTCGTACATCTCATCGTTCCATCGAATGCGGTATTCGCCGTGGCTAACGCGCGAAGGACCATAAATCTTTCGCAGAACTTTTCTCTCGAAAACTCGCAACGTCGACTCATCCGTTGTTGACATCGTCCAAGACTCTGCACCATACAGCAGGACGGGAATTATGAGCGACTTATAGAGTTTAGCTTTTGTTCGTCGAGAGAGGACTTTACTTTTCAATTGCCTACTCAGTCCGAAGTAGCACCTGTTGGCAAGAGCAATCCTGCGTTGGATTTCCAGGCTGACATTGTTGGTGGTGTTTAGGCTGGTTACCAAATATACGAAACTATCTACAACTTCAAAGTTATGACTGTCAACAGTGACGTGAGAGCCACGTCGCGAGTGCTACGACTGTTTGTTTGATGACAGGAGATATTTCGTCTTGCCCTCGTTCACTACCAGACCCTTGTCTAGTCTGGAGAAAGCAGAAATAACGGCGCGGGTGTTGAGGCCGATGATATCAATATCAACGGCATACGCCAGCAGGTGTATACTCTTATAAAAGATTGTACCTGCTCAATTAAGTTCTGCAGCTCGAATAATTTTCTCCAGCAGCAGACTGATGAAGTCGCACGATAGGGAGTCGCCTTGTCTGAAACCACGTTTGGTATCGAACGGCTCGGAAAGGTCCTTCCCGATCCTGACAGGATCAACGTCAGTTTACACAGCCGTATTAGTTTTGCGGGGATACCAAATTCAGATATCGCGGCATAGAGGCAGCTCCTTTTCGTGCTGTCAAAAACAGCTTTGAAATCGACGAAGAGGTGGTGTCAAAAGCCACACTGATAAGGTCTAATCAGTTTGTGACGGTGGGCTTTAATCTTTCACACAATACGCCCGATAGAACCTTATATGCGATATTGAGGAGGTTTATCCCATGGTAGTTGGCGCAGATTGTGCGGTCTCTCTTTTTGTGGATTGGGCAGAGCACACTTAAATCCCAATCGTTGGGAATGCTTTCATCCGGCCATGTTTTACAAAGAAGCTGATGTATGCTCCTTGTCAGTTCTTCGCCGCTGTGTTTGAATAGCTCGGCCGGTAATCCATCAGCCCATCCATCGCTGCTTTGTTGTTCTTCAGACGGGTAATTGCTATTCGAACTTCTTCATGGTCGGGCAGTGGAACGTCTGCTCCATCGTCATGGATTGGGGAATCGGGTTCTCCTTCTCCTGACGTTGTACTTTCACAGCCATTCAGCAGGCTGGAGAAGTGTTCCCTCCTTAATTTAAGTATGCTCTGGGCATCAGTGACTAGATCAAGTTACAAGAGTATGCTCCGGTCTTGAAACCTTGTGTAAACCGCCGCATTTTTTCGTAGAATTTTCAAGCATTACCTCTGTCGGCCAGCTTATCAAGCTCTTCGTACTCACGCATTTCGGCCTCTTTCTTTTTATGTCTGCAAATGCGTCTCGCTTCCCTCTTCAGACATGCTGGTCTAACTCTTAAGGAAAACTTTAAAATACCGCGAATTTCGGCGTTAGTGAAGTCCATGTTTACACGTCTATAACTGTTGAACGCAATGTCTAAACTAATCATGCATATCGTCGTTTTGTAGGTTATGTCAAGACCTTTCAAAGATGTATAGTATTGCCATCCTTCCTTCTTTTGCCTTTTTAACTATGTATAATATTATATCATTCCATTCTTTTTACCGTTTTTTAACTGTTTCTTTTCTTTTACCTTTTCTTTTCTCAATTCTTTCTTTGTCGCTTTTGCATTTGTTTCCTATTATATATTTTTACTTTTGTTATTTTTTATCTTCTTTAGCTCCTATTTGTGTTTATGTCGTTTATGGAGATATCTTTATTTTTCATGTCTTTTGTATTCTAATTAACATTTTTTTATGCTGGGCCAATGTCTGTAAGCTGTAAGCTTAGAATTCCAGGCATATGAAGTCATACGCAAGTGAGGAAAGTTCTCTGAGCGCCATTCACTTGGGAGTGGCCAGAATCGATTATTTCAAGTAGTTCATGACTTCCGTTCTTAGAGCAAGTATCCTCTAGCTAAAGAACATGCCTTTGAAGTGGAGCTAAACTGAGAAGACGAAACATCCCCTACCCGCCAAGGTGGTGCGCTAGGTTTAGGACCCGCCACGTAAAAAACACTACCAATGAAAAGAAATAACTGCTTTTTACTGGCTATAATCGCGTAAGCTTAGAACCCCCATTTCAATCATTCAAGAATTCCCATGTATCTGCAAATGTGGGCTATTATTATTTATATCTTTGAGTCTAATGATATTACTTAAATATATCTCTTAGTTTTCGTGTCCACCTTGAAGTATTTACAAAGCAACGATGATCTGTTCTCCCTAGTGCAAGTACGAAGAATACTTTTTAACAGAGTTTTCTTCTAGAATTTGTCAAAATATTTCTTCGAAAATATGTATATTTTGAAGTAAGGGAAGGTGTATATAAATATAAAGGCTGATCCAATTTGATAGCAAATCCGTTGATCCGATTTTCGATGACTCGTTCGAGCATAACATATCCCCATAGGAAAAGTCTAACAATGTGATAGCACACGATCTTGGTGGCCAATTGACCGACCAGAAACGTGATAATAATGGAGCCGTCTTGTTGAAACCAAATGTCGCCGAGATCACGATCTCCAATTTCATGCAGCAAATAATCAGTTATCATGGGACGAAAACGGTCGTGATTGACGGTTACGTTCTTACCGGCATAATTTTTGAAGAAATATGGACCGATGAATCCACCGGGTCACAAACCATACCAAACCGTTTTTTCTGAATAAAATTGCAGGTCCTAAATCTATTCAGGTTGCTCTTCGTACCGAATGCGACAATTTTGCTTGTTTACATACCCATTGAGCTAGAATTGGGCCTCATCGCGCAACAGAATTTGGCTCGAAAACATCGGATCTACTTGGAACTTGTTCGAAACACATTCTTTACAGAACGTGAATTTTCTTAATAAAGCTAAACGGGTTTTAATCGTTGTTCAGGCGTAAGTCTTTCCATCATGAAATACTAAACAATACTGAACAAACATAACATGACATCTTGACATGAGTCACGCTATTGAAAAAGGTACTTACTTCTACTTGGATCATCCGTTACTTACATTTTGCAGTCAGTTTATTTTGTTGGATCTTCGATGCTCACCACTGAGTGGAGCATGCCCCTGGCGTTTCTTTCATCCACTTATTAAAACTTATATTATGCAGAACTGACTCATCTGCAATCTCCAAATAAAAGCCTACCAATTTTGGGGGGGATTACTAAATGAACTTTGAGCACCACCAAACGTCCAACAATTAATTATATTAAAACATAAAATCTTTCCCACTTTAATTTATTATCCTCAAGTAAACTTCTATAAAAGCCCACCAAAACTCGTAAGAATGTCTTTCGTGTATCTTTCGTAATGTCAAATGCTGGAAGATATCTAACAATTTCCGCGACAAACCAATGAACATGTCGTAATAACATTTGTCAGTTGAGCTCAGTCAACGTTTCAGGTAGTGTTAGCTTACTATACACTCTTGATACTCTGCTATTTTAAACAAAAATTCCAAGCAATCAATGGGGAATTAAAAAGCGTGATCACGGCTCTGGCAAGCCTACCCTGTGGTCGCAATGATGAGACGCGTGTAGGTCGTGTAACCGATGCTGACGCAACGTTTGTTTCTCTGGGTTGCGCCGCATTTTGAATACCTACGCTTCACTCTTCGCGTTTTGCGGTTCGGGCAGCTCACGTTTCTCCTCATACTAATTAAGTGTTTCATTGTCAATATGAACGTAATATGATAATACCTATGTTTGGCAAATATTTCACTTGAGTACGCTCTACAGTTTGATCGCATGTTTGGTGGTGCTGTATGCCAATTTAGTGGCGAATATCAAGATTATGAGTGAAGTGAGTGTGCTCTTAAACAGCGGCGCGACAGACAGCTAATGCGAACTTCAAATATTATGTAAAGAGTTTCTTATTTACATTATTCAAAAACATCTACACAAATGATTTTTTAATTCTTATGTTTCTCATATAACATTACCTTCATAATATTAAAACAATAATTATGCAAACAATTACTTCGAAAGAACTTTTCAGAAAACTTGCTGGTCTTGCAGCAAGTAAAGAAAGATAGAAAATAAAATAGAATTCCGGTTGTTAGAGGCTTTAGGAAAGTTTGTCACTAATTAACATTATTAACATAACTTAAAAAAGGCTCTTCAAAAAAGCCAAGTTGAAAAGTCATCTGTCGATCTAGGGGATGTACATATCGTCACCTGAAATGCAAAATAACGTAACAACATTTTCGGAAATTTACAGTGGCAAGAATGAAACACGGAATAAAATGGAACATGAGTGAAAAAAAAATTTAAAATTGATTAAAACTGGTTTATATCTGAGCACAGAACCTGAAAATGTTGGACATATGTAATATTATGTATATAATTTGAAGTAGTGAATCGTAATCAATAAGACACTCAATTTTGAATTTTTTGATGATACATTAGTTTGCATTTCAGGTGACGATATATTAGTTTACGCTCATCGTTCCATCGACTGCGGTATTCGCCGTTGCCAATACGCAAAGGACATTGAAACTTCCGCAAAAGGTTACTTTCGGAAACTCGTAACGCCGACTCTGCACCATACAGCAGGACGGGGATAATGAGTGACTTGTAGAATTTGGTATTTGTTCGTCGAGAGAGGAATTTACTTCTCAATTGCCTTCTTCTTCTTTTTTACTTTTCTCTCGAAAATTCGCTAGGTAGACTCATCAGATTTTGTCGTCTATGTTTCTGCACCATATAGAAGGACAGGAATAATGATGGACTTATAGAGTATTGTTTTTGTTATTCGAGAGCGGTCTTTACTTCTCAATTTCCTACTTAGTCCGAAGTAGCACTTGTTGGTAAAAGATATCCTGCGTTGAATTTCGAGGCTGACGCACAAGGTAAATATCTGGTCAGTTGTTGATTTGTCAGGTCTAAAGCCTCACTGGTCCAATCAGTTTGTTGACGGTGGGCCTTAATCTTTCACACAATACGCTCGATAGAACCTTTCTTCTTCTTCTTAATTGGCGTAGACACGCTTACGCGATTATAGCCGAGTTAACAACAGCGCGCCAGTCGTTTCTTCTTTTCGCTACGTGGCGCCAATTGGATATTCCAAGCGTAGCCAGGTCCTTCTCCACCTGGTCCTTCCAACGGAGTGGAGGTCTTCCTCTTCCTCTGCCTCCCCCGGCGGGTACTGCGTCGAATACTTTCAGAGCTGGAGTGTTTTCATCCATCCGGACAACATGACCTAGCCAGCGTAGCCGCTGTCTTTTAATTCGCTGAACTATGTCAATGTCGTCGTATATCTCGTACAGCTCATCGTTCCATCGAATGCGATATTCGCCGTGGCCAATGCGCAAAGGACCATAAATCTTTCGCAGAATTTTTCTCTCGAAAACTCGTAACGTCGACTCATCGGTTGCTGTCATCGCCCAAGCCTCTGCACCATATAGCAGGACGGGAATTATGAGCGACTTATATAGTTTAGCTTTTGTTCGTCGAGAGAGGACTTTACTTTTCAATTGCCTACTCAGTCCGAAGTAGCACCTGTTGGCAAGAGCAATCCTGCGTTGGATTTCCAGGCTGACATTGTTGGTGGTGTTAATACTGGTTCCTAAATAGACGAAATTATCTACAACTTCAAAGTTATGACTGTCAACAGTGACGTGAGAGCCAAGTCGCGAGTGCGACGACTGTTATTTTGATGACAGGAGATATTTCGTTTTGCCCTCGTTCACTGCCAGACCCATTTTCTGTGCTTCCTTGTCCAGCCTGGAGAAAGCAGAACTGACGGCGCGGGTGCTGAGGCCGATGATATCAATATCGTCGGCATACGCCAGCAGCTGTACACTGTTATAGAAGATGGTACCTTCTCTGTTTATTTCTGCAGCTCGAACTATTTTCTCCAGAAGCAGGTTGAAGAAGTCGCCCGATAGGGAGTCGCCTTGTCTGAAACCTCGTTTGGTATCGAACGGCTCGGAGAGGTCCTTCCCGATCCTGACGGAGCTTTTCGTGTTGCTCAACGTCACGCGATATTTAAGAGGCTTGTGGGGGGCTCCCTTCTCACCTTAGCTCGCCTTCAAATGGATGTCCTTAGGCTACTCAGAGGACACATCAAAAGTTTTTTTGCGATATGGTACCAAAACCACATTTTGCCAAAACGTTGTTTCTTTAAAAAACTGTGTGATACACCATAAGGACATCTTTATGCAAATTGAATTGAATCAATTTATCCATACGATGAGAAGATGTGTAACAATGTATACGTCCCTGAACAAAATTACGATACATTAAGACCAATTTGACAATTATCAATAATCCTTTCAAAACGGTACTAAAAGTGTAATATTTTAAAATACCTAACTTATGGTGCCGGAAAAATATTATTTTTACTTTATTACTTTGGACGGTCGATCTTAGAGGGAGTAAGATCAGTACAAGTTTTCTCGTTGTATTCACAGTTCAAAAAACTTACCTTTCTTCATTGCGCTTCCTATCTGCGTCATCGGTAGCAGTTTTAAACTCTTTTCTTATGCGAAGAAACAACAAATACAAAACGAGTATGTCAATAAC
Source organism: Bactrocera neohumeralis (assembly GCF_024586455.1). Classification (NCBI taxonomy): domain Eukaryota; kingdom Metazoa; phylum Arthropoda; class Insecta; order Diptera; family Tephritidae; genus Bactrocera; species Bactrocera neohumeralis. The sequence goes on from NW_026089623.1 coordinate 19,674,015, forward strand.
TGCCAAAGTCCATCACGTAAGCATTCGAAATTCAATTATCTGCTTAAATTATGTATCACAACAAGATATATGTATAGTTATTAATTATGCTCTTTGTGACGCTGAAGTCTCGACATCGATGTGAATTCAGTAATGAAAGCTGATACTCATCAATGACAAAAGGCGTAAAGGGACGCAAATATTTAATTCTATTGATATAATACTGTTTTGTTAATATGGTTGGTGCTGCACGGTGAGAAAAACTGCTAATTTCGCGACAATTTATTAACAACTTCAACAAAAATGACCGACTTCTGTACCCATAATTTATATTATAGATATACTTATGTACATATATATGTACGGCCATTAGATGAGCACATATCATATTTTTAAAATTATTTAGCATTTTTAGCCAATAATGTATTTTTAGACCTGTGTACTAAATACTGTAAGCATTTATATATTATTTTAATAAGAAGTAAATCTTAATTTATTAAGTATGTTTTCGGATTGTGGTTTTTCTTTAGTTTTAAACGTTTCAAATATGGAACGTTCCTGAGCCCCCTTGAATGGTAGATAAGCTCACTTTTCTCAAAATGGCTCTTTTGTTAACATTGGAAATCACTTTATTGTTACCACCTTTATTACTTCGTCTATACTCTGACTTATAAGTCAAGAAATTGAATAAACTTTTTCGACTTCTATCAAGTTTTTTCGATATTTCAATTGTTGAAATATTCTACGTTGGATTTCGAGGCTGACGTTGTTGTTGATGTTAATGCTGGTTCCAAGATAGACAAAATTATATACGACTTCGAAGTTATGACTGTCAACAGTGACGTGGGAACCCAGTCGTGAGTGCGTCGACTGTTTGTTTGATGACAAGAGATATTTCGTCTTGCCCTTGTTCACCACCAGCCAATTTGCTTCGCTTCCTTATCCATTCTAGAGAAAGCAGAACTATCCGAGCGGTTATTTAGGCCAATGATATCAATATCATCAGCGTACGCCAGCAGCTGTACACTCTTATAGAAGACGGTACCTTCTCTGTTTAGTTCTGCAGCTCGCATTAATTTCTCCATGAATAGTTTGAGGAAGTCACACAAAAGAGATCTGCTATCTTTATCGATGGTCCAGTGAGAATTTCATGACATTTCATAGATTGGAAGTGAAGTTATTGCGTTTTAAGTGTCAGTATGTTTGTGTTATCGGTGCGAAAATGAAATTCGAACAAAGAGCTAACATTAAATTTTGTTTTAAAATTGATAAAAATTTTACCAAAACGTTTCAATTGATGAAACACGTTTATGGCGATGATTGCCTATCCCGTAGCAGAGTGCATGAGTGATTTCAACGTTTTCAAAGTGGTCGTAAGGACATAAATGACGATCAAAATGTGGACCAATCAAAATCCGTGATGACCGGAAATTCAATCGAAACTGTGCGTGAATTCATCAAAAATCAGCCGAAATCATCATTGAAATTCATGGAAACGGAATTGCACATCTCCAAAATATCGATTTATTGCATTCTTACCGAACATTTGGGCTTACGAAAGGTGTGTGCACGGTTTGTTCCGCACAAATTGACTGATGACCAAAAATTGCTCAGAATCCAACATTCGAAGGACATCATTAAACAGGTCAGAAATGACAAAAACGAACGAAGCGAACTACATACTTTTGAAACGCAAAGGCTGATTTTCATTGGATAAAACTGGACATTTAGTAGACTATTGGTTTTATTAAACTTAAAACCTTCCGATATCGAATTTGCCGGAAAAGCCCTAAAAACAGCCCTTTTCTTTTCCCCGTTTGTATATAAAAATGAATGCTTGTTTATTAGTACAGTAGATGCTCGGAAATTAGAACCACTTTGTTTTTGGGGTAGTTCTAATTTCCGAAATGTTCCAATTTATGAACGGTTGTTTTTTAACGTAAGTAATAAAACTAAGAGTTAAGCCAGTTCCAAAAACTATATAAAAATATTTTTCTTTAATTTATTTATTTATCTATACTAATATTATAAAGAGGAAATGTTTGTTTTTTTGTTTGTTTGTTTCGAATAGGCTCCGAAACTACTGAACCGATTTGAAAAATTCTTTCACCATTGGAAAGCTATACTATCCCTGAGTGACATAGGCTATATTTAGTTAAAAAAAAAATAGGGTTCCTTACCAAAACTCCGATAATGTAAAAAAAATACCAAAAAACTTTCTTTAATCGCGAATGCTGCGAAAACGATTGAAGATATAACAAAGTGATATACTACAATTTTGTAGAACTTATCAGTATCTACAAAAAACGTCGCGACATCATACCTCTAACTATTATAGTTTTGTCACAATAAGCGATTTTATATAAAAAAATTAATTAAAATACCACTACTTGAAAAGGCTCTTTATTTATACCTTAGTATTGATCCTTATCGAAATAAATGATTTATTATTTAAGATCGCTTCAAAACCTTTAAATAACTTTTTGAATTATTAGATTCTGACATTCCATTCAAACCATATCACGAGTTAAAAATTTTTAAAAGTCGCTCGGCGGCGAACTATGCGTTGTAGAGTTGTAGGCGTCAGGGTTAAGACAAAGAATGTATAATAATAAGAAGGAGCAAATGTTAGCTGTGCTAAAATGTTATTTGACATTAGGGAACATCGAAAAAATTTCGAAGAGTAATCGAAAAAATTTCGAACAGTATGAAGGAACACACCATTCAAAAGGGGAAGCAAGCCAATGTTTACCACTCTATAAGGGAACTTGCCAATTGCGTGCACCACGATATAAAGGAACATGAGAACAGAAAATGTATCAGAGAAACTACACCACACTATAAGGGTACTACTCTATAGAAATTGCCCACGCAGATGTTCTTTGATATGCGCATAAGGGAAAATTTGAATAATGTGTATTACAAAAAAATAATTATAGGGCAAATAATCAAATAAATAGTAATTAAAATGGCAATAAAATAAAATGAAATAAAAAAAATAAAAAAGTCAAAAAATATATACATATTTTAGAAGTTCATGTAGGCTTTGCACCCGAACAAAATATTTGGAGTTGCATAATGTTGATCAGCTAAGCACACAGCACCAAAGCCAACTTTGGAAGTAGAGAATTTATTGTGGTATACGTACAATAAAAGCGATATATACTCCTCTACCCAAATTTTCCACCACTTTATGAAGGAACACGACAAACTACACCACTTAATAAAGAACATGAAAAATGTCAAATGTCAATATGTATGCAAAAATTCAATGCCCTGGATTGGGTGAAATTGCGCCAAAATAAGAATAGGAGAAATGAGAATACTGATTTCAATGAGAATGTTGACTTTATCCATATGCCAAAATCCAATGAAGAGAGTATGCTTTGGATTGGTTAATTTAACGGCTAAAACTGTTGTAATAATTGGAAATGGTTAAAAAGCAATAAATTGGTGTGAAATTGCGCCAAAATAAGAATAGGAGAGAGAAATGAGAATATTGATTTCAATGAGAATGTTGATCTCAATGTTGCAATAATGTACATATGTATTATATGTATATGCAGTGTTATTATACATTCTTTGGTTAAGATCACTCGCGCGGTCGGCTCCCTACTGAATGGTCGTGAGCGGAATTAAAAAAAATTGTCGCTTGGTAATATTTTGTCGCTTGATAATACTTCGTTTTGTAGGTAACTAAACCCATTCAAGAAGTTCTTTTCAGATCTAGACCCATATATATAGCGCAGATATTGTACATTTAGTTATCCTAAGAAATTAATTGAATAAGTTTTATGATTTAATTTTAATAAATAGGTTGTAGTTTTGTATGTTGTTATAGTAGGTAGTTGTAAGAACCTCAAAGATTAGTTTAAAGGCGATTTTTTCTTTTATCATTTAAAAAAAAATGCCCAAAAGATCAAGATCTCAACTTTCTAGAAATAATTCCCATGCCAGGGCCACAAAAATATGTCGAAATAAAGAATCTTCATCTGAAACTGAAAATCATCTTTTAAGTTAGAGAGAATGCGAATGTGGCGCAATCGCGTGCCAGAGAGTCGAGTACCGAGCGTTCGCAACGACTCGCTGAACAAAACATGAGAACCTCTCAAAGACGCGCGCGGGAGTCCAGTCTTGAGCGTTCGCAGCGCCTAGCTGAACAAAATTTAAGAACTTCTGATGTGCACGCGAGTTATGTGTACACTATCATCCCAACCAGACACCACACAACAAAATACTATAAATTGGACAAAATAAAAGATTAAAGAAAAACAAGTAAACATTACAAAAAATATAAGATAACAAGTAGAGATAAAGAACATAATGCAAATGTATACAAACATGTTTTGGTCCTTATGTTTGACTATAATGATAACCCAAACATTATCGGGTAAACCCCACAGTCATGTTTGTTTGCATTCAATAGAAAATAAGATTACATTTTACAAATATTGTATTCATAATGCAAATGCATACAAACATGTTTTGGTCCTTATGTTTGACTATAATGATAACCCAAACATTATCGGGTAAACCCCACAGTCATGTTTGTTTGCATTCAATAGAAAATAAGATTACATTTTACAAATATTGTATTTCATAAGAAAATAAACAAAACAAAGAAATAGATTAAGAAAATTGTAATCACTTTAGTAGTTATATAAGCAGAACATAACTTGAAACATCAGAGAATAAAATATAATGTCATAGAAACAACATCATTGGCATTTTTATTCCTCCGCTCGAACAAACCTAAAACTGGCGCAGTCGGTAAAAACAAACTGCAAAGTTGAGCGATACTAAAAACTGAAGTTTTTAAGTTTCGTAAGCTTTAGCAACGGGAAGCAAATCTTAAGATTAGCTCCCATTTTAAAAAGATCTCTTATATATACAAATATATAAGTCGGTCGGCACAGATAGCCAAGTTTAAGAAATTTAAGTTTCTACACAAGTTATCTGGAACGTCGGAGAGCGACTCCGAGGACTACAATTTGTGAAGGCGAAGAATAGCTTCATTCCGCCCATCAACATTACCAGGAAGAGTGGGATTAAAGATTAATGCCCCACACACAGAAGACGCAGAAAGAGCGAAGTGCACCATACAAAGCAACAACAACAAGTTCAGTTGTAATAAAAGAGGATACATCAGCAATGAATCCAGGCGAGCAGCAACCACTTCAGATGACAGGATCGCAAATTTTGAAGGAAGCTTCAAGAATCATGGACTTTGACGGCAGAGATTTATCATCATTCATCAGGGAAGTTGACATGATCCTTCCTTTATTCAACCCCAACCCATCAATGTTGGAATTTGTAACGCAGCGACACGTCAAAACAAAAATTAAAGGAGAAGCAGCAAGTGTCATCCGGCCTTTGGGACCTACACCAACATGGCAGCAAATGAGAGAAGAACTCATAAAGAATTTTGGAGTAAAGGAGTCGTACCACACCCTTTACAATCAGGCGATTGTACTACGAAACTATAACGTAAGTCAATATTTCCAAAATTTAAAAGATATTTTAGATAAACTAAATTTAAAACATGAATTCGATAGGATAAAGCCTATAGAATTTTCCCAATTAACAACGAAAGTTTAATTCTAAAAACATTTTTAAATGGGATACACCCCAACTTAAGCAGTGTAGTGATTAGTAGAAATATAAGCACCATTAGAGAGGCTTTTAGCGTTCTTCAAGAGACAGGTTTGCTAATACAATTTGATAAAAGACAAAACAATTATAAAAGAAATAATTATAGAAATTTTTCAAATAGAAATTCTTTGTCTCACAATTTTGGCAATTTCAATAATAACCAGTATATGCAAAATTCCAATAATTTTCAATTTGGACAAAATCAGCCGAGAGAATTTCGTAACAATTCTAACCAAAATGACAATTATCAACAATTTAGCTTTGGACAAAGTAGGCAAAATAATTCACAACAATCTAGAAGATATAATTCAGTCCAAAGGAGACAAAACCCCCCCGAACCGATGGAAATAGATCACGTTCAAGAACAAGCAAATTTTCGGTTGCCAGCCCAAAACAATCGTTACCGATAATAGAAGTGACCATAAAAATTCCAAAATTAAATGTCTTATTGACACAGGGTCTACAACATCATTATTGAAATATAATGTGTTAAAAGATTATGAATGCATTGAGCTTGATAAACCAATACACTTTAGCACCATTAAGGAAAATTTTTCCCTAAATAAAGAGTTAGTCACCCCAACCCCAAACGAATTCAATGAAAAAAGTTATATACATTGGAAACTAACCAACATAAAAAATAAAAACTTTGATGCAATAATAGGACAAAATATTTTAAAACCTATTAAAGCAATAATTAACTTAGAAAAGGAGTATGTAGAAATAAACGGCAATAAAATTAAATTTATAAACTCATGCCCTTACAATTACGAAGATATTAATATACTTACAGAATGTAAAGAGAATTTGCTAGATATTTTATCAAATAGTGACATGAATGAAGAAGAAAAGCAAAAATTAGAATACATTCTAAAAGCAAATAGCGATTTATTTTTCCAAGAAGGTAAAAACCTTTCTCATACTCATGAAATTCAGCATGAAATAGTTACAAAAACAAGTAGACCAACTTATAATAAAATTTATAGATATCCCCAAATTCATGAAGAAGAAATTATTAGACAGATGAACGAGATGTTGCGCCAAGGTATAATTAAAGAAAGTAATTCCCCGTACAACTCGCCTCTTTGGATTGTACCGAAAAAGCAAGACAATTCAATGAAGAAAAAATGGAGAATAGTTATTGACTACAGGAAGCTAAACGAAGTCACTATAGATGACAAATTTCCAATACCCCATATAGAAACAATACTCAGCAAACTTGGAAGAGCTCAGTATTTTACAACATTAGATCTTGCAAAAGGCTTTCATCAAGTATTAATAAAAGAAGAAGATAGACCAAAAACAGCTTTCTCTACACCCCAAGGACACTTTGAATTTATAAGAATGCCGTTCGGACTAAAGAATGCACCAGCAACTTTCCAACGTTTAATGAATTCAGTTCTTAGGGAATATATCAACAAGATATGTGTAGTTTATTTAGACGACATCTTAATTTTTAGTTCAAGTATTGAAGAACATACCCAAAATATCACCAAAATATTTTCAGCATTAAGAAAACATAATTTAAAGATTCAGGTAGATAAATGCAAATTTTTCGCGAAAACAACTGAATTTCTAGGTCACACTTTAACAACAGAAGGGATACAACCAAATTTAAGCAAAATCGAAAACATACAAAAACTAAAGTTGCCTACTACATCAAAGCAAATTAAATCATTCCTAGGTATAACAGGTTATTATAGAAAATTTGTAAGAGATTACGCTAAAGTAGCACATGGTTTAACAAAATATTTAAAAAAGGATATTAAAATAAACACTCGCGATCCTCAGTACATATCATCCTTTGAAAAACTTAAAAATCTATTAGTAAGCCCACCAATATTGAAATATCCAGACTTTAACAAAAAATTTGGCATTTCAACTGATGCAAGTGACGCAGAAGATATAAAAAATAATAATTTCATAGATCTTTGTCGTAAGCACATAAATAGTGGAAAAGTAGGTATTTTTTCTTATTTAACCGATAATCAGTACAATATAGTTCAGCAAAAGCTTATTCAAATATTTAATAGACATGTAAAGTTTTTTAGATGTGAATTCCATGCTAAAGATATGAAAAATGAAGAACAAGTTTATAAACAAATTGCTCAATATCATAAAAATGAAACAGGCCATGCAGGTATTAACGAAAATTATGAAAAATTGAAAAAACTAATATACTGGAAAAATTTGAAAGTTTTGATTCAAAAATATATAAATAATTGCGACGTTTGCAATAGAGCAAAATATGATAGAAAACCTTTAAAACCAAAATTTCAATTAACGAAAACACCATCAGATATAAATGAAATAGTTCACGCGGATATATACATAAATAAAAAATGTTACTTCCTTACTTTTATAGACAAATTTGCGAAATTTGCTATGGCATTTCAGCTAGAAGATAGAAACAGTATAACTATTATAGAAAAGCTTAGATTATTCTTTTCTATCAAAGGTAGACCCAGAATGTTAATATTAGATAATGAATTCAACTCAATTAACATAAAAGATTTTTTTAGGAAAGAAGAAATAGAAGTTCATTTTACAAAACCAAACAGTCATACTGGGAATTCAGATATCGAAAGATTTCATAATACTCTATCCGAAAGAATTAGAGTCCTAGAAATTGAAAAACCAAGCCTTTCGACAGCGGAAAAAGTATTTCAAAGCATAGAATGGTATAACAAATCTTATCATTCTACAATTAAAGCCACACCTCTTGAGGTTATAAATGGAAAAACTGATAAGAATTTGATTAAAGACACTATTCAGAAGACTAAAGAAAAATGCATAGGAAAACTAAATAGAAATAGAGAAGAGTTTAATAACACTCAAAAAGAAGGTTACGTAAAAAATTATAAAGCAGTTCGGCACAAATACGAACCAAGGTATAGAAAATTACCATTAGATAATATTCACCCGACAAATATTAAACGTCCAAACAAATTTTTAGGTCAAATACATCTTCAAAATAACATTGATGATAGCAATTGTAATAATTAGCAATGCAGCCAAACTGGAAGTACATGAAATACATACCGACAATGGATACGCAGAAATTATCACCAACACTAAACAGATTGTTACATCATCTGACCTCGTAATTCACATAATTGACCCTCGCGAAATTCTTTACATACTAAATAATATAACAAAAATCTCGCAAACATATTCACATTTACATTACTACACCCTATCTAATGAAATTGAAATCTTGAGAGGTAAAATCAAAACATTAATCCCAAGAAAAGAAGTTAGTAGAAAAAAGAGAGAGTTAATTAACGGTATAGGTTCTGTACATAAATTTCTATTTGGAACGATGGATGATGGAGATAGAATAGATATTGAAAATCACCTTAAGAAAGTAGATGAAAATTTACATAATTCAATTACAGCTCTCGACCACCAAATAAAAATTAATAATTTCTTTTCGAACACGTTTACAACATTAAAACAAATTATTGAAGACGAAAGAAATAATTCTTTAGTGTATCAAGAGAGAACAGACAAAATATTGATTCTTCATGAACAAACAATAAAGATAAACATTCTCAAAGACGCAGTAAACCAGATTCAGGAAAACATTATTTCAGCAAAAAATGGTATTTTTCACCCAAGCATTTTAACAAATGAAGAAATTTATAATTACAACATAGACCTCAACAAACTCAAATATATAAAATTATGCGCCTTGGAATATAAAGAAAATTTGTTAATGTTCGTAGTCAAAATCCCAAAAGAATTTCAATCGGTACAATTAAAAACTATTATTCCTATACCAAACACAGCAGGTAAAGAAATAACAGCAGAAATCGAAAATGTTTTTGAATACAAAAATGTCACTTATAAATTCGAAGAAGCTAAAACACTCAATGAACTACAAATTTCTAAACATTGCATCTACTTATTAAATTGTGAACTTATCAAAAATAGCATTACAGAAATTTTACAAATTGATGAAGAAACTATTTTAATAAAAAATGCAAATGGCATAGAACTAAACCAGAACTGCGACAACAGAAAAATTAAGTTGAAAAACACTACATTGATTCATTATAATAACTGCACTATTAAGACCCTATACCAAACATTCTCAAATACTAAAATTTCATACAATCAGAGATTCTATTATCCAAACTATGATACTCACAATTTCACTAACAAAATTACAATTAACGACCTTGTATTTAAAAACGAAGAAAATTTAAAAGAAATTAATGAATTAAAATATCACAAAAATATCTCTCATATTGGAATATCAATTTTAAGTATTATTGTGATTATAATAATAATTTTAATATCTTGTAAAATTAAAAAAATGAAAAACAATACTATTCAAACTCAGGAGAGTTTTCCATTAAGGGAGGGAGGAGTTATGTGTACACTATCATCCCAACCAGACACCACACAACAAAATACTATAAATTGGACAAAATAAAAGATTAAAGAAAAACAAGTAAACATTACAAAAAATATAAGATAACAAGTAGAGATAAAGAACATAATGCAAATGTATACAAACATGTTTTGGTCCTTATGTTTGACTATAATGATAACCCAAACATTATCGGGTAAACCCCACAGTCATGTTTGTTTGCATTCAATAGAAAATAAGATTACATTTTACAAATATTGTATTCATAATGCAAATGCATACAAACATGTTTTGGTCCTTATGTTTGACTATAATGATAACCCAAACATTATCGGGTAAACCCCACAGTCATGTTTGTTTGCATTCAATAGAAAATAAGATTACATTTTACAAATATTGTATTTCATAAGAAAATAAACAAAACAAAGAAATAGATTAAGAAAATTGTAATCACTTTAGTAGTTATATAAGCAGAACATAACTTGAAACATCAGAGAATAAAATATAATGTCATAGAAACAACATCATTGGCATTTTTATTCCTCCGCTCGAACAAACCTAAAACTCGCGCGAGAGTCAAGTACTGAGCGTTTGCAGCGGCTTGAAGAGCAAAATTTCAGAAGTATACAATCCCGCACTAGGGAATCAAGCTCTGAGCGTTCCCAACGCCTTCAAGACCAGAGAGAAGGACAACAGACTTCAAGAGCTAGAGTTCGCAATCGAGTTGTAGCTCACAGTAACAGATCGGCTTTTAAATACGATCCACAGATTGATTATGCTCAACAGTCTTCCGTCCAAATCGGCGACATGAATAAGATTTGCCCTAAGTGTTCTGCCAAAAAATGGGTCGATGAAACTAATGGTATGTGTTGTGCTTCTGGAAAAGTTATTACCCCCAATATTCAAGAACCACTACAGCCAATAAAAAATCTTTTGACAAATAATCATTCGCTATCTAGACATTTCCTAACCAACATCCGTAAGTACAATAGCCTTTTTCAAATGACTTCGTTCGGCGCCAAAGAAATAAGAGAAGGTAATTTTATGCCAACTTTCAAAATAGAGGACCAGGTATATCATCTTATTGGTAGCCTTTTACCACCATCAGGCCAAAATCCACAATGCTTACAGATATATTTTATTTCAGACGCAGATCAGCTATCGTTGAGGGCAAACATAGCTCCAACGCTAAAAATAGATTTAATTAATGAACTACAGACAGCACTGAAAAGCCACAACGTATATATACGAAGCTTTAAACAAAATATTGAACGCAACTCTTCGGATAATTTAAAGCTAATTATTCTTTCCGACCGCCCGCCGCAGACTGCTCACCCGGGTAGATACAATTCTCCAGCTGTAAACGAGGTAGCTGTTCTCTTGGTTGACGAAGAAAAAGGCCCCAGAGACATTGTGCTGCACGGAAGAGACGGCCAACTTAAAAGGGTATCCGAGTTACATCGATCATATGATCCACTACAGTATCCCTTAATGTTCGTTAAAGGAGAAGACGGTTATTATTTAACCATTCCACAGGAATTTACTGTGACGTGCATGCAATTTTATGCATTCAGGTTGATGGTTAGAGCAAACAGTTTTAATCCATTACATTATTACAGGGACTTATTTAGCCAATATATTGTCGATATGATGGCAAAAATGATATCGGAATGATTGAATTACATATGTCGTAACCAACAGAGACTAAGGGCTGAAGAATACATTCATCTCAGAGACGCTTTAAATCAAGACGGAAATGTTGACCCATCAAATATCGGTCAGCGCGTAATCTTACCATCTTCATTTACAGGTTCTCCACGTTACCTGCATGAAAAAACACAAGACGCGATGACGTATGTCCGAAACTACGGGAGACCAGACTTATTTGTCACGTTTACGTGCAATCCTGAATGGCCCGTAATTAAAGCGGAACTACTACCTGGTCAGCGATCTTTCGATCGTCATGACATCATTTCAAGGGTGTTTCACTTAAAAATGAAGAAATTCATAAAATTATTCAACAAAGATGAAATATTCGGCAAAGTGAAATGTTACATGGTGAGTGTGGAGTGGCAGAAGCGAGGTTTACCACACTGTCATATGCTGTTTTGGCTAGAGACAAAAATCCAACCAGACGAAATTGATAGGGTCATAGTTGCGGAACTTCCCAACCAACAAAACGATCCAATATTGTACGATATCGTAACTAAAAATATGGTGCACGGACCATGCGGAGAACATAGCTTAACAGCACCATGTATGAAAAACGGAATTTGCACAAAAAAATACCCGCGAAGTTTGGTCAACGAAACTCAAACCGGAGATGACGGATATCCAGTATATCGTCGTCGTGATGCCGCCAATGGAGGTCAGAGCGCTTCGCTCAATATCAGAGGCAGTAATTTCACTATAGATAATAGCTGGATTGTCCCTTATTCTCCACTTTTGTGCAGGACGTTCAATGCTCACATAAATGTTGAGTACTGTCACTCAGTTCAAGCCATCAAATACATTTGTAAATACATAAATAAAGGATCGGATCAAGCCACATTTGGCGTCAGAAACCCAAATGATGAAGTGGAAAACTACGTGAATGGCCGCTACATAAGTACTTCCGAAGCTGCCTGGCGAATATTGGAATTTCCGATCCACGAGCGACATCCTACAGTCTTGCAGTTAGCTGTTCACTTAGAAAATGGCCAAAGGGTGCATTTTACCGCAGAAACGGCAGAACAAGTGGCCCAAAATCCACGTAAAACAACTTTGCTGGCTTTTTTTGAGCTATGTAATAAAGATGAATTCGCAAAAACACTTCTATACCACGAAGTCCCGCAATACTATACATGAGCCAATAATAAGTTCACAAGAAGGAAGCGTGGTGAGAACGTAGTTGGCCATCCAGGAATAAAAAAAGATGCAGCTTTAGGCAGAGTCTACTGTGTCCATCCTTCTCAATCCGAGTGTTTCTATCTTAGGATGTTGCTACATCACGTACGGGGCCCAACCTCATTCCAGTACTTGAAAACCGTTGACGGAGTTCTCAAAGAAACATATCAAGCTGCTTGCCGTGATAGAGGTTTGCTAGAAAACGATGACCATTGGGAAAATACTCTGAGAGAAGCTTTGCTTTCTCAATGTTCACAACAACTGAGAGAATTGGTTGTTATCACACTTTTATTTTGTCAGCCATCGGAACCATTAAAATTATGGGACATTTTCACAGACAATTTATGTGAAGATATTAGACACAGAATCAGACAGCAAAATCTAAACTTCACCTTACCATACAATGCGGAAATTTACAACCAAGGTCTGATACAAATAGAAAATAAACTGATGCAATTAAATGACAAAAGCCTAAGGGACTTTGGATTGCCATGTTCAGTTCGTACAGAAAATAATGGAGCAGAGACAATGACTAATCGCTATGATACACATAATTTGACCGCTTTTGTTAATGAAAACCTACCAAAATTAGTCCCAGATCAAAGAGATGCTTTTGAAACTATAGTCGATAGCGTCATTAATGACAAAAGAAAAGTTTTCTTTTTGGATGCACCCGGTGGAACAGGAAAGACGTTTCTTGCTAATTTGATACTTGCTAAGATAAGAGAATCGGGAAGATAGCAATAGCAGTTGCTTCCTCAGGAATTGCTGCAACTCTCTTGACGGATGGAAAAACTGCTCATTCTACTTTTAAACTTCCGCTATCCGTAAATCTTGAGCAACAATCTACATGTTCTATCCGCAAAAATGGGCCTGTTGGTAAATTACTACAAGACGCCTCATTGATTATGTGGAACGAATGCACGATGAGCCATAGAGCACATATAGAGGCCGTGAACAGAACCTTACAGGATCTAAGGAACTCCTCTGCAGTCATGGGCGGGATTACTTTTGTTTTTGCGAGAGATTTTCGACAAACTCTCACCGTTATTAACAGAGGTACGCGAGCAGATATCATCAAGGCATGCTTGAAATCGTCACCCTTATGGGCTTCAATTGAAACATTGAAATTACGAACGAATATGAGAGCTCATGTTCATGGAATCACTGATAGCGATAGAAGGAATTTTTCCCACTCCAAATTTAAGCGATCATTGTGACATTCTTCTGGATGAGTCCCTAGGTCAAATACTCCATAATTTGGAAAACTTAATAGATGCTTTATACCCTGATATCGAGAATTTGCACCAAAAGGACTTTCATTGGCTATGTTCTAGGGCTATAGTGTCTCCTAAGAATGATACTGTTAATGAAATAAACAATCTAGTAGTTCAAAAAGTCCCCAGCCAAATTAAAACATACAAATCAATCGACAATGTGACTAATATCGAAGACGCAGTCCATTATCCACAGGAATTTTTAAATTCGTTGAACCCTTCTGGACTGCCACCACATGAGTTGTCGCTAAAAATCGGAATCCCAATAATGCTTTTAAGAAATTTAAGCCCTCCGAACATGTGTAATGGGACGAGGCTGCTTATTAAAGAGTTAAAGGACAATTTAATTGTAGCAACTATTATTACTGGCCCAGCAGCTGGTCAACTGGCTCATATACCGAGGATACCGATGATCCCGACTGATCTGCCAATCCCATTTAAACGGCTTCAATTTCCGGTAAAAACATCTTTCGCATTAACGATTAACAAGTCCCAAGGTCAAGCCTTCGAATTAGTAGGGATCGACCTGCGAAAGAAATGTTTTACTCACGGTCAAATGTATGTTGGACTATCGCGGGTCGAAGCCCCTGAAAATCAATTTATTTTGTTGCCACAGAATAAAACAACATCAAATATAGTTTATAGGGAAGCTCTAACACAATAAAAGGTTTTTCTGTTGGAATTATGACCTCTTTGCAATAATTAAAAATATAAACAAAAAACCTGATATTGAGAAAAAACAAACAAAAGAAACGTATTAAACAAAAAAATTAAAACGTAAAAAAATATAAAAAACACTAATAAAAAATACAAAAACAAAAACAAAAAAAATATAAAACAATGAAAAAAGTACAAAAAAATCTTAAATAATATATAAGAATTAAATTTCATATTTTTTTTTAAATTCGACGCAAAAAATTGCGAATATTTGTGCAAATGTCATGTTGAGTGCCCGTGCGAAGACGCTATGTGTATGTAACAACATCCACTGCAATGTTCACAGTTTTTCTGTAATGCCTTTAGCATCAGCATTGCATCCGTGCGAAGCCGGGGCGGGTCGCTCCTAGTTTTATATAAAAACATAACAATTCAGTCCATTACATACATATCGTACATATCGTACATATCGTTACGGAGGACCAAAAGATTGACTATGTGCTTACTGGAAGACAATTCACTCTTGTTGCACCAATTTATTAAATTGTTAACGCTTTCAATGGCTATAGCATTTGAAATAACTGGTGTGTCATCAACAACATCGTCTTCACTGCTAGCAGAAAACTCATCACTGTTACATAGGTCCATAACCAGTTCCATCTTCAAACTCATCTTCATTCCATTTCTCGATGTCATCAATACACATGAAACTGTTTGGATCAATTTCTGCTAAAAGAGTTTGATTCATTTGGAGAGATTCAGTGCAGTCCTCATTTTTGTTAAGCAACTGTGCTAGTGGCACATCATCATCGCTGTTGTATTGGTCAGAGTCCTAAGAATTCCTCGTCACTCTTTGCGTTATCTCATCCCAAGCTTGTTTCAGAAATATTATTGCCTTTCGGATGGAATGGGATTTGAACAGACTATTCAGTGCACCACCTTCAACTATTATTTCAGCAAGTAACTTACTTCTGTAAACAAGTTTTGTTAACTTTATTGGTTGCACAGCTGCTGTTAAATTTGGCGGCAAGAAATATGCAACTATTTTGCCATCTTTGCTTTGAAGATGCTTAATTGGTGCATGCGCGGAGCAGTTATCAATAAGCAAAAGAGCCTTCGGAGGCAAGTTATTTTTTTTTGGGAAAAGTGGATGACCTGTAAGCAAAAAAATATTTTAAAATTAAAGAAATTAAAAGCAAAGTTATTTCCTTTTAATTCATTAATAAATATCTTGTGAAAGCAATCATGAAAGATCCGAGACGTCATCCAAGCATTTTTGGAAAAGTTATAATTAAGTGGATTATTAAAACCTTGAAGCTCCTGGGATTTTTGGCTTTTCCAATAACTAAGGGCACTAATTTGTAAGAGCTATCAGCATTTGAACCAAGTAAAATTGAAATTCGTTCTTTTTGAATTTTGTATCCAAGCGCACTTTTTTCACAAGCAGATACATATGTTTTATCTGGTAGGCAACGATAAAATAATCCGATTTCGTCCACATTATAAAATTCCGACTCCATTAACCCCATCTCAGTGACTTTTGCATGGAATCTGTGAATAAATGGAGTGATTGAGGAAATATCACGAGAAAGAATCTCGCCACCAATTTAAAAAAAAACGAATGCCGTGTCGCTTTTTAAATTTAGTAAACTATACATCGCTTGCTCGGAATGCATTTTTATTTTTATCGGGGTATTCTTCACCAAAAATTTGTTTAGCTTTTTCCTTTCATATTGTTCCTGTCAATGTTCACTTCCTTTCGCGTTGTTTTAAAAACCTCTCATAAAGACGACGTTCCATTTTCGGATATTCGGCACTATGCATAATTTTATTTGATGCTTCCTGATAAGTGTTGGAAACAGAACTTAACATAGATGATTTATTTGACTTGATATAGCTGATGGCAGATTTACTCACATTGAAATCTAGCGCTAGACGATTCCCTTGAACTCCTTTGTCCAGATTTTCCAATATCTTTACTTTGGTTTCCATAGATAAAGTGGTTTTTTTACGTTTGACATTTTTAGTAAGTTATTTTTAGTGTTCTTGCAAAATATGTCCACCCGGATCAAATTTCACATACAAATGACAAAAACACCAAAAATATGGCAAAATATTTTACCTTTGTTCAGTAAAATAAAAACCAAGAACGGGAATTCCCTTGTGTTAAAAATTAAAAAAAAAACTCTCAGAAATTAGAACTTCAAGTTCAAGTTCTAATTTCAGAGCGTTCAATGCAACAAAAAATGGGAATTCCCTTTTGTTTAAAATTCAAGAAAAACGCCCAGAAATTAGAACTTCAAGTTTTAATTACAGAGCGTCCAATGCATTAAAAACTCTGGTTCTAATTTCTGGATGTTCCAATTTCTGAGAGTTCTAATTTGTGAGCGTCTATTGTAATGCTCAGGCTCGAGAACGGCTGAACCAATCTTGATGAAATTTCTGGAGATTATTCGTTGTGGATCTGGGAAGGTTCAGAATCAAAAACCCTTCATACTTTTCATGAGGAAGAGTCGGAAAATTATAAATTCCAAAAAGTGACTTCTTTCCAATCAATTTTTTTTTTTTTCATTTTTTTTTGTTTTGTTTTCTAAATGATTTATTTGTAAATTATTTGCCATTTTCGGTCATTTGCATCCTTTATTTCGGCTACTGAAGAGACAAATTATTGAAAATTGTTCAGTGACAACTTTGTGTATGTTTCATATATGTAAAGTGATCAATTACAGATTTAAATTAGTTATGATGTCACGAGGAGATCGCGCTAATATTGGCAGCTCAAGGCACATGCACGAGTACTCGCAGAATGGGATGGCATATGTACGTGCGGAGTTATGGATCGCGATCAGTTAGCAAGCGATCCTCACGATGTCACAGCACGACTTTTCAAACAACAACTATGATGTTTGATGGACTTTATATTGAAGTAATGTAGGTATATGTGGTGCTGTTAGATGATGGATGTACTATGTTGAGTGGCCAAAATGAGGTTTGCCGCACGCACACATTTTTCTTACCACACACATTTCTGTATGGTAATTACAGCAGATAAAATTGATGAAATCAATTCAGCGGAAATACTTGATCAGAATTATACGAAGTGGTGAAAACCAATATGGTTCATGGACATTGTGGTTTGTTTGTCTGATAATAAATGGACGATACACGAAGTTGACAACACACGGATTGTACCATGCTCACTATTATTGTCTAATTCACATTCAAAACTCATATCAATGTTGAGTATTGCAGTTTGGTGAAATCGATCAAATACGTTTGCAAGTACGTCACCAAAGGACGTAGGGGCCAATAACCGCTGCTCAAAAAACGACGATTACTTCTAGTTTCGGTTGTTATTGATTAATGTACGCGGTTCAATTTTATTTGAGTCATTACGTATTGTAAATGGTACGGTGCAACTTTTTGAGAGCATGCCAGCCATTACAATTGCTTTAACATGATAATAACGAGATTCAAACGATCGACGATGCGATAGCTACTTCGCATGCCACTGAAGTTTGTACACTTTCCCGATGATCATTTCAACATATCACCTTTTAAATCCCCGTCTATTATGGGATATGAACAAAAATGTTTATCCAAACATTGGCTAAATTATCATAACTACGATTGCTTGAGAGCACGCGCAATTTTACGTTCCAAAAATACCGATGGCAATTACTTAAACTGGAAGATTCAAGGTCAAATTCCGGGAGGTTTGCGGTCATACAAATCGATCGATCGTCTTGACAATGAAAACGAAGCCGTGAATGATCAAGTGGGATTTCTAAATTCTTTGGAGAGGCTGCCGGTATCTGGTATGCCGCCGTATCATTTGCGTCTCAAAGTTGGATCTGTCATTATTTGTTTCGCAATCTTCATGCGCCGAAACCCGACTGATTGTGTGGCAGCTATCAAATAAAATGGAGCCGAATGTTTGATTCTACGAATTAATTTGAGTTCCAACGATTTGCCATTTCAGTTCACAAGGATGGTCGCTAGAAATGGCCAGCTTTACTAGACGTGTTCACAAGTTGGAAAGCTATCTTTAAAAAATGTTGTTTATAAGGCTGCGCTACATTGAAAAAGAAAGGTAGGAAAATCGCAAATAAATAATTTTCAACACAGTTTAAATTCAGCTTTCCTTTCATCTCGAAACACATAATTTCACGCAGGATAACGCCTCCTGGGCCAGCTAGTTTATGAATAAATTTGTAATCTGAAACTTGAAACAATAAAACTTTTTTAAGATATCCATGACAACAAAAAAATATATGTTTTGGTAGAGCTGTGTAATTTATTTATTTTTAAATTGTTTTGATTTTGTTAACTAACTATCAGTAGCTGGCCAAGTTTTTACTGAAAAAACGTTGCTTAATCCACAAAACAAGCAGATGCTAGTAAAATTTCTGCTAGCAGAAAATAGCTACTATTATATGAAGAAACAACTGTTAAAACACATGTACAAACAAGCGATACTTGATTTTGTTTATTTTAATAGTTTTAGTTTGAAAATAATAATAGTATATATTAGTTTTCAAGTTTTCTTATAATGTGATTATTAACATTAAGGAATATTTTCATACAAGTATATCCTTGTTCAATTTCTAATTTGTGCTAATTTCTCTTTGTGAAAGTAAATTGCATTCTTGTTTTTCCTAATAGCTAACAGTTTTGAAACATATCTAAGTTAAGAGCATATTCAGTTAGTAATCGATAATGAAATATTAATAACGCCAAGAAAAGTTAAAATTTTAATTAATCTATGATAAATCAACTGTTTCTCTCACTGTATGCTGCAGGCATACAAAGTAAACAAGGTGAAACATAGCCATTTCCAAATCATTTCATACAAATGAATCATATTAATAATGTTAGGAAATTAATTATTTAGAGTGTGCTAACTTTTGTTGATAAATACAGTTACGTGTACATATACATTTATATATCTACTTAAGCATATGATAATTCAGTTATGTGCCGGAAAATTCATTATATCGGGTGATTTTTAAGAGCTTGATAACTTTAAAAAAACGCATAAAATTTGCAAAATCTCATCGGTTCTTTATTTGAAACGTTAGATTGGTTCATGACATTTACTTTTTGAAGATAATTTCATTTAAATGTTGACCGCGGCTGCGTCTTAGGTGGTCCATTCGGAAAGTCCAATTTTGGGCAACTTTTTCGAGCATTTCGGCCGGAATAGCCCGAATTTCTTCGGAAATGTTGTCTTCCAAAGCTGGAATAGTTGCTGGCTTATTTCTGTAGACTTTAGACTTGACGTAGCCCCACAAAAAATAGTCTAAAGGCGTTAAATCGCATGATCTTGGTGGCCAACTGCCCATGCATCCCGAAAAATGCACTGTTTGGTGTGGTTTGTACGCTGGTGGAATCATTGGACCGTATTCTTTCAAAGATGCTGTTGGACGCAACGTTACGGTGAATGGCGATCGCTATCGTTCGATGCTAACAAACTTTTTGTTGCCAAAAATGGAAGAACTGAACTTGGTTGACATGTGGTTTCAACAAGATGGCGCTACATGCCACACAGCTCGCGATTCTATGGCCATTTTGAGGGAAAACTTCGGAGAACAATTCATCTCAAGAAATGGACCCGTAAGTATAACAGGTTGTCAAAAAAGTCTTTCGGTATTTTCGCTAATTGGCGCTGAAAGCGCGTAGTTCTAGTTTTATTCGTCGCATCGGACAAATTTGCATCGGTCATGCTATACCTTTTTGGAAAGCTCATTTCACGCGCTAAAACGTGTTTGATTGATTGTCGTCGCAAACATTTTTTTTTTTTTTTATTACAAAATTTTTAAAACTTTAACAATGTTTGATATCACTACTACTAGTTTCAAAAACTAACGAGTAGTTTGATTTGAATAACTTAAAAACAAATTACATAGAAATTTATAGTAATATTCATACATATACGGTATATAGTATAATTAATTTCTTTATATTTTAGCTTGCAGACAACTATAATACTTATAGGCTGATAAGTGATTCTTTTGCTTGTAAAATTTACATGAACCGATTTGCCACCGTTTAGTTTTATTCTCCATTTTTTAGTCCAGCTTACTACAGAGTTGATTGCATGTTGCAGGTTTAGCGCATCTTTAGAGATTTCATTTCCTTGTTTTACACGGAAAAATCTCATGGTGATATACGATTCTAAAAGAGCACAATACTCAACCGGAAGACATGATTTTAGTTTTTGCATAAGGCCTTCGTGCCATACTTGTCAAACGCTTGTGCAACGTCAAGGAATACAGCTGAGCATACGTTTCCCTCCTCCAGGGATTTTTCTATTTCTGATGTTATTCTGTGAATTTGTTCTATTGTTGAATGCTTATTTCTAAAACCGAACTGATGCCATGGGATTAACTGCTTTTCGTCGATTATAGATTTTAATCTTAGATAAATTAATTTTTCAAAAAGTTTTGAGATTTGTGGAAGTAGTGAAATTGGTCTATATGACGAGACTACGTGAGGATCCTTTCCTGGTTTAGGAACCATAACAACTTCGGCAACGTTCCAAAGGCTGGGAAAATATGTCAGACGGATTGCTGTATTGAAAAGATAGGCGAGCTTCCGTAAACATTTGTATGGTAACTGCTTTAACACTTCAGCTGTAATTAAATCGAAGCCAGCAGCTTTCTTAACTTTAAGCTTTTTAATTTCACTTTTAAGTTCACAAATGGTGATTGCTGGGATTGTTGCATGATCCTGTTGAATGCTACTGAAGAACGCGATTTCACTATCCTCGCCTGGACGAATAGTTTCAGCTAGGTGTTTTGTAAATGCATTAGCTTTATCACAATCACTTCAAGCCCATGTATTGGAAGCAACTTTTAGTGGTGCAACGTGACTTGTTGAACGTTTCAGATACTTTGTACTTTTCCAGAGTGAGTAATCATCTTTTTTGTCAGCGGATAGTTGAGATAAATATTTATTAATTGACTCATTCCTAATATGAGCAATTTCTCGTTTTAATTCTGCTGTTGCCTTATTAAGGTTGGTTTTGTCGAGTGGTGAGCGGGTTTGTTGCCATTTCCGTCGTAACTTTCTTTTCTTAATTAGAAGGATTTTTATTTCTTTAGAGTAATTTGAACCTACACTTTTCCGCTTTAACTCCGGAGTATTATCCCAAGCTGCTTGTTGAATTTCTTTCGTAAATGTGTTAACTTCTAACTCTAGTTGTTCAATTGTTGTGATTTTCGGACACTTTATTTTAGTCTGAAGTATTTGTTTGAACGAAGTCCAGTCCGTATTTTTGTTGTATAGCTTCAGACTAAGATCTCTTTTAATGACTGTTTCACTTACAGTTAAATATAATGGGGAGTGATCAGAGCTTAGATCTAATCCACCTTCTATATCTATGAAATTTCGAGATATCTTTCTGGTTATAAAGAAGTCTATTCTTCTTCTTCTTTATTTGCCAATTCGTATTCGAATATTGGTGATCACATAACATTTAATAATATGTGCAATATTTTTGTTGTTTACATGTTAAATATATACTATATATTGTATACTGAAAGAAAAAAAAAATAAAAAATATATATAAATAGATTTTGAATTATCGCAGCATATTTCTCTCTATCTCTCGCCACATCTATAAGGTTGCCAATGTTCTGGATTCCTGTCCATTGTCGAATGTTTCGAAGCCACGAAAGTTGTTTGCGGCCAATACCCCGTTTTCCTTCAATTTTTCTTTGGATAATTATTTGTAGGAGCTCATACTTAGAGTGCCTCATAATATGTCCTAGGTACGCTGCTTTTCTTTGTTTTATGGTCCTTAACAACTATCTATTGCGGTTCACTCTTCTCAAAATTTCACTGTTTGTAACTCGATCTGTCCATGGAATGTTTAGGATTCTTTTAATAAGTCATAGCTCGAAGGACTCTAGCTTGTTCATATCTGTGATTTTTAGAGTCCATGTTTCCATTGCATAGAGAAGCACTGACCAAACATAACATTTTAAAAAACGTATTTTGGTTGTGGTGTTGAGGTCATGGCTACATAATATGTTTTTGTATTTGAGAAAAGTTGTTCGCGCAAATTTGATTCGACATTTTATTTCTTTTGAACAATCCCAACTTTCGTTGATATGACAACCAAGGTACTTGAAATTTTTAACTCTTTCGATTGGATTGTTATTAACCATGAGGTGTGTGTCATTGTATATATTTTTCCTACTAATAATCATGTACTTCGTCTTGTTTATGTTAATGTGTAGCCCATATTCGTCACTACGTAAGTTAACTCGGTTTACAAGTTCTTGTAATACCATCAAGCTATCGGCTATAAGTGTAGTGTCATCTGCATAGCGTATATTATTTATGAAAATACCATTAACTTTCACGCCCTGATCAATACTGGTTACTGATTCTTGAAATATTACTTCCGAATATTTGTTAAATAACAAGGGTGACAGATATGCATCCTTGTCTTGACAACCTCGTGAAATAGATATTTTTCGGTTATATCACCATTGATGCTTACATGGGCAGTTTGTTGCCAAAACAGATTTCTTATGCAACGAATCTCATCCCATAGAATGAAGAATTTCCATAAGTTTATCTTGTTTAATGGTGTCGAAAGTTTTCTCATAATCAATAAAGCATAAAAATACATCTTTTTGGACATCTTTACAGAAGAAGTCTATTACATCTGGTATTTTGTTGATGTCCGTTGGCCAATAAGTTGGTGTTCCGGTCGATACAAACTCACACCCCGTTTCTTGAGCTGCCTGAAATAAGTCTCGCCCTTTAGCTGTCGTTAGGCGCGATCCCCAGTAAACATGTCATAACTCGGAGAGCACCATTCATGCCTTAAATTTTGTTTTATTTTTATTTTTTTCGAGGTTATCTAAACGACTGCATAGATCGTTATTGAATTTTTCTTGTTTATTTAACATCTCAAGTATTTGAGTTAGTAGGTCTTCGGTCATCTTTGTGTTTTTTTCGTTCACCACGTTTGAGTTGCTTTTCAGTACTTCAGAAAAAGTGAGCTTACTCGTCTGTACACGATTCTGCTTGTTGACAGTACTTTTATAACCAATGGGTGTATTATTTGATGTCCTGGACAAATTTGTGGAAACTTTTTGTTTTTTCAAGGCTTTGTTACGAATGCTTTGAAGCTCCTTGGCAACAATACATCCTCTGTAGTTTGCCGGATGGCTTTCGCCACAGTTACAGCATTTTGGTTTTTCTGTGTTTGGTTTTTGGCACTCGATGGTTTTGTGCTTACCACCGCATTTAACGCACTTTGACAATTTGCCACAGAAGTTCTTGGTGTGTCCAAATGCCTGGTAATTTTTACATTGCGGAATAAGTTTAGAATTCCTAATAGGCTCGATGAGAAGAACAGTGTGAAGAATGTGTTTGATTTCATAAATTTTCTTGATGTCTTCATTATAATCAAAAGTTGCTAAAAACATGTTTAAAGGTTCTCGTGTTTTCCACTTAAGTTTATTTACGACGTTCACAACATTTAAACCTTGTTCTTTTAAATCAGCGATAATATCAGTAATGCCACACGAATGGCGGAGATTTTTAATCATAACCTTTATTGGGCGCGTTTGTTTGCCTTCAAAGGAATACCATGAAGCTCCCGACGCAGACAACATTTTTGTCACTGATCTGTAGTCATCACTTGATGTAACGTTTTTTTATGAATGTCGTTATTTAATAGTTTAAATACAAATGAACTTTTAGTATTATCTTTGATTAGGTTATTTTTTTTCTTCTTAATTGGCGTAGACACCGCTTACGCGATTATAGCCGAGTTAACAACAGCGCGCCAGTCGTTTCTTCTTTTCTCTACGTGGCGCCAATTGGATATTCCAAGCGCAGCCAGGTCCATCTCCACCTGGTCCTTCGAACGGAGTGGAGGTCTTCCTCTTCCTTTGCTTACCCCGGCGGGTACAGCGTCGAATACTTTCAGAGCTGGAGTGTTTTCGTCCATTCGGACAACATGACCTAGCCAGCGTAGCCGCTGTATCTTAATTCGCTGAACTATGTCAATGTCGTCGATTAATCTCGTACAGCTCATCGTACCATCGAATGCGATACTCGCCGTGGCCAACGCGCAAAGGACCGCAACGTCAACTCATCAGTTGTTGTCATCGTCTAAGCCTCTGCACCATATAGCAGGACTTATGAGTGACTTATAGAATTTGGTTTTTGTTCGTGGAGAGAGGACTTTAATTCTCAATTGCCTACTCAGTCCGAAGTAGCACCTGTTGGCAAGAGTTATCCTGCGTTGGATTTCCAGGCTGACAATGTTGGTGGTGTTTAATGCTGGATCCCAAATATACGAAACTATCTACAACTTCAAAGTTATGACTGTCAACAGTGACGTGAGTGCCAAGTCGCGAGTGCGACGACTGTTTGTTCGATGACAGGAGATATTTCGTCTTGCCCTCGTTCACTGCCAGACCCATTTGCTTTGCTTCCTTGTCCAGTCTGGAAAAGCAGAACTAACGGCGCGGGTGTTGAGGCCGATGATATCAATATCATCGGCATACGCCAGCAGCTGTACACTCTTATAAAAGATTGTTCCTGTTCGATTAAGTTCTGCAGCTCGAATTATTTTCTCCAGCAGCAGGTTGAAGAAGAAATTAGGTTATTTAGTTCTTTATAGTTAGAGATATTCGAGATCATAATAGGTGGAGGCCGCGGTTCATATTTCGGTTTTTCATTTTTAACTGTGTGGTTTTCACCGTTCGATGAAAATGTATTTTCTTTTAAGATCACTTCTGGTGAAGCTTCGGCTTTACGCTTTTTACTAGGCCTTTTATTTTTCTTTAAAATCCAGTCTGTTTTCAGAGCTAATTCTTCTTCATCAGTTTCGTATTGAGATTAATTATAATTAGGCACAAGTGGGCGACTATTTTGTTCTTTAAGCTGTGAGAACTAAATATCTATACAGAATTTAGCCCACACAACCCATAAAGGCACACCCTATTGTTCACAACTCAGCGGGAAAACCACGCCACTTCTAGAAACACAAGAAGATTGAGAAACCAGACATGCAGATGAAATGACGACAACAATGCATACGCAGCGGTAAAATCACGCCACGCAATACAGCGGGATACCACGAAGACGGAGAAATCAGACAAGCAGATAAAACAACAACAAGCATGCATACGCAGCGGTAAAACCACGCCACTGCCAGCAACATACGCCGTCCCAGCAACACACGTCATCCCAACGCAACATGTTGCGAATGTTTTAGCACGCAGCACAGGCTTGCTGGGGAGTTAGGTGACGGATGATCAGGGAGTCAGCACGGGACTGTGCCAGCATACGCACGTTTGGTATCAGACTACGAACTGAGTTTATCCTCTGGCTAGTCTTGGTACCCTGACTTGTGAACGCCGTCTGTTAAGGGTGAGCTTGGTAGTGAGTTTATCCTCTGACCAACTCAACCTTTAACATCGCGGTCGCTAACGCAGTCTTCCGTGATCCGGGATCTTTACGCGGCAAAGTAATTAAAAGGACCTCTCCAGCGTAGCAGAGGAGCGTAAACGGGTATAACAGTGCAGCGTTATTGAAGCCTACACGAGCGTCGGCAGAAGTAGCCGGACGTAGTCGTCGTAGCACGCGAGTGCTAACGTGTACATCAGGACAGCGTCATCGAAGCCTACACGAGCGCCGGCAGAAGTAGCCGAGCGTAGTCGTCGTAGCACGCGGGCGTCAACGTATAAGCCAGGACATCGTCATCGAAGTTTACAGGAGCGCTGGCAGAAATAGCCGGGCGCAGTCGTCGTAACAGAGGAGTGTCAACGTGTACGCAAGGAAGGCTACACGGGAGCGTCAACGTACATCAGAGGATAGTGTCAGCGATGCCAACGCGAGCGCCGGCAGAAGTAGCCGCGTGTGATCGTCGCGGTACAGGGCAGTAAGTCGTCTAGCGCCCAGGATAGCAACAGAGCGGGAAACGGTATTGCCCTAACGGGCCACACAGAACCGTTACCCGGACAGCGTCGTGCGTTCGGAAAGCACTTGGACCACAGACAAATCCGGAAAAGCTGCAATATGGTCATGTAAAGGACAACCATTTATATCTTGCTCCAGATATCATAACTTTTTCTTCTTCTTCTTCTTAATTGGCGTAGACACCGCTTACGCGATTATAGCCGAGTTAACAACAGCGCGCCAGTCGTTTCTTCTTTTCGCTACGTGGCGCCAATTGGATATTCCAAGCGAAGCCAGGTCCTTCTCCACTTGGTCCTTCCAACGGAGCGGAGGTCTTCCTCTTCCTCTACTTCCCCCGGCGGGTACTGCGTCGAATACTTTCAGAGCTGGAGTGTTTTCATCCATCCGGACAACATGACCTAGCCAGCGTAGCCGCTGTCTTTTAATTCGCTGAACTATGTCAATGCCTTCGTTAGCTGCTATGCTCCTCCCAGCGCCTCTATTAAAGATTTTGAAGAATTCCTCCTGGAACTTGCTTTAGAAACCAGAAGCAAAGCACCAATTATAATCGCAGGCGACTTCAATGCGTGGTCGACCGCTTGGGGTAGTAGACGCACAAACCACCGTGGGCGTCTACTACTTGAATTCCTCGGCCAAACGAATCTTACGATCCTGAATAGCGGAACGCAAAATACATTTCAAAAAGGAAACAAAGGCTCCATAATCGATCTCACGTTCGCCAACGACGCCCTTAGTAGGCACATTAAGTGGGCGGTGTCGGACATATTTACAAATAGTGACCACATGGCTATTATTGCCGAAGTCTCATATCCCAGAGGGACGGAACGCCGCGGCAGGAACACATGCCAAAAACGAACATGGAAACAAAAAGACTTTGATGGCGAACTTTTTGAGGTGGTCTGGAGTTCAGAAAATATACAAGGCGAAGACGCCATGCACTTGGTATACACAGTGCGAAAAAAATTGTCCACAGCTTGCAACGCAACCATGCGTAGGACAGCAAACCACAACCACCGAAGGCCAGTGTATTGGTGGAATGAAGAAATAGCATGAAGAAATATAATAGAATATATTTAAAAGTCAAAAGAAGTCAAAAAGAAGTCAGCCATTGGTCGCAGTAAAAAGAAGTGTTTTGAAGAACTCTGTGAAGAAGCAAACGAAGACCCATGGGGAACAGCATATAAAATATGTATGTCAAAATTTAAAAACAAGGCACAACAACCCAAAAGTGCATTCTTCATGAGAAATGTCGTCGAAACTTTGTTTCCAAAACACGACAGTATTTCTAATGCTAAGCCTCGATCCGAAGTCATAGAGCCACCAGAAGAAATATTGGCCATAGCCGGAAAAATTAAAAGCACCAAAGCGCCTGGATTAGATGGCATTCCAAACAGAGCCCTAAAGGAAGCCATGATACTGAAACCTAAATTATTCGTAAAAGTATACAATGCGTGCTTAAAAGGAATATTTCCCGACCCATGGAAAGTCCAGCGATTGGTTCTACTTCCTAAAACAAAAAAGACTCCGGAGGAACCATCTTCATATCGACCTCTTTGTATGCTTGACACTATTGGCAAAGTATATGAAAGCATAGTTAGAAACCGCTTGGAGATAGCAATCCAGAAAGCCGGCGGATTATCAGAAAGACAATACGGCTTTATGAAAAAGAGGTCCACCATTGACGCACTATTCGATGTCATTGACACCGCGAAATGCGCAGTAAGTGGCAAGCGATGGAAAGGCGGAACAAAAAAATATTGTGCGCTGGTCACCCTGGATGTGAAGAATGCCTTTAACTCAGCAAAGGGGGCAAACATAATCACAGCTCTATATGAAATACGTGCCCCTCAATATCTTATGGAAATTGTCATGAGTTATTTTAAAAACAGGCGACTACTATACGATACAGATGACGGCACTGAGAGCTACTCAATTTCGAGTGGAGTACCGCAAGGCTTGGTACTGGGCCCCCTTCTATGGAACATAATGTATGGTGGGGTACTAAGGAGACACCAACCGAAAGCTATTAAATTAGTTGCTTACGCAGACGACCTTATTGTGATAGCAGTGGCTAAACACCTTGACGACCTCCAGAGCAAATGCAATGAGTGCATAAACGGTCTGCGCCAATGGTTCTCATCAATGAGTTTAGAACTGGCTGAGCAAAAGACAGAAGTCTTGCTCATAAGTACAAGAAAAGTGGAAGAAAGAATATGTTTCACCATTGGAGTGTGCGAGATTCATTCACAGCCTCACCTAAAATATCTGGGAGTAATAGTAGACTCAAGGCTCAAATTTAAGAATCACATAGAATACACTGCAAGTAAAGCGAATAAAATCATGAATGCCTTATCTAGAATGATGGCAAATAAAGGCTGCGTGCGTTCCCACCGGTGTTTATTACTCGCAAAGGCAATGAGACCAGTTATGTAATATGCAGCTCCAATATAGATCCAGGCACTAGGCATCAAAGCATATGCCAGACAAATAAACACAGTGCATAGGCTGTCGGCACTAAGAGTTATCAGTGCTTTCCGAACAATTTCAAGTGATGCTGCTGAAGTAATAGCCAGTATGATGCCCATTGACATCCAGGGTGACGAATACGAAAGAGTATACAAATTACCAGAGCCATCTATAGGAGCCAAAAGAGAAGAGAGAATGAAAAGTTTAACGATATGGCAGCAGCGGTGGCAAACCTCACTCAAAGGACGGTGGACCTACAGACTGATACCGGACATCTATTCTTGGATCGATAGACGACATGGGGACCTGGATTTCCACCTAACCCAAATACTAAGTGGGCATGGGTGCTTTAGAAGCTACCTACACAGATTCCAGCACGACATTAGTCCGAATTGTCCGACGTGTTCAGAGTGCTTTAAAGACTCTGATCATGTATTCTTTTATTGCCCGCTCTTTTTAAGTGCAAGGGAAAAACTTAAAACTACACTCAGTGGTAGTTTTACGGTGGAAAATTTGACGACACTTATGTGTAAGTCCACTGAGATCTGGAAAGCTGTCAGCGAAGCGGTAGCCTTCAGTCATGACAAAACTTAGATATATACGGCAGAATAGGCGTCCGTCAGTCCGTGCTATAGAGGAGACTTAAATGTCTTATCACTCCCGCGAAGTAATACCTAATCAGGTGGTCCCGTGGGAGAGTCTGGAGTTGGGAGTAGGTTAGGTTTAGCGGATTAAAGATCCGCACTTCGGCTTTTGATGCTTCGCCCTACTTAAAAAAAAACTAGAAAAAAAATGTCATCCGCAAAAATTACAAATATTCTTCTACAAAAACAGCAAATGTCTGAAATAGCAACAACGGCGTCACAAGTCAATATGCCAGCCAAATGTAGTAAATCTTACAGCAAGAACAATTTCATTCATGAACGCAACCGCACTTTCAACAAGCAAACTCGCTTCATTCATATAAGCGACCACCTTCACATCTCCCCGAGCATGCGTTTGCCCACAAGCGGCTTTTCGCGATGATGGCAAACGCTAATAATCATAAATTAAACAACTTTCTTATGTTTCTTCATAGAAAGAAGTGAGAAAAGTGGCAACATAGCTGTTGTCGATTTATGTTTGTCAATTCTAAAATAATTTTCGGTGGCTCGCAAAAATCTGCGTCGATATGTATGCACGCTCATACATCTTCATACATATTTACACAAGTTTATTGGTAATGCTGTTAGAGTGGCAAGGGAAGCGGTGACAATCAGCGATCGTTCGCTTATTTTTATTTTAAAGTAAGGAATTCACCTCACAGCTATAGAAGTCACGCTGTAAAATGTTAACATGTTGAACATTTCTCCACATATTCAACAAAGAATATGAAGAGAAATAAATATATGTATTTACGGCATATGATGAGATGGCATATATGCCCAAGCAGAGAAGATTAACAGAGATAAATATATGTATGCCCGTGACGAATTTCGTTTTGCATGCTTATATTTAATTCCATTTTTAACAGCGAATAATTTGTACAAAACAACCTCTCACACATAGAACATAAACAAGTTTTTTATGTTCTTGTCTCACATGCCCAAGAATATGAAGAGACATATGTAAATATATGTATGCATGCTCCTTATGATGCTCCCAACAACTGCATTGTGATATTTTCATGCTTCAATTTTTCTTTCAACTTGGGAATCGCAATGTATGAAAATATGTATGCTTTTGCGTTTTGCTGTCGGCAATTCAATATTGACATATAAACATAATTATGATATGAGTATAATTTTGTATGAATGCATGCATAGTAATATTTATAGTCAATCTGCTGTCGATTCGACCATTTGGCTTACCAAATTTTCGGGAGTTGGGTATACACCGAACGCATCTTTTAGGTATTGCCTCTCAAGATTATATTTTGGGCACTGGAAGAAGGTGTGTTCCACATTTTCGACGGTATCGCCTCCGCAATAATCACATGTGTCGTTATTTTCGTGTCCGAACCGTTTCAAATATGCTTTAAAGCAGCCATGCCCTGTGAGAAGTTGAGTTACGTGAAAATCTACCTCACCCTGTGGTCTATTTAGCCATAGTTCGACATTGGGGATCAGCCGGAATGTCCACCGACCGTTTCCGCTTCCCTCCCAGCGCTTTTGCCATTGATCTACTGTCTCAGCCCTTGCTTTTTCTTTTGATGTATCTTGTAGCTTTGTTTGTAGCTTTTTCGCCTGTGTACGCTAAGTGATCTTTAAAGGACATCCTTGCATCGAGTATGATTCCCAAATATTTCATTGCCGGTAAGTAGCAGCTATATACAATAATATCATTAGTTGTTGATCGAACAAAACCATCAGAAGAGAATGGTGCTTCCAGTTGCGCGAAATTAGGGTTACATTTCCATATAACCGCTTTCCTTCGAGTTTCACTTATCCAGGTTACGCCTTGTTCGATTTTATATGGTTCGCTTAGTAGAACCACATCAATTTGCTTTTCGGCAACTGACTGTTTTAATAAGTCGTGAGCCGCTTGACAGTGGTTTGCGTTCAATTGTAGAAACCTCATATTCCCTGCTGAGCTGCCTTCTTGTATACTGGGCACCTGACGCTTCCAGTAAAGTGATCGATTTCCTTTCTACCGGCATTCAAGCAGAGCAAACATTTTGGCTTGTTGTTGCAGTCCTTTGCCTGGTGCTCTCCTTCGCCACATCTTCTACAGGGTCTGGATCTGTCCTCATTTTTGCAGGTTTTTGCAGTGTGTCCATAATCGAGACATTTAAAGCACCGCTGTGGTTGTTTGTATTCTCGAATACGGCAATTTACCCATCAAACTTTCAGCTTCCTAGTCAGTAGAAGCTGTCTAGCTGCCTCAACCGGGAGTTTAATGAGAGCTGTTTGGGTGTCTCCATAGGACTTTCTTAAGTTCTTAATTGTTGAGATCGCCAGTTCAGTGTTACCTAATTCTTGCTGTAGGGCGTAAAGGACTTCTTCCTTGCTTGTAACTTCATCAAGGTCTTTGCACTCCAGTAGAGTCTCTCTAAAAACATACGTATTTACGCTAGTTTGTAGGCGAAGCTTTTACAGCGGCAAGGGAAGCGGTGACAATTGGTGGCCATTCGTTTATTTTTTCGGCACAGCTTGGATTTTCTATCACCACACAATGTTGTGGCGATTTGTCGTCGCGTCATTGCTTCAATTGGTTGACCGTGACAACAGAGATGCGAAAGATGCGTGCGACACTTGTTATTATGAATGAATGTACATATGTATGTGGCTCGCATTTGCTTTCGCAAACATACAGAAAAATGTGCCAAAGAAATAATATATGTATATATATGCCATAGAAATTCTATTGGTACAAATATGGAAATGATAACGAAATAATGCAAATATGCATATTTCACGAAAGTCACCAATTTTCTTTGAAGAAATTAAGTTCATTTGGCACATCTTCACTTTGTAATAGTCGAAATAAATATAATTTATTTGAATTTTGATTTATTTTAGGGTTTAAAAAAGAGCGATCAATTTACAATTTTTAGAGTTTATTTATACACTTATGAAAAGTACCAAAACTTATATTTTTTTGTAAAATAACAAAATCGTTCAACAATATTAAAAATGGCGTCCAAAACAAGCTATCTTAAAAGATGACTCCCGGTGCCGTTGTTGATTTGGACGTTCAGATTTTGAAAACAGCTATTTTGGGACCAGTTTTAGACCGAAAAAAAATCGAAGTTCTTAAAATTAAAATTTGATCGTAGTCCCAGCGATAGATATTGATCTTATAAACACCATTTAAAAATTCAAGTGATTCGGATGGATAGTTTTTTTTCCATCAACGGCACGCCGAAAAAAGTAGTTTTAAGATAAATGAGTTTAAAGTTTAGATATATATATATATATATATATAAGGTGGGCCAAAAAAAAATTTTATTTTTTTTTTTCTTAGTTACCATGAAAATCTGATCCGACATGACTAAAAACAACTTCTGGGAAGACCTGAGCTCTTAATATTAATATTAAGAGGTGCCTCATCGACATTTTCGATTTCCCATATAAATAACACAGGAAATTTTGTTTTTTTTTTTTGTTTGGAGTTTTAATGTACACAAACAAATAATTGGTAAGTGAGGATCAACACTTATTCTAATAGGAAATTTAACGATCTACAAAAAAGGTCTAGAACATTTTTTGGCTGAGTCAACTCATTCAAAGTTATTCGTAGTTAAAGTCCAACAAAAAATTATAAAAAGTGATTTCCACAATTGTTCATCTTATATTACAAATTGATGGCTAAGAAACATAACAAATCATATTTTTCGTAAAACTAATCGAGTGTTTAGCGATGTAACCATAGAATTTTCACAAAATATCGATAGTCGTTTAATAAAATCAATGTTTTAAGTACTTAATTTAAACAAAAACTTTGAACTCTACTCTGTGTGAGTGATGACTTAGAAACTTTATTCGTTGCCTGAAAAAATAATGTGTCCTATTTGCTCCTGACTCTCGGGAAATGTAAATTAATAAGAGCCATTTTTCAGTAATTTTTCGAGTGCAACTTTTTATTTCATATCTCTCACATATTGTTTATTTCAAAATTAAACTAAAGTCTTTTTTGTTAGAATCGGGAAATTTTTGTCGGTGATTTTTAACAACTTGCAATAAATATTGCAATTGTTCTTCATTTTTAGTAAGACATTTGTTGTACTCCTCTATTAAAGCAACACCTCTTTCTGCTGCATCATTGACCACGCTAAGACGCTTCAAAAATTCCTGATTTTCTTGATAGCTTTCATCCTGTGACCAAGATTCCACATTTTTGTCAATGAAGTCAATAGTTAAATCGAATGTTTGAAATATAGTCATTGACTTTTTCGAAATAAAGTCACTCAGATCTACTGATAAGAATTGGTCTGAATTTCCTGGCTCAATTTCAATTTTTTTTTTTTTGGATCAGTGTTTATTTCTTTTTTATACAAAGCTTGAAGGCAAAGGAAGAAAGGGAGTAGCGTTTTTGGCTGTTCCTGCTATAAAGAAAGTTGGAGAGATTGACGTAACCTTGAATAATATTTACTTATATTACCATATATGTAGATGTCGCTAAATCGATAATTACAATGACTTAAGCGGTAAAATACAAAAATAGTAATGAAAATTATCAATTAAGTTCAGCATGACAAGATTGCATGAATTTATTTTATGAATTAATTAAAAAAAAATGAGATAAATCGAAAAAATATGATTTGTTATGTTTCTTAGAAAAATTGTGGAAATCATTTTTTATAATTTTTTGTTGGACTTTAACTACGAATAACTTTGAATGAGTTGACTCAGCCAAAAAATGTTCTAGACCTTTTTTGTAGATCGTTAAATTTCCTATAAGAATAAGTGTTGATCCTCACTTACCAATTATTTGTTTGTGTACATTAAAACTCCAAACAAAAAAAACAAAATTTCCTGTGTTATTTATATGGGAAATCGAAAATGTCGATGAGGCACCTCTTAATATTAATATTAAGAGCTCAGGTCTTACCAGAACTTGTTTTTAGTCATGTCGGATGAGATTTTCATGGTAACTAAGAAAAAATAAAATAAAATTTTTTTTTTGGCCCACCTTAATATATATATATAGCTATATGTATATATATTTTGGCCACCTGCTAAAACGTGCTTTACAGTATATTCTTAAAGGACTATACTTTCGAACTAAAAAAAAAATCGATTTTTTGAAAATTCTAGACCACCAGGACCCCTTAAAGAGAAATAAAATTAAAATTATTTTTACCTAATTTTTCCCGATTTTATAAAAAAATTAAAATTTTTACCATTTTTCGGTAAAAAATGGTACATATAATACAGAATAATCACGCATATGTCACTCAGAGAATGCTTTTTTACATTCTCTGTGTGACTTTGTATATTTATCTTCAAAGCATTTCTCTTTATTTATTCTCGCGTGAATTCAGTCGTTTTACATATACATATTTCTGCTAGAGAACGGTCTCATTTCTGGTAAATAGCAGTGAAAATGGTGAATTCCTTACTACAATTCTATCAGCTCTGTTAGCCGTCTAATCGAACATCATACAGAATTCAATTTGCACCTTCCCTATGTTTTATGTTCTCTGACTGAACATAGTATCCGAGAAGACGTAAAAGGTCTCCACGTAATCCGCGAATAAAGGTATCAAGAGCCTTATCCCTGTACAGCTTGGTCATTAATTGTTCTGATTCCCTGCCTTATTCCATACAGCTTATCAACGATAAATCTTTATAGACGGCCTGATGGAATTCTTCAACAGACTGGTTAGCACCTTGTGATATGGTGGTCATTTGGTAATCTAATGTACTCAAGTCCCTTTTGTCTGCATAGTGTAGCGTAAGGCATTTGGAGATGGCACTCCAATTTAAAGGCACGTTGTACGATTCTAACGCAGTGTCTGTGTTACCAATTATTTTATTGCGAATAGTATGCAAAATACCAAAGTACTCGTACTTTGCCGTACCAACTGTGTGTTCGTTTGTTCTTAAAATTCTGTCTACACTTTTTTCCATGAGCCAAACTCGGCTGGGTCACCGGAAAGTTCTCTTAGACTTTTTACTATATCGGGCACTTTGTCCGATTCTCCTAAATTACCTAGGTGCTCTTGGTCAATTCCTTGACACCCTTTATTAGTAAAATCAAATGTTTGATTTTGAGTATGTTGCAAAAAAATTGGTAATTGTTCACATAAAACTTGCCGAATGGCAATTGTTAAATCGCCAGGTTGAGTCAAATTTCTGTTATTTTGATATGTCGTTTGTCTCTGTATCTGTCTTTGCCGTTGGTGGTGATTTTCTTCAAGATTAAGTATTGGAGGTCTAATCAAATTGCTTAAATTGGCCATTCGTTTCAAAACTTTAATTATATATTGTTAACTTAATTGAAGTATTCTAAATTCTTTAAGTTTATTACTGATTCGCCTTAATCAACCTTTTCGATCATTATTTTTAACTATTATTATTGATTTTTTGTTTTTTGAAAACCAGTAGCTGGTTTTACCCTTTTATCCAGGAGGGTCCTTTGGGTAGGAATTGCAGAATAGGGTTAATTTATACTGCTTTTGCGTACAAAATTTCATTAAAGGATTTTTTTTTTGCCAAAGCAGTGGCTGTTATTTTTGTTATCGCTTTACGCCCTTTTAATTATTTGTAATTTTATATGCACTTAAATTTCACAATTTCAATTAATTCATTTCACTTTCACTTAGGTTCCATATTTTTATGAAGTATTTATATAAAATTTTAATTTTCCACTTAATAATTATGTTTTGATGATTAATATAAATTTTTTTGTATACAATTTAAAATTGTCAAATATATTTTTATTTTCAATTAAACTTAATATCTATATTTTCTTTTCCATAAATTTGGACTTCTGGCTTACTTTATTTATTTCTTTCCCTTTCAATTTCAAATGTCAAAATTTAATTTTTTAATTCATTTATGTTTCAAAATTACTTAAATTCTAACTTACATTAGGGGATTTGATGTGGTCGCTCCTCCTGGTAACTCGGATTTTGTCCCGTTTGCTTCCTACTAGGAATCCTTCAGCTTACACAAATGTAGAGGGTGTCCTGCGGGCTTACCTGACAAGACCTGCAATCCACCGATTTGTCCAACGAAGTTCAACTTTTAAGGTTTTCTAACCTCGTTGGTCCCTGCTCGGGCGCCAGTTAAGTTTTGCTTTATTGAGTTAAGAAATGTATCTTAAAAGTACCCTAAACTAACTGTGGTTCATCGGCAGCGGCCCTGTGGTTCAACAGCAGCGGCGTCGGCGTTCTTAACGGCAGAGTTTAGCGGATGTTGAATAGTCAGCAGAATTTACAATATATTGAAGTGGATTATTGTTTATTTTCATTATTATTTATTGATCAGCAATAATGTCGATCGATTCTGGGAGTTGCAGCGGACGTTTGTTTTAACACATTTCTGTATGTTGTTGAACTTTAACAACGACATTGTTGCAATGAATGTTGTTATGTTGAAATAAATATTTGTTGTATTAACTTATATGAATGGCTGATTCGGTCAATTTATTGTGAGTGACTATTATGCAAGGCTATTGTGAATTGGCGAACCTTCTGCATACATTTTTAACAAAAAACACTGTAACAAATCTTTATAATTTAAATAGAAATTATAAAATCAATTTAAAACTTACCTTCCTCAACAATTTAACGACGTAATATGTCTTTATGTAAAATGACAGCTAAAACAGGGTTGCAATTATATTTTTGGGTGAAATGGCAGAAATATTAAGGGCAGTTCACAGTAATGTCTGCGGCCCAATGAGAATTTCATCACTTAGTGGCGCAAGAAATTTTTTAACTTTCATTGATGACAAAACACGATACGTTTTTGTTTATTTTTTGAAGAGTAAAGATGAAGTCTTCACTAAATTTAAAGAATTTAAAAAGATGGCAGAGTGCCAAAGTGGCAATAAAATCAAAGTACTACGCAGCGATAATGGTACAGAGTTCGTAAATAATACGCTTGATAATTTTTTTATAGAAAATGGTATAATACGGCAACTTACTGTACCATACACACCTCAACAGAACGGCGTTGCAGAAAGGTTCAATCCAACGATGGTTGAAATGGCGAGGAGTATGCTAGTCAGTTCAGATGTAAACGAAACTCTTTGGGCAGAGGCTGTTTACACTGCAGCCTATCTACGAAACCGTGCACCAACAAGAGCATTAGATTCGAAATACTAATTCAAGCGAAAGCGAAGTACTACAATCAGCACTAGTTGACAGCGATGATGAGTTCCAATCCGCTGAAGAAGGAGAAATTTCAGTACTACAAAAGCAGAGAGGACCTGGTAGACCGAAAATTGATCGAAATGGAGGGCCAGGCAGACCAACGAAACAATACAACTATATGTCAAGCCAATACGCTAATGAGTGGCACGAAAATATGGAAAATGGATACCAATCGTTATTAGACAACGATACATGGCAACTTGCGGAATTACCAAAAGGGCAGAAAGCAGTGCGATACAAGTGGGTTTTTGCTTTAAAGAAGGACAAAAACGGTAAAATAGAACGTTTTAAGGCAAGATTAGTTGCTAAAGGCTATTCGCAAACTTACGGTGTGAATTATAAAAATACATTTTCACCGGTGGTGCGGTATAGCACAATAAGAATGATTTTTGCGATTGCAGCGGAGTATGGTTTATGTCTCCAGCAAATAAATATTTCAACAGCATATTTGAACAGAGAGTTGTTTGGTCAAATTTATATCAGCCCCAGCTAGGTTTGTAGGGAAACGTTATCCAAATCAATGTCTGAAATTGGAAAAGGCATTGTATTGACTTAAGCAGTCTGGGCGTCAATGGTACATGAAGTTGGACGGCATATTAAAGGGTATTGGATTCCAACCATGTAAAAGCGAACCGTGTGTGTATGTAAATCACTATGATGGTCACACCAATATTATAGCCGATCAAAATCAAATGCAACAAATAAATAATGACATTTCGAAAGAAGTTAAGATAGTTGACAAAGGACAAGTACAATATTTTTTGAGTATGGAAATTGATCGCGATGGTGAAACAGGGTCTATATGCGTTAGGCAAAAATCATATATACAGAAGATGTTAAGCGAATACAGTATGGAAAACTGTCGAACATCAAGTAAATTGTAATGAGAGTAAATTTAAGAAGGCCGATCAGATGCAGTACCAATCATTAATAGGCTCCTGAATGTATCTAGCGGTATATACGCGGCCAGATATTTTGCACTCAGAGTGTAAACTTGCGAAACGAGACAACGATCCACATTCAGAGCATATGGCTGCAGCTATGAGAATATTGCGTTATCTGTGTAATACTTAAAACATGCGATTGCGGTATTATAGCACTGGCAAAGAAATCGAATGCTTTGTCGATGCAGATAGGGGCGACGATAGCAGCGATACGGGATATGCATTTATACTTGCTGGAGGTGTTTTTTCATATGAGTTAAAGAAACAAACGACAATAGCGCACAGCAGCACCGAGGCCGTCAGCGAAAGAAGCAGTGTTTTTACGAACATTTTTGGGAGAAATGAGAATCGAATGTCCACAGAAGATCATGGTAAATGGAGGTAACCTCAGTGCTATGAATCTTGTAAAGAATTCGGTATATCACGCAATAAATAAACATATCGACATAAAATATCACTACACTACATATTTATCGAGGAGGCGGCATCGATCTCACATATTGTTGCAGCAGTGACATGATTGCTGATATTTTGACGAAAAGTTTATCAAAGCCTAGCCACGAGAAGTTGACAGGTATGCTAGGTTTAAATTCATTAAATGAATTGTATTGCTTTGTAATATGCATGCATATGAACCCTGAGAAACCGTATTTAAATGCAGACCTGCGTATATCAACGTACTTACACATGCAACTCTGATGTATTTAAAATTAAATCGTATTATAAATGAACTTTTATGTACCTACACATTTTCTCATTCTTGTTCTAACCACTGAAGAATAAATACATATTTTAAATACAAAAGTTTAACAAAATTTAACATTTTATATGACGGTTATAGCTACTATAGTTATTATTGGTTTGAGTAATTTGACTATTTCTTTCTTTAATATTATTTGATTTACTAGTTTCGAACTTCTTTTGATTTTATAGTTTCCTTTGATAGCACAGCTATTATACAAGGTGTGTTCTAAAGTAAACTTCTTCTTATTCTACTTAATTGGCGTAGACACCGCTTACGCGATTATAGCCGAGTTAACAACAGCGCGCCAGTCGTTTCTTTTTTTCGCTACGTGGCGCCAATTGGATATTTCAAGCGAAGCCAGGTCCTTCTCCACTTGGTCCTTCCAACGGAGTGGAGATCTTCCTCTTCCTCTGCTTTCCCCTGCGTCGAATACTTTCAGAGCTGGAGTGTTTTCATCCATCCGGACAACATGACCTACCCAGCGTAGCCGCTGTCTTTTA
Source organism: Bactrocera neohumeralis (assembly GCF_024586455.1). Classification (NCBI taxonomy): domain Eukaryota; kingdom Metazoa; phylum Arthropoda; class Insecta; order Diptera; family Tephritidae; genus Bactrocera; species Bactrocera neohumeralis. The sequence continues at coordinate 19,714,260 of NW_026089623.1, forward strand.
ATTCGCTGAACTATGTCAATGTCGTCGTATATCTCGTACAGCTCATCGTTCCATCGAATGCGATATTCGCCGTCGCCAATGCGCAAAGGACCATAAATCTTTCGCAGAATTTTTTTCTCGAAAACTCGTAACGTCGACTCATCGGTTGTTGTGATCGCCCAAGCCTCTGCACCATACAGCAGGACGGGAATTATGAGCGACTTATGGAGTTTAGCTTTTGTTCGTCGACAGAGGACTTTACTTTTCAATTGCCTACTCAGTCCGAAGTAGCACCTGTTGGCAAGAGCAATCCTGCGTTGGATTTCCAGGCTGACAATGTTGGTGGTGTTAATAATGGTTCCTAAATAGACGAAATTATCTACAACTTCAAAGTTATGACTGTCAACAGTGAGGTGAGAGCCAAGTCGCGAGTGCGACGACTGTTTGTTTGATGACAGGTGTTAATAAAGGTTAAGCGTTTTGCTTCACTTATTCCTTACCTCGGGTGGGGGGCAATAAGTGATAGCTAACGGCTCCTTTATTTGAAATATTTCCTTTTAATTCTTCTTTTACCCCTTACCACTGGTGGGGGGAAGTAAAATTTGTAAATAAAAGGAATGTTTTGATTGAGCTTTTCTTTCAAATCTGATCTTTATTTCGTATTTTTCTTGCTTATATACAATTTGTAAAACTATCTTATCTATCTAAATATATGCGTATGTGTGTATATTATATGTATTGCAGCATATTGTTTATTGCTGCTTGACATGGGGTTGTTTTGATACATATGTGTGTGTATGATAATCTTATCTCTTCTCTAAATTTATGACATGTGTCCCTATGCATTTTTGTTTTTATTGCATGCGCATTGCATGTAAATGCATTATGTATGTACATATATATGTTTATTAATATATAAATAGATATTTGTATTCAGTAGAATTTCGGCTTTGCTGATAAATAAGCATGTTCAATGATATTTGAACAACAGGAGATATTTCGTTCTGCCCTCGTTCACTGCCAGACCCATTTTCTGTGCTTCCCTGTCCAGCCAGGAGAAAACAGAACTAACGGCGCGGGAGTTGAGTGCGATGATAGCAATATCATCGGCATACGCCAGCTGTACACTCTTATAGAAGATGGTACCTTCTCTATTTAGTTCTGCAGCTCGAATTATTTTCTCCAGAAGCAGGTTGAAGAAGTCGCACGATAGGGAGTCGCCTTGTCTGAAACCTCGTTTGGTATCGAACGGCTCGGAGAGGTCCTTCCTGATCCTGACGGAGCTTTTGGTGTTACTCAACGTCAGTTTACACAGCCGTATCAGTTTTGCGGGGATACCAAATTCAGACATCGCGGCATAAAGGCAGCTCCTTTTCGTACTGTCGAAAGCAGCTTTGAAATCGACGAAGAGGTGGTGTGTGTCGATTCTTCTTTCACGAGTCTTTTCCAAGATTTGGCGCATGGTGAATATCTGGTCGGTTGTTGATTTTCCAGGTCTGATGCCACACTGATAAGGTCCAATCAGTTTATTGACGGTGGGCTTTAATCTTTCACACAATACGCTCGATAGAACCTTATATGCGATGTTGCGGAGGCTAATCCCACGGTAGTTGGCGCAGATTGTGGGGTCTCCTTTTTTATGGATTGGGCATAGCACGCTTAAATTCCAATCGTTGGGCATGCTTTCGTCCTACCATATTTTACAAAGAAGCTGATGCATGCTCCTTATCAGTTCTTCGCCGCCGTGTTTGAATAGCTCGGCCGGCAATCCATCGACCCCCGCTGCTTTGTTGTTCTTCAGACGTTCGCTATTCGAACTTTTTCATGGTCGGGCAATGGAACGTCTGCTCCATCGTCATCGATTGGGGAATCGCGTTCGCCTTCCCCTGGCGTTGTGCATTCACTGCCATTCAGCAGGCTGGAGAAGTGTTCCCTCCATAATTTAAGTATGCTCTGGGCATCGGTCACTAGATCACCTTTGGGGTTTCTACAAGAGTATGCTCCGGTCTTGAAACCTTCTGTAAGCCGCCGTATTTTTTCGTAGAATTTTCGAGCATTACCCCTGTCGGCCAGCTTTTCAAGCTCTTCCTACTCACGCATTTCAGCCTCTTTCTTTTTCTGTCTGCAAATGTGTCTAGCGTAAGGAGTTTGAAATGCCGTCCCACAGTTCCCTTATACCGAGTTGTTGACGAGTGTTCTCAGAGAGCAGGAGTGCAAGCCGAGTTGAAAATCGTTCGGCTGACTGTTGTGATTGCAGCTTCTCGACGTCGAACCTTCCTTGTGTTTGTTGACGTGCGTTTTTTGCTGCACAGAGGCGGGTGCGAATCTTGGCTGCAACAAGATAGTGGTCCGAGTCGATGTTAGGACCTCGGAGCGTACGCACGTCTAAAACACTGGAGAGGAGTCTTCCGTCTATCACAACATGATCGCTCTGGTTGGTGGCTTTTCGATCCGGAGACAGCCAGGTAGCTTGATGTTTCTTCTTGTGCTGGAGCCTAGTACCACAGATAACCATATTTCGGGCCCCGGCGAAGTCAATCAGCCTCAACCCATTTGAGGATGTTTCGTCGTGGAGGCTGAATTTACCGACCTTAGTGCCAAAGATACCTTCTTTGCCCATCTTGGCGTTAAAGTCGCCAAGCACGATTTTGACATCGTGGCGGGGCAGCTCTCATAAGCGCGCTCCAAGCGCTCATAGAAGGCATCTTTGGTCACCTCGTCCTTCTCTTCCGTCGGGGCGTGGGCGCAAATCAGCGATATGTTGAAGAACCTCGCTTTGATGCGGATTGTGGCTAGACGTTCATTCACCGGAGTGAATGATAGTACTCGGCGACGGAGTCTCTCTCCCACTACGAATCCAACAGCAAACTTGCGCTCCTTTATATGGCCACTGTAGTAAATGTCACGAGGACCTATTCGTCTCTGTCCTTGTCCCGTCCATCGCATTTCTTGGACGGCGGTGATGTCAGCCTTTATTTTCGCGAGGACATCAACCAGCTGGGCAGCGGCACCTTCCCAATTAAGGGTGCATGCCCTCAAATCGTAGTCCTTATTTCGTTTGCCATGGTCGTCATCAAAAGGGGGGAATCGTTTCTGGCCACTCCCAAGTGAATGGCGATCAGAGAACATTCCTCACTTACGTGAACCTCTACACATGACTCCATCCTCCCTCCTAAAGTAAACAGGACTTAAAAAAACAGAACAAATGGTTTTTTCGGCAAAATCAATTTATTTTATTCAAAATAATCTTCTTCTGTTCAATACAGCTTTTTGTCAGGTCCAAGAGCATGTGGAACGAGTGTTTTAGCTCGTTGGCCGCTATGGCCGCCAGTATGCCGGTGCAAGCCTTTTGAATGGCCATTACGTCTGCATAACTCTTTCCTTTCATGATCAAATGCATTTTTAAGAAAAGGAAGAAGTCGCACGGTGCCATATCAGTTGAATACGGTGAGTGGCTAATTGTTAAAATGTAATTTTTGTTCAAATAATCGTCGATCGATGAGACGGCGCAATATCGTGCAAAAACGCCAACTTTCATCTTTGCGATATTCGGGCCGAACACGTCGAATACGCTTCAAAACTCCAAGGTAGAATACCGCATTAACGTTTTTGCTGGGTGAAACAATTTCTTCGTGAACAATACCCTTGGAATCATAAAAACAAATCAGCATTGTCTTCACTTTTGACTTCTCCATGCGCGATTTTTTGGGTTTCGGCTCGTCCCGTGCCTTCCATTCAGTGCTCGGCGTTTCGTTTCGGGATCACATTGGAAACACCACGTTTTGTCACCAGTCACGATATTGTAAGGAAGTTTTTGTCTTTTTTGTCCACTTTAATGATGTCCTTCGAATGTTGGATTCTGAGCAATTTTTGGTCGTTAGTCCATTTGTGCGGAGCAAACCAAAAACCTTTCGTAAACCCAAAAGTTCGGTCAAAATAAGATAAATCGATGTTCTTGAGATGTTCAATGCCACTTCCGTGAATTTTAATGAAGATTTCTGCAGATTTTTGATGAATTCACGGACAGTTTCGATGGAATTTCCAGTGATCACGGATTTTGATTGGCCCACATGTTGATCGTCACGACCACTTTGAAAACGTTGAAACCATTGAAATGTTTCGGAAAAAGTTTTACCAATTTTAAAACAAAATTTAATGCTGGCTCTTTGTTCGAAGCTAATTTTCGCACAGGTAACACAAAAGTACTAACACTTAAAACGCAATAACTTCACTTCCTATCAATGAAATGTCATGAAATTCTCACTAGACAATCGATAAAGATAGCAGATTCTAATGCACTAGTCGACATATAGATGGCGCCACCAGGGGGCGCTAGGTTCAAAAAAAATATTTTAGAACTCATCTTGTACATCATTCAAATGAGTACGATAACTTTCGTAAATTTTTTTGTTAGAATATCCCTAAGATGCCTATGTCCAAAAGAAAATCCTAGAGTTCTCTTGGTTGGTTGGTATCTTTATTTCAAACGCTGCCTTACCTTCGCCCAGTTGCTGTTTGTATGTCAATTGTTGGATGCATCTTCCTGTTTCGCCGCTTAGTGTTTCGTTTACTACGATTTATTTGAGTAAATTATCAAACTTAAATGACGAAAATTACTTATAACTTTATCGTCACTAAGAAGGAGTTGTTGCGACTGCTTGTTGTGTAGATGTTGGCTCTTGTTGTTGTTGCATTTACCGCTGCAACTGTACCGTTTGCTGCAGCAAGTTATTAATTACCCCCTCCTACCTTCTTATGATTAGGGTCAGCTCCGCTCGGTTCGACCTTTTCGTAAGTTAAATTTGCCGATTAATATACATATATGTATGTATATATTTTTAATTTTCAACGTTATTTTTTTGAACGCACTGATAACTTAACAGATTTCTTTTGTTTTTTGCTTAATCTACCAATTTTTCACCTGTATGAATTATGTATTTTAAGTTTTAATGCTCAATAAAATGCCTTATGAACATACAGTTTGTGTGAATATCTGAAATTTTTTAGTTTTCAACATTTTTGCACAGTTTTTCAAAATAAATATAGTTCTTTATTTCATCTTACATGGATTTCATATAACATGGAATGTATCCCCATTTTACTATAGGAAACGGCTCTTTTTTTGGGTTGGGTGTAATTGCAATTTTGTCACTGTTTTTGCATTTTTCAATATTTTTAAAACTATTTAAAGACAAATTTCCATTGACTGCACCAGAAACTGTGGGCTTTTAATTCTTCATCAATTGAATCGAATCTTAAGACTAATTATATTAACACTACTTGTTCGTTTTCTTACTCCTAATCATAAAGGTAACTGTACTAACATTCTTTGTTAGTTCGCTAAATTCTTCTATTAATATTAACTGTACTAACTTTTTTTGTTTGCTTATAATTTATGCTGGATGCGATGACATACGTGCCGAATTATGGATCGTGGTTACATCAAATCAAATTGATGAAATCATATCTGCGAAAATTCCTGATTCGGAGATAGATCGAGAATTATACGAAGTATTGAAAACCAATATACTTCATGGACCGTGCGGACACCGCAATTCCACTTCGGTTGTATGTCTGACAATAAATGTACGAAACACTATCCAGGTGCTTTTCTTTCAGAAACCTATCGGCGTCGCTCACCAGACGACAATGGCAGAACATTCAGCATTCAATTTAGAGAAGTGTATATCGAAGTTGACAGCGCATGAATTGTACCATATTCTAACTCACATTCAAAAGTCTTATCAATATTTAGTATAGCAGTTTGGTGAAATCGATCAAATACGTCAAGTACGTCATCAAAGAAAGCAACATGGCGGTTATTGGCCTTGAACGCTATAAGATCAGCAAGTATCAAATGGTTCGATGCGTGAACTACAATGAAGCGTTTTGTAAGATATTTACTTTTGCAATTCATGAACGATTTTTGACTGTTATGCATCTCGCAGTACATTTGGAGAAGGCCAAAGAGTGTACTTCAACCCAGAGAATACAATACAGCCAACGGAAATACCGCCAACAACGAAATCGACATTGACGAGTTTCTTCTCAACTTGCCTCAGTGATCCGTTTGCGAGAACAATGCTCTATTCGGGAAATGTCTTCGATGTTATACATGGAATGCATCGTCGAAGAAATGGTTACGCAGAAAGCATGGCCAAACAGTAGATGGGCATCCAGCTGTATTCTTAACTACTGCATTAGGACTAATTTATACAATCCACCCTAAAAACGACGATTGCTTCTACCTTCGGTTGCTATTGATTATTGTACGCGGTTGAATTTCATTTGAGCCATTGCGTACTCTAAATGGTACACCAGCAATTACAATTGCTGAAACATGATAATCACTGGAATCAAACTAGGACGATGCGATAACTACTTCGCATGCCACGGAAGTTCGTAAACTTTTCACGATGATCATTTCGACATATCAGCCTTCAAATCCTCGCCAATTATGGGATACGAACAAAAATGACATTGCCGAAGACTTTTTACATCGTATTCGCTAAGTATTGGAAGTGGTCAAATTTCGGTTGATATTTCCAGTGGTTTGATATCAATTCCACCTGCCTTTTGTCAATTCACATCAAATTATGGGATACGAACAAAAATGACATTGCCGAAGACTTTTTACATCGTATTCGCTAAGAATTGGAATGGACAATTTTCGGTTGATACTTCCAGTGGTTTGATATCAATTCCACCTGCCTTTTGTCAATTCACATCAACGAAAGATGAACTCATCACGAATGTTTATCCGAACATTGGCCAAATTATCGTAACTACGATTGCTTGAGTTCACGCGCAATTTTAGCTTCCAAAAATACCAATGTTATTGACTTAAACTGGAAGATTCAAAGTCAAATTCCGGGAGGTTTGCGCTCATACAAATCAATCGATCGTCTTGACAATGAAGATGAAGTCGTGAATTATCCGGTGGAATTTAAAAATTCTATGGAGGCGTCTAAAAGGTGGATCTGTCATTATTATATTTCGCAATCTTCATGCGCCGAAACTGTGTAATGGAACCCGACTGATAGTGACGCAGTTATCGAATACAAGGAGGTCGGCCGAATACTTGATTCTACAAATTCCTTTGGATTGCAACGATTTGCATTTGCGATGAGAATCAACAGGACACAAGGATAGTCGCTAGAAGTGTGTGGCATAAATTTGGAAATACCATGTTTTTCACACGGCCGACTTTACGTGGCGTGTTCACAAATTGGAATACCATCTTCTCTGTGTATTTACTCCAAAAAATGTTGTTTATCAAGCCGCGCTATATTTAAAAAAATGTAGAAAAATCGCAAATAAATGATTTTCAACAGAATATAAATTCATCTTTCTTTTCATTTCAAAACACATAATTTCACGCAGGAGAACGCATGCGGCGTCAGGTCATATACTTACGGAAAATTTTTGAGTTAGTTCCACCTCTCTATTCCATCCAGTGTGAGATCCAGGTATCAATAATGCCGAAACAGTCGAGTTGAAAATCGTAATATGTCCCCTATTACGATTTTCAACTCGACTGTTAAATATTTAATTAAATATTTAAGTAAATGTGTATTATATTGATGCTTTTTATTCCTATAATCTTTAATACCACTCAATTCTCAATATGATAATTATCTATATCTTAATGTGTGCTTAGAAAATTAAACAATTATTCGATTTCCAATTTTTGTTTGTACTTGTTAGGCCTTTCATATATGTATATAAAAATCGTTAATTCATGCGAAAACTGATATTTTGTTGCGCAGTTTTTATGAGAACACAGCCTCCATTATACGTTTAACCTTATTGATTATAGCTTGATTAATTCTAAGTATTAAAACACCAGTAAAAAAATTTCATTTAATAAGTATACAAAAAAATATTCCTTTTAGCCTCAAATAATCACATTCAATAAAAGGCATACTTAACAGCGTTGAATACATGCTCATTAAGTAAAAAAATTATTTTAAGAGCACATTTATTTAATAACTATAAAGTTAAAATCAGCAAATTTTTAAAGCATTTCCACATATTTCATACGATTTATATTAGAGATTGATGATTCTATCATAGAAATCAGGTTAAAATTAGATAATAGAGTTACTCCCATTCGGTTGTACCTGGTGGTTTAGATGTCAAGTCGTATAAAACTCGGGATATGCCATCTAATTTTGATATTTCGTGAACAATGTTATGGAGAACTTTTAATGAAAAAATTATTATTATTAGTGTAGATTTTAGTTTATTTGAATGTAGCTTTTAGTTTATTTGAATGTAGCTTTAAGTTTATTTGAACAAGAAAATGTATATTAATTAAAAGTGAACGAAAAATTCAAAAGTAACAAGGCTTCTTTTTAATGCTCGATCAGTCGCGCTCGCCGTCTCGTCTCCTACTCGTCGTCCAATCAGTGAGATGATGCAACAGCTCGCTGAGTCAGCTCGCTCAGGATAGAGTTGCCATCCCACATCTCGGCCATCCTGCTAGGCATTCGACTCGAATGTGCCACTGACTATATCATTCTCCGGCCAAGGCTTCATATACTCTACACATGTTGTAGTGCGTTTGGCTCCTTCGCCGTCACCGACTCGTAAAACATCGTACGTGTTGTTTGCTTTTGTTTTTACCACGCTATATGGACCCAAAAACTTTGGTTTAAGCTTTAACCCTCCACCGAACTGCGTACGTTTAATAGCCACAAGATTGCCATCTTTGTAGCGGGTTGCTGGTTTGCGACGAAGGTTATAGGATTTTCGATTTTCGTCTTGTAATTTCAGTATTTGTTGTTTCGCTTCTTTTCGCATTATTTCACGGCCGTCGTTGTAGCTCTTTACGATTTCGTCTTGAACTACCTGATTTACATCATGGTCGTCTTTAGTACGCATTTTAGTACCTACTAATAATTCAAACGGTGTATGACCAGTGCTTCTTGTGTACGTCGAGTTAATTGATTTTTGTACGCTATCCACATATTTGTACCACTTCGTCGGATCTTTTATGCTAAGTTTGGCTAAAACATTGGTAATTGTCGCATTGAGCCTCTCCACTTGGCCATTGGCTCTGGGTAGACCTGTAGTTACTTTGCAGTGTATGATGTTTTCCGCCCCACAGTACGCTCTGAAATCTTCAGACATGAACGCCGAACCACGATCTGATACTATTTGAAATGGGTTGCCAAATACAGCCGTCTGTATCTCTAACTTTGAAATTACCTCTTTAGCAGATGTCGTTTTGGTTGGGTACAGCCAACAAAATTTGGTGAAAGCGTCGATTACCGCAAATATATGTTTATATTGCTTGCTTGTGGATTCTAATGGTCCTAGAAAATCGACGTGATACGTATGTAACGGTTGGTCTCCTTTGGTTAAAGGATGCAGTTCTCCTTCTTGTTTACCTTGTTTACGGTTGCCTACAACACACTGCACGCAATTCGTAATAGTATTTCGGATCTTCACTTCTAGTTCCGGTATAAAATATCCTTTGGTTATAAGTTCTTTCGTTTTCTTGACTCCGAAGTGCCCTCTTTCGTGCGCTTGCTTGATGATGGCTCTCTGCATTTCTTGAGCTACTACCAACAATTCAACGTCGTCGATCAACTTGTACAAAACGTCCCCCTTAATGAAATAGTCGTCGTATGCAGAGTTATGCTTTAGTACTTCCCTTATCGTTTGTAGCTCTTCGTCTTGGGATTGCGTGCGATGAATTTTTGTAAGTATGCTTTCACTGTTGAAACTTAGCACGGCATATCTGCTCAAAGCATCGGCATGTCTCATTTGCGAGCCTGACCTGTGCTCCACTACGTAGTCGTATTCCTGCAGAAAGAGTACCCATCTAGCCACCCTTGTGCACAGATCCTTTTTTTCCAATGTCTTTGTAAAGGCTTTGCAGTCTGTCACCAATTTAAAGTGCAAACCGAGTAAATAGACTCTAAATTTTTTAACGCCTCGATAGCTGCCAACACCTCTAGCTCATAGCTCGAATATTTCTTCTCTGCATCTGCTGTCTTCTTGCTCATGTAATACACAGGGTGCCACTGTTTGTCTTCTGGTGATTTTTGTAGGAGTACGGCACCGTAACCATCGGCGGACGCGTCTGTGTGCACCTCTGTTTCATAACGCTGATTAAAAATATTCAAAACTGGTTTTTGGCTCAAAAGCTGCTTCACCGTCTCAAATGATTTTTTTTGCTCTTCTCTCATTTCGAATTTCCTATTTTGTTTTTTTAAATCACTAAGCGGTTTAGTTCTTCACTGGGGTAGTTATAAGGGAACTGTGGGACGGCATTTCAAACTCCTTACGTACAGCTGCAACCGAAACCATTGTTTTTCGGAAAGTGCAAAAGAACAGCTGGTACGACGAGGAGTGCCGTGTCGCAGCGGAGAGAAAACAGGCTGCCTACCTCGCAACGTTACGATCGACCACTACACGTGCGGGATGGGATAGATACCGAGAGTTGAAGAGGAAGCGAGACGCATTTGTAGACAGAAGAAGAAAGAGGCTGAAATGCGTGAGTACGAAGAGCTTGATAAGCTGGCCGACAGGGGTAATGCTCGAAAATTCTACGAAAAAATGCGGCGGCTTACGGAAGGTTTCAAGACCGGAGCGTATTCCTGTAGAACCCCCAAAGGTGATCTAGTCACTGATGCCCAGAGCATACTTAAATTATGGAGGGAACACTTCTCCAGCCTGCTGAATAGCAGTGAACGCACAACACCAGGAGAAGGAGAACCCGATTCCCCAATCGATGACGATGGAGCAGACGTTCCATTACCCGACCATGAAGAAGTTCGAATAGCAATTGCCCGCCTGAAGAACAACAAAGCGGCAGGGGCCGACGGATTGCCGGCCGAGCTATTCAAACACGGCGGCGAAGAACTGATAAGGTGCATGCATCAGCTTCTTTGTAAAATATGGTCGGACGAAAGCATGCCCAACGATTGGAATTTAAGTGTGCTATGCCCAATCCATAAAAAAGGAGACCCCACAATCTGCGCCAACTACCGTGGGATTAGCCTCCTCAACATCGCATATAAGGTTCTATCGAGCGTATTGTGTGAAAGATTAAAGCCCACCGTCAACAAACTGATTGAACCTTATCAGTGTGGCTTCAGACCTGGCAAATCAACAACCGACCAGATATTCCGTCAGGATCGGGAAGGACCTCTCCGAGCCGTTCGATACCAAACGAGGTTTCAGACAAGGCGATTCCCTATCGTGCGACTTTTTCAACCTGCTTTTGGAGAAAATAGTTCGAGCCGCAGAACTAAATAGAGAAGGTACCATCTTCTATAAGAGTGTACAGCTGTTGGCGTATGCCGATGATATTGATATCATCGGCCTCAACACCCGCGCCGTTAGTTCTGCTTTCTCCAGGCTGGACAAGGAAGCACAGAAAATGGGTCTGGCAGTGAACGAGGGCAAGACGAAATATCTCCTGTCATCAAACAAACAGTCGTCGCATTCGCGACTTGGCACTCACGTCACTGTTGACAGTCATAACTTTGAAGTCGTAGATAATTTCGTCTATCTTGGAACCAGCGTAAACACGACCAACAATGTCAGCCTAGAAATCCAACGCAGGATAACTCTTGCCAACAGGTGCTACTTCGGACTGAGTAGGCAATTGAGAAGCAAAGTCCTCTCTCGACAAACAAAAACCAAACTTTATAAGTCACTCATAATTCCCGTCCTGCTGTATGGTGCAGAGGCTTGGACGATGTCAACAACGGATGAGTCGACGTTGCGAGTTTTCGAGAGAAAAGTTCTGCGAAAGATTTAGGGTCCTTTGCGCGTTAGCCACGGCGAATACCGCATTCGATGGAACGATGAGCTGTACGAGATATACGACGACATCGACATAGTTCAGCGAATTAAAAGACAGCGGCTACGCTGGCTAGGTCATGTTGTCCGAATGGACGAAAACACTCCAGCTCTGAAAATATTCGACGCAGTACCCGCCGGGGGAAGCAGAGGAAGAGGAAGACCTCCACTCCGTTGGAAGGACCAAGTGGAGAAGGACCTGGCTTCGCTTGGAATATCCAATTGGCGCCACGTAGCGAGAAGAAGAAAAGACTGGCGCGCTGTTGTTAACTCGGCTATAATCGCTTAAGCGGTTTCTACGCCAATTAAGAAGAAGAAGAAGCGGTTTAGTTATCGTCGAAAAGTTTCTTATGAATTTTCTAAAGTAATTAGCTAACCCTAGAAAACTTTCTAATTGCTTCAGGTTTTGTGGAAGCTTGTATTTTAACAAGGATTCGGTTTTACTTTGGGAAGGCGTAATTTGCTGATTTTCAATTGTATGTCCAAGGAACTCTACTTTTCTTTTAAGAAACTGACATTTTTTAAAGTTTATTTGCAGTCCAAGGTCTCTACATACATTAAACACTTTTTCTAAATTGTTCAAAGCCTCACTTTCATCACTAGCTGGTATTATGATATCATCAATGTACGACAGTGCAATGCCGCTTCGCATTAAGTCACGGAAAATTGCGTTGATGTGTCGCTGAAAAACACTCGGCGAATTTGCAAGACCAAACGGCACCTTTAAGAATTGATACTGACCACTATGCGTAATAAACGACGTGTATTTTTGACTACTCTTTGCCACAGGGACATAAAAAAACCGTTCTTCAGGTCAATTGTACTGAAGACTTTCGCGTCTTGTAGTCTATCCAATTGGTTTTCTATCAGTGGTAGTGGAAATCTGTCTCTGATGATTACCTTATTCAATCTACGGTAATCCACACATAGCCTAGATGTACCATCGCGTTTTTTGACAAGGACAATCGGACTACTATACTCCGATTCCGATATCTCAATTATACCCTCACTAAGCCATTGCTCAATTTGGTCGTCTACAACACATCGCTCACTAAAAGGCAATCTGCGCGGTGTACAACTATGTTCATTTGCACATTGGTAGATTTACACTTATTTGGTTTGTAGTCTTTTACCAGTTCAAAAACTTTTTGTCTAGCATACGCACTAGCACCTACGTCAATATTTATTTTATCACCACTCTCTGGTTCAATTTCAATGTTAAACACAGAAAACGCCTTATTTTCATTTTCACTATTCAATTTTCTTATATTAAGTCCTGAAGGGTTAATTTTTATTTCAGCTAATAAACAAAAGTCAGCACCGATAATCATATCTACTTCCAAAAACTCAGTTGCCACCACTTGGAACAACAAATTGTAATAGTCATCGTCAATTTTTATTGTTTTTTCTATTTCACCCTTTGGTTTAAAATTACATTTTTTACCAAACCCAGTTAGCAGAATTTTTGATTCACTCATTGCCGGCCTATTTAATGTCTTGTATAAATCGAATGATATTATATTAACTTTGCTACCAGTGTCAAACAAAGCTTTACAATACAAACCATCTATGCTAATTGGCTTGTGCATAATATCGTCTTTTGCACTCACTATGTTTACACTTTTTGCGTTGTTGCTAGATTTTTTAAACACACAATCCTTCGCTATATGGCTAAATTGCTGACACTCAAAACATTTTGTACCTTTTTCTTTTTTATCGCAATTTACTGATTTGTGCCCTTTTGCACCACAGTTATAACACACAAAGTCTCGTTTAATATTTTTGTCATTTTCTTTTTTGTCATTTTCTTTTTTCAGCTGTTTTTTCACCGTCACTTGCTTGTTTCTTTCGCTTATACGTTCATAACATTTAAGTTTTTCCTTAAGTTCTTTTACATTTTTCGCGCCGTACAAAATTGTTTTATTAATGTTCAGATCTAACATTCCGTCAATCACGTATTGAATTAACGCGCATTCTTCGATATTGCCTCGCGAAGCAATTTCCTTCATGTTAAAAAAATACTCCAGCACACTTTCATTTTCCTGCATTGTTCTACCCACAAGCAATTTATGCAATTGTGCACTATTTGTTACTGATTTGAATTCATCAAGTAAACATAGCTTTAATTTTGCCCACGACGTGATACCTCTTTCACTTGATATAAAAAGTTTAGCAAGTCCTTTAAGCGATTTTTTAGCAAACACAAATTTTTGAAATTCGTCCCAAAACATAATTGCCGCTGTCTCTTCAAACTCTTCTATCCATATTTCAACTGGTATTTTTTCTGTGCCGTCATTTGTTCTCACCGAATCCTCTACGTCTCGAAAATTAATAGCAAACCGTGACATTTGTGTCGTAATATTTCTCGCCGCGTCTGTATTTATATTCGCTTCACCCTCATTCGCAAAAGAGAGAAAGCAATCGTCGTTAATATTTTTTCTTATATTCGTTGTTCTCGTTGAATTTACTCCCATAGTCTGTACTCGTTGATTTATGCCATCGTTGTTGTGTTTTGAGCTTGCCACGTCGCTTGCATCGTCTTTGCTTGCGCCGTCGCCGTCGCCGTCGTTGCTCTCGTCGTCGCTCTCTTTGTTTTCGTTAGCGCTGTCGCTGCCGTCGTCGTCGTTAGCGCCTGCGTATAACAAGCGTCCCTTTTGAAGATTTTCAAATATGTAATGTTTTAAATTTTCGCGTTTGTAATTTATACTTAAAATGTTGCATATGCAAGCGAGGTCGTTTTCGTTTAAATTTTTGTCTACGTATGCTAACTTTTGTAAGTATGCCTCGTCGCTGGCATCAAACAAAAATCCTTCAAATTCGCGCAACCGTTTGCGGTTTGCTCGGTCACCGTCATTTTCAAACACAAACTTGTGCAACGCCGCGATAGCCTCTTTTCTGCTACGCTTTAGATTTTCACGTATCTTTTCAAACGCACCAAGCGACGCCATTATGCCGAATCGCACACAGCAAAATTTTCACTTATGGACGAGCCCCCAAAATGTAGATTTTAGTTTATTTGAATGTAGCGTTTAGTTTATTTGAATGTAGCGTTTAGTTTATTTGAATGTAGCTTTAAGTTTATTTGAACAAGAAAATGTATATTAATTAAAAGTGAACGAAAAATTCAAAAGTAACAAGGCTTCTTTTTAATGCTCGATCAGTCGCGCTCGCCGCCTCGTCTCCTACTCGTCGTCCAATCAGTGAGATGATGCAACAGCTCGCTGAGTCAGCTCGCTCAGGATAGAGTTGCCATCCCACATTAGTAATGCATTATTACAACTTAAAGCAGATACGCTCAATGTAAAATTACCGCATCCTTAATTATTAAAACTTTACTTTACTTACTATCTTTTGATTTTTACCTAATCATTAATTTTCTTTTTTTTTTCAAAATATTTGTTTTAGATAGTTATAGTGTTGTAATAGTTCAGGTACATAACAATCATTTATAGAACTAATTTCAACACGAGGTTTTAAATATAATAATTTCGACTCGCTGTTGGATCGAATATCTTTACACGATGAAATTGCAAACCTTACTGAAGAGAAATGTCAAAAGAGCGGGAAAAAATATGGCATCGTTTGCTCTCCCTGTCGGTCTACTTATGTAGCTCCTTATTGAAAATTGCAAGCAACTCCAAACACCACCATAATCACCTGACATTAATGCCACAGAGCACATATCGAATTTATTAGAAAAAAGGATTCAAAAACACAATATTAAAGCTTAAGTGGGCATCAGACCTATTAAAAATGTAATCTCATAAAAAGTAAAAAACTCGAAATATTATAAAATTTAGAATTTATTAATTTAAAGAATAATCATAAATTTCCTGATGCAATTTAATAACCCGAAAATTGTGAATAAAACCCATAATATTTAGTTATTCATCAAAATTTATTTTTTCGCCTTCATAGTAATTCCCACCAGATGTAATACACTTATGATAAACGGTTTTTCCAGCTGTCGCAACATTTCATAAGCACTTTTTGGAATGGCCTTCAGCGAATTTTGTTTTATCTCTTCATACTATTGAAAACGGGTTCCACGAAGCGGCAACTTCAGTTTGGGGAACAAGAAAAAATCTCACGGAGCCAAATCTGGTGAATACGGTGGTTGATCGATGGTATCCAATGCAGTTTTCGCTTCAAAATCCGTTACAACCGTGGTTCAATGCGATGGTGCATTATCATCGTGTAAAATCCATGAATTGTTCTTCTACAATTCCGACCATTATCGAAAGATGTTCTCACGCAAACACCTCAATACGGCCAAATGGAACTCTTTACTGACCGTCTTTAGCTCCGAAACATATTCATGATGCACAAAACCAAGACCTTGATATTTGAGCGGCTTTGGGGTGTTTGTTTGGTTTCGTCTCGTTTTTTCCCCTCTATTCCGACGATTGTTGACTTGTTTGCATGTCAAACTTATAAACCCATGTCTCATCAGCAGTTATAACGTTTTATCGGAACGAGCCCAGCAAGAGTGGACTCGCGGGAGGTGTCGAGCTCTCTTGCCATCTCACTAACACTTGTCTAACAATTTTCAAGCACCATATCCTTCACTTTTTTAATATTTTCATCAGTTGAACTTCAACGATCTCTCGACCGTCTTTGAAGACATTGTACCACTCGTATTTGATAAAACTGAATCATCGTAACTTTTTTCTAACATTTGCAACGTTTTCGCAGACGAAATTTAGTAGAAATTCAAAATTTGAGACTTTGTTCCATAATTTTATCCATTGTAAAAATCACAACACATTACAGAGGTGTGCCGATATAAGCATTTATTTGTATACATGTGGGAACGAATAAAGGACAGACTAGAAGTGGGCGAACGTACGGACAGTAACATGCAACACTGATCGCAATAGACAACGAGTAGCGACGAAGACAACGAGTAGCGATGAAGAAACAAGTAACGAAGACTTTGAAAACGACAGTCAGTCGACACGCGGACGAGCACGGTGCCAGTTGAAAAATAAAAACTAAAACATTGTTAAGAACATTTTTATAAAAAATAAAATAAGAACACTTTTGTAAATTAAACACTTTTTTTTGATAATAAATACGAATCCACCCCTACAAATTGGGGGCTCAACCGGTGGAATTGTGAAAGAAAAAAGTTTTAAAAATCATTTGTTGGTAGTGCGTTGAAAAATTGCGTCGTCAAACGCTATAAAAACATTCAATATTAAATCGTCCGTTATTTTGCAATTGTCAGCGTCGTCAAACGCAGTGTAATACACAAACATATTTCAAGTGTCGGCCAGTGAAAAAAAAGCGTCCTCAAAAGCAATAAAAATTTCTTAATTTTCAAACATACTAAAATTCTGGAAAGTTCGGGAAGCGTCATTAATTGTGCGTCGTTATACGAAGTCGCCATTTCAAAATTAACGGCGAAAAAGCAGCTAATGTACTCCATTCGTATGAAATACAAATCCAGCGATAAGTGGTAGCAGCGAATTCGAGTACGAGAAAAAACGACGATCGTGTGGTAACGAAGTGTGGCAAACAAAAGAAGTAAGCAATAGAAACCAATTGGTGGCATCGACCAGTAATTTGAAAGTAATGAAAGGTGAACACGTTGAACGAAGAAGCGAGAAGCAGACAAGTCGAATACGTTGAACGAAGTAGCAGAGAAGCTAAAAGCGAGAAGCAGAGAAGTTGAATAAGCTGAAGGAAGAAGCAGACAAGTCGAATACGTTGAACGAAGAAGCAGAGAAGTTAAAAGCGAGAAGCAGAGAAGTTGAATAAGCTGACGGAAGAAGCAGACAAGTCGAATACGTTGAACGAAGTAGCAGAGAAGTTAAAAGCGAGAAGCAGAGAAGTTGAATAAGCTGAAGGAAGAAGCAGACAAGTCGAATACGTTGAACGAAGTAGCAGAGAAGTTAAAAGCGAGAAACAGACAAGTCGAATACGTTGAACGAAGTAGCAGAGAAGTTAAAAGCGAGAAGCAGAGAAGTTGAACGAAGAAGCAGAGAAGTTGGACGCAGAAAGCAGATAAGTTGAACAGAAGATCGATATATTTATATACATATATATTTTTCATTATTTTTACATTCCTAGTAGTTTGTTTAGAAATACTTTTTAATTATAATTACAAATTTGAATTGTAACAGTGCATTGCGACAATGGACAGACAAGCAATACTGACACTAAATATTAGGGAATTGCAGCAAGCACTACGTGAACTAAATATTTCCACTACTGGACGTAAAGCAGAGTTGCAAAAGAGACTGTTGTTGCATCATGGACATGAGACGCATGAGGATGACGAAGGTGCTGATTCAGTTAGTTCCTACGACGATGTACCAAATACAAATTTTACTGCCACTGTGGCACCGATAGGTAGATCTGTTTTTACGTTTAGCGATATCCAAGAAAGCCTAACACAATTTAGCGGTGACGATAATATCGATATTCAACAATGGATAAATGACTTTGAGGAAAATGCATTAGTAGTAGGGTGGAATAGTGTGCAGAAATTTATTTACAGTAAGCAGTTGCTGAAAGGAGCTGCTAAATTGTTTATTAGAAGTCAACGAGGCTTGGTCAGTTGGGAATCACTGAAAGAAGAATTGGTCAGTGAATTTGGGAAAAAGGTGTCGTCGTCAGAAGTGCATAGTCAGTTGAGAAGTCGTAAGAAGAGGATAAACGAAACGTTTCGCGAGTATTTGTATGTTCTTACAGAAATTGGAAAGCCAGTAAATATCGATACTGAAAGTTTAATATCATATTTTATTGAGGGTATAATAGATACGAAATTAAACAAAGCGGTTCTGTATGAAGCAAAAACAATTAGTGAGTTAAAAGATAAGATAAAAGTTTACGAAAAAATCCATAGTAAAGCAGACAAGTCAATACAGAAAGTAAATACAGCTTATAATCAGAAAGTCTCAAAATCGTGTTTTAGGTGTGGAAGCTCCACATATCTCATTCGGGACTGCAACAGTCAACAAACCAAATGTTTCAAATGTAATGGTATAGGACACAAGTCTTTTGAATGCAATAGTACTGCGGGTATAAAAGTAAAGAAGGAATCAGATAAGATTAATGTTGTGAATTTTGACAAATCAAAAATAAGTTTACCGGTGAAAATAGTGAAGGTAGGAGGACTAAAAGTTGATGCATTAGTTGATACTGGGTGTTGTTTGTGCTTAATACGGAGAGACGTTTTCAAAAAAATTAAATTTGACATTGAAGTGGTCGATGACAAGCGCACTTTATATGGCGCATGCGCCAAAGAATTTTCAACATATGGTAGTTTTGTCGCAGAATTGGAGGTTGATGGTTTGAAATTCTTACAACAGTTCCACATCACCAGCGAAACCGATATTCCGTGTTCAGTATTCATAGGCACATCAGTGCTAGATAAAGTCAATATTAATATAAAGTCAGAAGGTGCAGAATTCATAGAGAGGAGTAATGTTGAACAAGAAGTGGAAGAAAGATGCAAAGAAAAAAGAATAGAGTTATTAAAACAATTTCAGAAGTTATGTTTGAGTGCAGGGGAATATAGTGACAACGTAGTTATTCAGGAATTGATAAACAGTTATAAATCAAACGAAAGGGCTTTGGCCGATCTATTGGATCAGTTGGTGAGGGGTAGAAACAACTCACCACCTGGCTACAGTAGAGGGAGATTAGGAGGTAATCAAGGTGGAAGTGGAGGTGGTGGGGGTTTAGGCTCTTGGGACGTAAATGCACCGAATGATTGGAATCAAGGAAGTAGTGGTAGTGGTGACTACGGAAATAGTGAAAGTGGAGGTGGTGGTAGTGGAAGTATGATGTCATTAATGCAACGTGGTAAGGGTATAAACATGAATAATGGTGGGGGTGATAGTGTTGGCTTTGGTAGTATGCCACAAGTAGGTGGCATGAACGATGGCTACGTTGGCATGCCACAAGGCGGTGGGATGAACAGCAACTTTGGTGGCATGCGACAGGGCAACAATTATATGGGTATGGCAGGAGGTAATCAAGGTGGTTACGGTGGGATGTCATCAAATAGGGGAATGAACAATCCAGATCAGTGGTATAAAAAGGTTGATAATATACAAAAAAGTTTAAACAATTATCCAAATCGTAGCACAAAGGTGTCCCCATTCAAGCTGTTAACAGGGCTTGACACGCGTGTAGAAGATCAGATAGACTTGAGTGAGTATATTGAAAATGAGGTAATCAAAGAGCTAGAAACAGAACGTGACCAGGTTAGAGAGATTGCTAGGAAAAATATTAAAATAATTCAGGAAGAAAATCGAAAAAATTTTAATACAACAAGAAAAGCCGAACAAACGTATGAAGAAAATGAGTTAGTAGCTATAAAGCGTACACAATATGGTCCCGCATTAAAGGTTAAGAAAAAGTTTTTAGGACCGTACAAAATTGTTAAGAAATTGAATCATGGTAGGTATGATGTCGAAAAAATAGGCGAACACGAAGGACCGTATCGAACAACAACAGTTGCCGAGTTCATGAAAAAATGGTGCACGTCGTTCGAGGACGAACGAATGTCAGGACGGCCGAATGTGGGAACGAATAAAGGACAGACTAGAAGTGGGCGAACGTACGGACAGTAACATGCAACACTGATCGCAATAGACAACGAGTAGCGACGAAGACAACGAGTAGCGATGAAGAAACAAGTAACGAAGACTTTGAAAACGACAGTCAGTCGACACGCGGACGAGCACGGTGCCAGTTGAAAAATAAAAACTAAAACATTGTTAAGAACATTTTTATAAAAAATAAAATAAGAACACTTTTGTAAATTAAACACTTTTTTTGATAATAAATACGAATCCACCCCTACATACATATATTACCTATAACTAAATCTTTAAACGTGATCGGCCATGTATACAAATGGTGGTAGGATGATATAAACAACATTTAAGTATAATTAAAGTTGCTTACGGATCTTTTATGAAAATCTTTATCTTGATTTTTATCAGTTAGTTTGTATGGCAGTTATACGTGATTCGACCTGAACAATATGTTTGGGGATGGTATCACTGTATTGGACAATAATTCACTCCAAATTTCGTTAGGAATTTAATTTTAATAGATCAGTCTAAGGTGGTAGCTATACGTTATAGTGTTCCGAAATCGGCGTTTCTAACAAATGAGCAGCTTATTGGGGTTAAAAGGTCGTATGAATAATTTCAAATCAATATCTCCAATACTAAGGGACTTTTCCTCGTTTATACAGACATACATGGATCACGATCGATTCAACATAGCTTGCTGATATATTGGGTAGTCGAAAAAGTCTTTTCGTATTTCTAATAAAATTTTAACTTATTTTTTTATATTTATAATAATAAATAAATAAACAAATATGTACCATTTTGGTCGACCACTTTTTGTCGACCACTTTTTGTCATTTTTTCGCTAGCGACATTATTCCATCAGTGTAAATCGAAATTTCCAGAATGGAAGTGAACGAACCATTGTTGTGCTACACGAGCTGATAATGCATCGTCTCTGTAAACTTCACAAATTTCATTGGTGGCTTGCGTGGCATTTTTCCATTTTATACAAAAATTTCAAAATATAGCGAATTTTTTCTTTATTTTCACTTATTTTTGAGCATCTGTAACTTTTTTTCAACTATCTTATTATATTTTTTATTAAATGAAGCTTACCGTTCCAACACTGTATGGTATGACACAATGTGATTGGTAGCACCGGAGATATACGACTGCAACATCTATTGACAAGATACGAAAATACCTTTCGACTACCCATTATATATATGTATATACTTTATAGGGTCTCCGAAGTTGCCTTCTGGGAGTTACAACCTTAATATACATTGTTCAGATATAAAAATTAGTGCCTTTGGCACATTCTAAGGGAATCAATAGATTTTGCCTAACTTTGTTTTTTACGTCAATTTACAAATATTACGAATGCTTCAGAAATAGTCATGGTTGAACATAACTCATTTTGACAGCCAATAATTAATTAAATTAAAAGTTAAACAAAAAGATTTTAAGATTTGGAAATCGTTGTACAACTAAGAATATTAATTTTTTAACATTGCATTTCATTTTTGAAAGTAAAACTTAAAATAGTATGTGTAAAACAAAACTTAGTAACATCGGCTAGGCTATACCACTTTAATGAGGTATATATATTCTGGATTGTACAGTACTCTATGTAATATCCTTTTTCTTTGTTGTTGCTTACATATGAAATATTTTTGCAAGTAATCGAAGATAGCGAGTGGAAAAATGTCAAAGCAAAGACTAAACTTACAGCCCTATTCTCATGCCCTCACAAAAGTCACCAACCTCACTACAGTGATGTTTCTCACTATAGTGAGGGTTACCTTATTCTGGCGAAAATTCAAAAGCTCAAATGCTCACTATTATCACAAATATCTGTGACGTGTGAAAGCAGGCATCCTAATACAAAACATGTGTGTTTGTTTTGTTTTACATCAATATTTGACATTTTTTTTTTAATATTTGAGTGTTATAACTAGCATGGAGAAACTGTTCTTTGTGTATGCGGCAATTGTTGAGGAGGGGGATTCGGGGGGTAGGAAGAAAATTTTGAAGGGTTTACGAGACAAAAGCGATCCTTTTACTATGCAAGACACAACAATTATAAATACATTTCGATTCCCAAAATCGCTATGTAAAGTACTTATAGGTGAATTGGTGCCGCATGATGTGCAGAAGTCGAGTATATCTTTTGATCTGCGTTTCCTGGCGTGTTTGTATTTTTACGGGCATGGCTCTTACCAAAAATTCGTTGGTAATAGTTACATATATGCTCTCTATGAGCCAGTTCTCTGTGTCCAGAGCTCTGCACTTTATTTCGAAATTAATTATGGATGTTAAGGGCAGTGAAATTTTCTTCCCTTCAAGCGCGCAGGATGTTTCAGATACAAAGAAGGGGTAAGATAAATAAATAAAAATAAATATAAATAAATAAACAAATTTTCTCTTAAAGATTTTGCACGAAATTTGGGATCAAGGGCACAATCGGCGCAATCGATTGTACCCATATTGGGAATGTTTCACCCTCAAGCACAGACGCATACATATCTTTATTATCCATTTGTGTTTTTGTTTGTTTATTTTTATTAAAACAGCTGTTTGACAGCAAAAAGCGTTTTACCTCACGTGGTGACTTTTTTAAGCTTTTTATACTCTCGCAACAATGTTGCTAACGAGAGTATTATAGTTTTGTTCACATAACGGTTGTTTGTAAGTCCTAAAACTAAAAGAGTCAGATATAGGGTTATATATACCAAAGTGATCAGGGCGACGAGTAGAGTCGAAATCCGGATGTCTGTCTGTCCGTCCGTCTGTCCGTCCGTCTGTCCGTCCGTCCGTGAAAGCTGTAACTTGAGTAAAAATTGAGATATCATGATGAAACTTGGTACACGTATTCCTTGGCTCCATAAGAAGGTTAAGTTCGAAGATGGGCAAAATCGGCCCACTGCCACGCCCACAAAATGGCGGAAACCGAAAACCTATAAAGTGTCATAACTAAGCCATAAATAAAGATATTAAAGTGAAATTTGGCACAAGGGATCGCATTAGGGAGGGGCATATTTGAACGTAATTTTCTTTGGAAAAGTGGGCGTGGCCCCGCCCCCTACTAAGTTTTTTGTACGTATCTCGGAAACTACTATAGCTATGTCAACCAAACTCTATAAAGTCGTTTCCTTCAGGCATTTCTATATACAGTTTAAAAATGGAATAAATCGGATAATAACCACGCCCACCTCCCATACAAAGGTTATGTTGAAAATCACTAAAAGTGCGTTAACCGACTAACAAAAAACGTCAGAAACACTAAATTTTACGGAAGAAATGGCAGAAGGAAGCTGCACCCAGGCTTTTTTTAAAAATTGAAAATGGGCGTGGCGCCGCCGACTTATGGACCAAAAACCATATCTCAGGAGCTACTATACCGATTTCAATGAAATTCGGTATATAATGTTTTCTTAACACCCTGATGACATGTACGAAATATGGGTGAAATCGGTTCACAACCACGCCTTCTTCCAATATAAAGCTATTTTGAATTCCATCTGGTGCCTTCTCTGTATAATACGAGTATAAACATTAGGAACCAATGATGATAGCGGAATAAAACTTTACAAAAATACGGTATTTGAAAAATATGTAAATGACGTATTATGAAATCTCGATTATCACTTTACCATGCGAGAGTATAAAATGTTCGGTGACACCCGAACTTAGCCCTTCCTTACTTGTTTCTTATGAGGTTTGAGCAAGAATAGCCTCACAAAATATGCCTCACAAGAAATCTCTCAAATTTTTCCTCTCAACTCAGTTGAGAGGTTTTTTCAGAATAGGGCTGTTATAATAGGAAAACACAATTAACGTAACATAAAATGATTGTATTCCTACCTGTGTTGGCAACTGAAGAGATCCTGGTATTACTGGTACTCCGGTCATAAAATCATTTGTTAAAAATGGTCTTAAGACTATTGACCTACAACAAGACGGAGTTCGATTCGTCGGATCTCTGTCAAAATACATGGGAATCAAAACAATTGGCATTTGCGAAATTACACGATGTACTCCTGCCTGAATTATTATCTAAATTAAAGAAACATAGAATGCAATCAATGTTAAAAGTATTTCTACAAAATATCAACTTTTATAAATTATACTTCGTTTCCTATAGCGTCAGCTTCCCTTAGTTGCTCTAAAACGTATTCATTAAGAGTAGTATGAGTTATATCCGTAATTTCATATTGCACGGGACCTCCAAACACATAGCAAACACAATTGATATTATGAAGAATACGAGGAATTAATTTTGCCAAAAATATCAAATCATTCCAATTGGGTTCTGAGCTACAAGAAAACCCCACCACATAGCTATAAGTTCTTTTATCACCTGAAAAATAAGATAATGTAAAAATATATTTAATATAAACTATGTAAAAACTTATGTTTTTTTAGATATCTTAAACTTAACCGTCTTTTGTGGGAAAGATTAATTCAGCCTTGTCGTGAACTTCGCGTGAACGCCATTCCTCCATGGAAAAATTCACAAATTTTTCTTTTTTATCGTGAATTTTACATGGTGAAAAATTCCCATTTTCGATATGGTTTTCTAACGTCCATCTAACGAATCTAACAAATTCATGTAATTTGTTCACAAAATTGTTAGTTGGGAATAACTATCAATAACATTTAAGCATAATTTATGAACTATTTACTTGATTGTAAACATCAAAATACTACTAGCAGACCCGGTCACGCGTTGCTGTGGCTAAATTTTGTGTTATATTACATTGTAATAAACTCTTCACGGGGAACAGTTACCCCTTAATACAATGAAATTATTATGTAAGAACGAAGACGGAAACGATAAAGCTGGTATAAGAATCCACAGGATTGGAATTTGAAAGGGAAGTACTTTTAATACGATTGAACCAAATTTTCATACTATTGAATTCGGCAAGAGTTAATACAAAAGAATTAATTTAAAAATATTTTTTTAATTAAATTTCTAACAAATAGTTTTAAATCTTTAAGAATAATATTCAATATTTTGAATTATCAATACTTTTATATCGGTATTCTGCTTGTCACGATTGTCTCATGTCTCTAATTGTCACAATCGTAATTTAGTGACTCTGTTTGTTAGAAGTCTCATTTTGGTATTCTGGCAGAAACAGTATATTCATCTCAATTTAATTTAGCACTAATTGGCGCACAATATTTTTGGTTAATCCGTATTTAGCTAACACAAATAGATTCGGTGCAAAATAATATATACTACTGTGATAAAATAGAAAGGTGAATTTTTAATTTATACTTCCTGTGTTTTTCGAATCAGTAAGTTGAGTATTGTTAGTGACATCTATGCTAAATTTCACGTCAAAATATTCATTAGTATTTGACATACGCGTCGTTTTGTGAGGTTCTAAAAGTGAATTCTTCGATTTTTACTACATATGTCTGAATTTATTGAACAAAGAAGTTCGATAATGCATTCGACATTTTTAAATAATATCATGCCGCAACCACCGCATTCGCATGATTTATCTTCGTGTAACTTCTGGCTATTAACCAAATTCACATGACCACTCCGAGGACACCGTTTTGACTCAATTGAGGATATAAAAGTTGAATCGAAGAAGCCCCTGATGGCCATCACGACGGATGATTTTTCCAAGTGCATAGAAAATTCGTTGACATTAGTGTTTTGCAGCGGGAGAGGAACACTTTGAAGGAAATGAAATGGACAAAATTCTCCTTTCAATTTGATCACAGTAGTACATTAATTAATTTTTGGAAATAGCATTATTAAACACCGTTAAATTATCTGCAAAATGGTAAATAAATTTTTGTAAATCGATTAACTATTATTAATAAATAAATCAATAACATGAAAAGCAAGCGGAAAATAAATAGCTCGATAACCAAATTTAGTTACATTTATCGTGGAGCCTTAGTACCTCTCATCATCAAGATACATACATATATCATACATTGTTATTTGCTGCATAGCAAATTTAATATCATAACTATGTGATAGTACGTATACTTACATGTATATATTTTAATTAAACATTTTTGAACAATCAAGCACTAATTATTTAAAACCTAATATAATTTCACAGTATTCAATATAAAATAATGTAATGTATACTTCAGTCTAAGTAATAGCCCTGACAGACGACAGCGTTAATTTGCATTAGCGGGCTTAATTTACATTTACTTGCGCATTTGACCCATGTTAATGCAAATTTGTAATGCACAAGAATTTCGTGAATTTAGCTGAATTTACCAAATTTTAGCAGGCAACAGTCTATTTCACTCTATTATCTTTTAACGTAGTTAGTAATAAACGATTTTTTTCGTTAAAATTAATTAATTTAAATTGATTTTCGAAAAAAACCAAAATTTCTATTAATAATTTCTCTTATTCATATTAATTTAACTTTTTTCTTTAGATAAATAAACAAATTTCACAGTTAGCTGTCTAAATGCACAAGTCTGCCGTCTGTCACCATAATATTTCAATTCGCATTAGCGTTGCTTAATGCGCATTAATTTTGCTCGTCTGTCAGGGCTATAACACATGGCCGGTTATGCTAACATCAAAAATTGAAAAAGTAAGAATAATTGAATATTTTATTTCAAATTATTTTTCTATTGATAGGATAGCTTACATTTCAATTTATAATCGCAATATTATTTTATTCAAATTCTTTGTCTATTATTTCACAGTCACAATTATCCGTTAGCTCCAAAATATTCTAACAGGTGACGTCAACTGGTGGCTGGATTGAGTAAGTATTCAATAGATGGCGCTATATTAAAAACACAAATTTAATAGCATAATGACTACGTATTGCTGAAACTAAGATATAACATAAATTTATTTTGTGTTTGAATAGTAAAATATTTGGTGATTATGCTATAAAGTTGCAACTTATATAAAAGGTTTGTATTTTTAACATAGCGCCATCTGTTGAATACTTACTCAATCCAATCAATAATTATCGCCATCTGTTACAATCTTTTGGAGCTAACAAATAATTGTGACTGTCAAATAATTTGCAATAATATAATATTGCGATTATAAATTGAGATGTAAGCTATCCTGTCTCTCAAGTTGGATCAAATTGCACTCGGTGTGCAATCAAATTTAAAATCGGTTCAGTAGTTTAGGCGTCCATCGCGGATAAACAACGTGACACGTGATTTTTATATATAAAGATTGACGTTTCTGACCAACAGTACAGCCGAAAATCCAGGGTTTTCAAAAAGCAAACAACAAGAAAATGTATTTATTTTTAATGAAGTAGCATTATTCTTCCAATATACTTTTATGTCCAAAATTGTTATCTGCATAATTTATGCAGCCAATACCGATTATATCAAAAAGATTTTTACGATATAAAATATATCGTATAATTAAAAACAAAAAAACACACGTTGAGAGTCGCATACTTTGCATAATACATAAGTTTACAAAGTATTTTCCAAGCCACTAAATCAAAACAAACCCATATTAAACAGCTTCCCAATATTAAAATCAGCTGTTTACTAATGTGACAAATCTCGTGAGAACATTTTTAATTAAATTTACAATGAGTTCGGCACTTTTAACTTTCCTTTTATTAGAAAAGAAAAAAGGAAAGGTTTAGAGGAAAATATTAAGAGATCACAGTAAACCAATTGATGCCCCAGGAGAATCGTAAGTGGAGTTTAGCTTGTATTTACTTGTGTGTTATTTTTCAAGATTCTCATTTCATTATCGACTGAATAAAAACGCTTTCTTATGGCGTTAAATGTCATAGAACCACATTTGCAGCCCTCGACGATTCCACCTGTAATTCAATTGGCAGCAACACTGCGTTTGTGTTCTGTTCCTATGTTTTCCCCTATAAAAATAAAGTTAATTAATTCGTAATAAATAAATTTCTTAACTTAAAAATTTTCAACCGTCTATCACCTCACAGAAATAACGCAATATTAAAATTTGTTAAGCGATTATCTTCTTACTTTATTTCTGATATCAAAACCAATAAAATTGCTTTCGATGGCACCCAAAACCGATATAAATTATGTTTCAAACATAAAACCAATATCTGAATTCATGACACCTACTACTTTTTTTATCGGTTTCTATTCTGATTCCGACAACTATCATATTTCACATCACCCCTGATTGACCCGATTGTACCTATTTTTGGCACAAGGCCATGATGTCATCAAACCAAGTTTTTCCCACAATTTCAATACTTGACCTAACAAATTGACTGATATGTTCGGTAAAAAATTAGCCCTGAAAAGTTATAGTCCAATTTCGACAATTGATCATGGCATTTAAAAGTTTGTTATATGGAAAATAGGGGAGATGGACATTCGATTTCGCCTCCTTTCGCATCGTACTCGTATAGTAATGTTTGAATACACTCAGTTCCTGAGATATAGGATATCACCTAAAGGTGGGCGGTGCTATGCCACTTGTACAACTTTTACAGCTGTTCCTATAAAGTCCTTCCTTGCTATCCTGGTTGTGAAATTTAATGCTTGTGGCGCATTTAGTAAGTTACCACACTTTTAGTATTTTAACATAACCGTCAAATGGGTAGTCAGAGTGTACGAAGAAGTACTAAAACGACTCAGCAAGTTTGGTCTAGTTAGCTTTAGCGGTTCAAAAGATATGTATATTTACCACGACCACTTAAAAAAAATTAGCGCAAAGGTGTCCCTCTTTGTGCCAAATTACAGTTTTGTATCTTAATTGAGTACTTAGTTATGGCACTTTCACATAAGTATGTGTTTTCGCTTAAGGACACTTTGTGGGGTGGTAATGGACCGCATCGGCCCATCAGCAACCCTCTTTGAGTGCCTAAGTGCACACAGTTATTATAATTTGTGCAATGTTTTGCGAAAGGATAAAAACTGTTTACCATATGTAGTTGATGAATGCTGGAACTAGAGAAACATTGCCACTATAGGTTTTGGTTCTGCATTGTGGTTTAGGCACATTGCATCTTTTTCAATGTGGAAGATAGATCGAATTTTTCTTTACAACATGACAAACTTTCATAGAATACATGCATTTTTTACATTATCATTTTGAATACTGGTCTGCCGTATACCCCGGGATTCACTTTTTACATATAGAGGATTGTTAATTATTCTTCCTGATTGATCCTAACTGCTTTCATATAATATAAGAAAGCAAACCAGTAGCATAAGTATATTAACAACAATAGCCAATGATCACCGATTTCTTACGCGTTTGCAACCACGGCTTATTTTCATTTTAATCAATGTTCGCTACTGGTTTGGATTTGTCTAAAGCTTCTATGGTTTACATGTAAGTTGTGTTGCAATAACAACATATATTTGCGTCAGAAAACCAAACAAACTCTGTTATAGAGCCGAATTTTTCAACGGGCTAGCCTTTTTGTTCAGTGGAAAATATAGGAACACATTTCCTATTTGCGCGCACTGCGGCTACTATAGTTAATACTTTTTATATTTGACAATTCGAGTAAACCTGTCTTTTGGGAGTATAGGTTATGTTAAGATAGATTCTATGGCTGATACTTAAAGAGGCTGGATGTCTAAAGAACTGTAGCACAATGTCCAGTTATAACGCCAAAGAGAGCGACCGACCGACTAATTCCTTTTGCTAAGAAGGGCAGGGCACCACAGCTAACACTTCAGCTTTGTAAATGCCTGGAGTTCCCCTACGGCATGGTACCCAAACTAAGCTTATTTTTAAGTAACACCATGCGGTTGATACAGAGGTTAAGCATTCCTTAACTAGCCTTAAGCGCACGGTTATTGAGTTCAAAGTTATTATTGACGCTCTATTATCGGAGTCGTTAGTCACTTCCCTAAAGAAGACGGCACCCATAAGCAATATATAACTACTAATTTGATGGTAGCAATCTCGGCTTGACAACCGCTAGAAAAACAAAGAAGCTTCGATACATCGTCCTAGCTGTAAGTCGCAGACGAATGTCTACCAGATGTGCCTCAAGTTTATTTTTGAAAGAGAAAGTTGTAAGAATGATGGAAGGCTGTGACTATTGTAACAAAAACAAATTGCACTTTAAAAATTAATGTTACGTAATACTTAGCGAATGACAAAAATGAGCATAGGAAAACTCTCAAATGAGAAAATATATACTGAAATGAATAAAATAATATATTTGGGACATTATCTAATGAAGCCACTGTTTCCAGCAGGAATCGATGAACAGGTCCTACTGGTGAACCGGTCCCAATGCCGTCCTGTGGCTGTTTATAGATCAATTTGCTAATTTTACCTTCGTAATAGTCAATCTTGTTCTCCTAGTAATTGACACCCACCACTGGCAGGAATTTAGACATTGAGGTCTTGTTCACCAACTTCATGACTTTGTCCTCTCTCTATCGTTACTACTTATTAATTCAATAGTCTCCAATGATTTCTTGTCATTTCCAATAATTTTTTGTGAATTTAATCACAAAATTCGTGTAAATCTTTATTTATGTATATTATTACTTACCCTGTACACCGACAGATCGCAAAGGTAAAACAGTAGCTTGCACTTTATCTATGGACGAAATACGCTTAAGTTCCTTTTCTTCTGCTTCAGTGGTAGAGCCAATTACGCGATTTATTAATGCATGGTTTTTCAATAGTTTGTTATGAAAATCAACTATAACTTTTGCTATAACCTATAAAAAATAAAATGAAATTGATTTTTCGTTATTAAAAAAAAAACTGTGTTTCTGAGTAGTCTTTTTCTATATAAGGTTCTTCAGCACAGAGAATTCGGATAGCTAGGCCTGGCCCTGGAAATGGTTGTCGTTCAACTAAGTCGGCTGGTAGACCGAGATCTCTGCCTATATCTCTTACTTCATCTTTGTGAAAATCGGTTAAAGGTTCAACGACACGACCAGCATTTGGTAATTGTCTTATAAAATAGTTTTAAATCAGTTAGACATTAAAGCTTTAATAAGAAATATGGACATATATTAATAGCCTTATTAGTTCTGTATCGTTATGATGAGTTTTAATAGTTTCTGCGTTCTGGCTAATTAAATTTTATGCAGATTCAATCAAATCTGGTCGAAGTGTACCTTGAGCTAATAATACTTCATCAGGCTCAACTTCATTTCAGCTATAATATCATT
Organism: Bactrocera neohumeralis; assembly: GCF_024586455.1. NCBI lineage: Eukaryota > Metazoa > Arthropoda > Insecta > Diptera > Tephritidae > Bactrocera > Bactrocera neohumeralis. Next base: position 19,745,729 of record NW_026089623.1, read on the forward strand.
GGTAATTTTTACGAATACATCACCAATAAACTTTCGTTTCTCCTCTGGGTTAATAGTCTGAAACAACATGGGCGTTTCTGCAATTGAGAATTGTCCAGGCCTTTTAATCTGTGTAGTGCCTTTTAAAATCGATAAGTTTCCTTTTTCACCAGCAGATCAATGCCGATTTTCCTTAAAGATTTTTCAACCTTTTTACTTTCTCCTTTACGCATGAATCCTTAATATAATGTTTTATTTTTAAATTGTGCTGCAAATTTTTAAGAAGTAAATTACCGTTGTCAATGTGAACTGCAATAATTTGGTTTGGATGTAATGCATGGCGTAACAAAGCAGCACAAACAGCCGAATCAACTCCTCCGCTAACCAACAATTGCTAAATAAAATAATAAAGGAGCACTTCATACAGGAAAACCTTTTTATACAAAAAAAAAAAAATTAAATTAAAAATATGAGTAAATAAATTAATACATTGTGTGTTTTACGAATTAAAATCAGCTCGTAAAAGCACCATAACATGTACACAACGTTACGTAGTGCAGCTGTCAATAAAATTAAATTTTAATAGCGGGATTCCGTAACCAGTCTCTAGTCTCATTTGAGGTAAATTCTCAATTTGTGACTAGTTACTATTCACTATAAAGTCTCTAGAGTTAGTCTCAAAATATTGCCTCAAATTTGAGACCTGGTAGTTAGCAGGTCACAAAACCAAAAAGAACTCTTGTCTGCCATTTTGAATATACTCAATAGAGATCATCATAGAAATTAATCGATTGTCGTTTTTTTTATATTTTGTAAGCAACACAAACACGAAAAGGTTAAAAATAAATCAATTTTACATAAATTTCGTAAATATTATGAAACAAAGTCAACATATATTTTTATTTATATTGATAAATATGTTTTTTGACTATGTTATAGAAAATTTAATATTTGTTATCGACATATTTATTTTCATTCAATTTTAAAAACATCTCTGAATAATGAAATGTAATAGATTTTGTGACTGTCACTTACAGAATAGCAAAATTGTCTCTAACTCAAAATCTCAAATTTAGAGACTTGAGACTGTATCACAGTACAGAATCGCACGGTAAAATTGATATTATTTTTATAATGTGCTCACGACTGTATAATAATGGCAACTGTTATATTGTGATATGTATATTCTCGATCACTATAAACCTTTGTTTTAGCAAAATATGTCGAGATCTGGAAACTGATCTTAAGCAGTCCCATGCAATATTTTGGGAATTTTGGAGTTTGAATATCTGTAAATATAATATGATATATATTTATTTACAAACATGTCTAACTGAACAATTTACCAAAATTGATCACCCAAAATGGTTGGCTTTATGAATTAATAATAATAATTGAGCCTAAACGCTGCATTTTTATAAATGGATAGTTAGTAAATAATTGTTCAAAATCTTTAAAATTGCCAATATTAGTCAGCTTGAAAATAAACTTGTAATTTAACCAATACGCGTTTAACCCCACTGAAGACACAATAGCACAAATTTGTGGATGACGATATTAAATTTCCATCGCAAAATTAAATTCAACACCAGAAGTCTAATACTAATGAAAAGCCAACAAAAAGCAGAAAGTGGTTAAGATATCTAATGAGGAATTACATATTTGCAATGTGCAATGCACAACATGTGTTTAATTTTAATCACTTTTTATATATTTAGGTATATCAAGTTTTACCCAAAAATTCCGCTTAGATTTTTTATGCCATTGTCATGCATTTCCAACTTAGTCCACTTCCGACACAATGTCGACTCTAAAACTTCTATTAGTCGACTAAATGCTTTCGACAACCTTCTTCTTCCTAATGAAACATCTACATCTTTCCGAGCCATCCGGAAACGTCCTTCAGCGAAAATCGTAACAGTGGTCCCAGTTGCAAATGCAATGGAATTCTTGATGTCTGTTCACATGAGTTCTCTGTTGACTCGAAGCATACAATAAACATATTTAATTGATTTTTTGTTTTATATTGAAGTTTATTTATGACCTTCGAAACTTTAAACCCTTGCTTCTGGAGATCTGTGACAACGCTTTCAGGCTCAGATGAGTGAGGAAGGTCTTTTACCATTACGAGTATATCATGCGATTGCTTGTCCTCGTACGAGTACCAAGAAATTTGCGATTCGTTTAATTTCCTTGTGAGTATTCTGTAATCTGAACTACCTGCAAGGTTTATTTTACATGAACTTGGACCAGTGAGCTTAAGTGTGTAAGTATTTTTTACTTCCGCGTTTATCAAGGAACGCATCAAAGGTCCGATGATTTATTTTTATAGCTGTTTTACCTTCTGCTGTGTTTTCCGGATTCAGAGACTTCAGCGTTACATCCGGTGAAGAATCTGCTTTGCGTTTTTTACTTTCCCTACTTTTTTTCTTTTTTAATAGCCAGTTTGTTTCATTTTCCAGCTCTTCTTCGTCTATTTCTGCTACAAAAGTCGATTTTGATGGAGAAGAAGACGTTTCGTTAGTATATTTGTTTAGCGATTTCCTCAAGTTTTCATTTTTGAGTTTAATTGTCGCATTTTCATTTTTCAATTCATTGTTCAATGTTTCTATTTTCTATAGTTTAAAATTTCGAAATGTTTATGTGATAAATTGATTATGACATATATCTAACAAATATGTAAATAAAATCGATTAAATTGATGTGCCGCGTGGTGTCAGCGATATAAGGACATCCGGTGAATCAGCCTGCGAATTTCCACAGCCTGGATAGCACGTAAATTAAAATAAATTGAGGAACACACTTAACTGTTGACCGTACACTTTCACATACAACTCGTATTCAAATGAGCTATCGTTGTTATAGATCCCTAAACCTATTCGAGTCAAATTTAATTTATAAAAATCGAACTGTTTTTTATTTAGAATACTAGCGGGCCCGGTGCCTGCATCGCACGGCAAAACAAAATAAGAAAAGAACACACTTGTTTTTAATAAAGTTGGTTTTGTTCCCTATTATTCAACTTTTAATTCTAGTTTCTTAAAATCTTAGACTATGTATCACTTAAACTATCTTAGAGCTCTTTCGTAGACAACATTTTTGGTTTTGCCATGAGTTGTTGTGTAGATAAAGAGAACTGAAGGCTTGCCAACACGTGAGCACGAAACATATAACTAGCCGTGTGAAAAGCATACTCCTCTGCATTACTCCCACAAATTGCATAAAGTAATAGAGGCGTAATGCAGAGGAATATCAACCGCCCCAACTTCACGCAACAGGCGAAGAAGGAGACAAAAAAAAAAGGAAAACTTTTCCCGCGCTTTTTCTCACTATTGATTATTATCCCGCCAACAGCAGCGAACATCAACAAGCGATATAGAGCAGCGATACACCAGCTAACACGGAGAACAACATAAAATAAATTCCCTATTTATACAAAGTGACAACAAGTGTAGCAGATTACAACATATAACAAGTGAAATTAAAAGGAATTACAATATAAAGTATTACGAATACAACACAAAAATCCTCACAAACATCGTTGGAATTACAGAAAAAATCCACACCACATCTACAGCGAGGGAATCAACCACAAATCGAAACAGGTTTACAAAATCAAATAAATTAACATAGAATAATATATTTATATCCCCACATAACCCACTTAACCATTATTGGTTACACATACACACATTTATATATATATATGTACATATCCTGATAAATTAAAGTGAATTTTATAACGTTTTAAACTAAAAGTAATCTTCTTTTAATTAATCGTAATCGGCCCCATACGTCGACATAACCCCGACATTTTTGGTCCTTCGAGCCGGATAATTAAAAGAAAAGTCTTCGTGGGAATTTCACCAACAACATCAACGTGGGAATTCCAGAATCCAACTCAATAGTCAAAAGAGTGCACCCAACAAACAAAAAGCTTGAGCTGCAAATACCCAAACGAGTAATTAAAACAAAAACAAAACGAAATTAACAAAAAGCGGAAAAACTGTAAGTGCGACCCATATTTTTCAATTGTCAATATAAAGTGCGAATCAAAAATTTGTTAAAAAACAGCCAATTGCCAAATTGTGTCCTTAAGCCGACTTAAGCACAATTTATTTGTTTTATTGGGCTAACAAAAAGTTGATCTGCACTATTTAATTATATGTACATATATACACACATATTTACATATATTTACCCAAGAGAAGAAGTGCAATAATAAAATATATGCATATATTTTGCCGTCGGCTATTGCATTCTTCTCGTTAAACTAAAATTATATATAAATAAATATACACCCGCAATTACATACCTACATACGAATAGCGCACCCATTCGCTTATATTTGTTGGTGACAAAAATTGTTAACGAACAGCACGTCAAAAGACAAGTACCCAGTAGGAAATTAAAAAGGTGACCCAGTAGGAAAAAGTGCAAAACCCTGCAAATTTTTTATTTATCGATTTTTTTTTCTACAATTCATCGGAAATTTAATAACTTCCCATAAATATTCACAATCGGACACCATCGAGATAAAAGCAAGAAAATTAATTTGAAATTTTTAAAATAAATAAAGCACTATACAAAAAGTTTTTAAAGTTTGTTTTCTTAAATTTTCGTAACTCTACGCGATTTATTTTTCTCATTCAACCCAAATATTAAATATATCTTACCGAAAAATGGAAATGGAAGATTTTAAAATTACAACAACAGATTTGATTGAATTCGTGGAAGACCATCTTCAGACCCAAAGTGAAGATGATTCGGTCTATACCCTAGAAATTAAAAGGGTCGAACTAAATTCGCTCTATGAAAAAGCAAAGCGCTCATACGATGCGATCAGAAGAATTTCTCGCGAAAGTCATGAAACCATCGATTTCTTTAAAGTGAAAGAAAAATATCAAAAAAGTTATCGAATGTACCTCTCTTGCTTAGCTTCCATCAACGAAGATGTAGATGCGCGTAAAACACAAGTGTCAACCCAACCCATTAAGGAAAGGACTTCAGAAGCCACAATGATGGATTTCGCTCCTGCAGTTCACCTTCCACCATGCGACACCGACATCTTTTACGGAGATTACACAACTTGGCCCACCTTTCGGGATATGTTTACAGCCCTGTATATCCGTAACCCAAGGATTAGTAACGTTGAAAGACTCTTTCACCTTACTCAGAAGACCCGAGGAGAAGCAAGAGAGGTTATTCAAAACGCACCCCTAACAAATGATGGTTTCATACTCGCTTGGAAAAATTTAGTCGACCAATATGAAAATAAGAGGTTGCAGGTAAACACCCAATTAAAGACCCTTTTTAACCTACCTCAAGTAACTCAAGAAACAGGTGGGGCTATAAAAAGCTTACAACGTTCGGTTAATAACGTTTTAACCAATTTAAACAATCTAGAGATTGACACACAAAGCTGGGATCCGATATTAATATATCTTTGTAGTTCAAAACTACCTAAACAAACTCTCGAAACCTTTGAATATACCCTAGCAGATAATTCAGATATACCGACGTGGTCAAATTTCGACAGTTTTTTAACCCACAAATACAAAACCCTCGAATCTGTTGGAAATTTCAAAGCTTCAGTAGCAAAATTACCCCCATTCCACACCGGTACGGTTAAAAGAACAGATGAAAAGAAATATAACACTTTTCATGCAAACGTGGCTGAAACGCCAATAGCTAGACCCTCTAATACTCAAAGGAATACTAATTTCAACTTTACCCAACAAAATATAGATACAGAAAGCTGTAAGCTCTGCAAAAAGCAGCACCCTATTCGAGAATGTCCCAAATTTCTCGCAATGAATGTAGAGACACGTATCTCCACAATCAAAAAATATGGTTATTGCTATAACTGCTTGGCTATTTCACATAGCTACAAGAACTGTGTGAGTAAATTCTCGTGTCGTAAGTGTCACAAAAAACACAACACTCTGATACACAGAGAATCCAGCTTTCGACCTGAATCAACTCCGGAAATGCCAAACGTCACTAGTTCGAGCCCTGAAAACGCTTCAAGTACCGCATTACCCACCCAAAGCACAAATACAAATCGGCAAGCCTACACTACAACTATACAGTCCACTATATCATCAACCCAAGACCCACCCAACCCAAGTAGGAAGCAGATATTACTCGGTACTGCAATGGTTCAAATAGAACTTAATGGCCAACGATATTCCGCGAGAGCTCTTATTGATTCAGGATCGGAAGCCACATTTATATCTCGAAGACTTCAAAGAAGTTTGGATATACCCACCCACTTTGCATCAGCCCAAGTGACCGGACTAAACAATGCAGTTTCAGCAACACCAACGAGTATTTGTGAAATCACACTTTGCTCACCCTTAAACACCAATTATAAGCTATCAGCACAGGCATTTATACTAAATAGCCTAACTGATAATTTACCCTCATACCCCATAGATCCAAAGCAGTGTCTTAAAAATCTTGGATTCACATTAGCCGACACTCAATTTCACAAACCCAGACCCGTGGATATACTAATCGGTAGTGATATCTATCCCAGTATTTTACTCAATGGAGTAAAGCGAAACGTACTAGGTTCACTCTTAGCTCAAGAGACAGAATTCGGATGGATATTGTCCGGACCCATCACCCAACCCACCCAAAATTCCACCATAGTTTCATTTCACAATAAAGTGAACCCTGAGAATCTACTCACACGTTTTTGGGAGGTGGAGGAAATCCCAAAGGAATCCGTAGTTTCCAAATCAGATCAAATTTGTGAGGAAATTTTCCAAAAAACTACCCGTTGTAATCCAAATGGGCGCTATATAGTAACCCTACCCTTCAAAGAACCCGACAATATTGATATCGGATACTCTAGACATATAGCGTTGGCCCAATTCCTCCGAAATGAACGAGCTTTACTTAAAAAACCCGAAGTGAAGGCAGAATATGACAAAGCAATTATGGAATATTTGGAACTCGGACAAATGAAGAAAGTGGAGTATGACCCTTCTGGTAAAGCGACCCAATATTACTTACCACACCACGCAGTCATTAAACCCGATCGTATAACCACGAAATTGCGTGTGGTATTTAATGCATCTTGCCCCACGTCAAATCACAAAAGCTTGAATGACGTCTTACATATCGGGCCTACTTTACAGAAAGACCTTGTCATTCTGATCACAAATTGGCGACTCTTCCAATTCGTTTTTAATGCGGATATTCAGAAAATGTACCGGCAAATACTCGTAGACCCTAAACACACTCGGTTCCAAAGGATATTATTTAGGAAATCCCCGGAAGACACAATAGAAGACTTCGAATTGCAAACAATCACGTTCGGCATAAATTGTGCGCCGTATCTAGCGATCCGTACCCTCATGAAGCTAGCCGATGATGTTGAAGAAACCCACCCATTAGCAGCCAAAATACTTCGCCAGGAAATGTATGTAGACGATGTTTTAGCTGGAACTCATGACCTGACCACGGCAAAGTCAGCACGAGATGAACTCATTTCCGCTCTGAAGACCCCAGGATTCGCTCTGCGAAAATGGACCTCCAATGACCCACACATTCTGAAGGGACTTCCACAGGATCATCTTTTAGAAACGGAAACACTAAACCTTTCGGAACCCGAGAACACCAAAACCCTGGGCATTCGATGGAACTCTAAAAAGGATTCATTTTTCTTCCTCGTCAACCCAATGGAGAAAAAACCCGCACACACCAAACGTGAAGTTTTATCAGCCATAGCAAAATTGTTTGACCCAGCCGGTTGGCTTAGTCCAATAATAATCACGGCAAAAATAATTATGCAACAAATATGGCTAGATAAAACTGACTGGGATGAAAGCCTGAAGCCCCTCACCCTTCATCGATGGAACAGCTTCGTAAAGGATTACGACAACATAAACAAAATTGAAATACCCAGGTGGACCCATTTTAACCCAACAACCACCATTGAATTCCACGGTTTCTCTGATGCTTCAGAAAAAGCATATGCCGCGACACTTTATATAAGGGTTTCAGTTGGAGACAAAATATGGACAACTCTCTTAGTCTCAAAAACAAGAGTTGCTCCCATTAAAACCGTATCCCTACCCAGATTGGAACTCTGCGGAGCGGTTCTATTAGCTAACCTTGTTAACTCTACCCTATCCCAACTACACTTAACCCAATATAAAAGTTGTTTTTGGACTGACTCAACCATAGTTCTTGCTTGGTTAAACAAACCACCCTGTTCATGGACCACTTTCGTTTCTCATCGAGTAGCTGCAATCACCGAGAAAGTAGGAGTCGAAAATTGGAACCATGTGGAAAGCCAAGACAATCCCGCAGACTTAGCAAGCCGAGGATGTACACCCACCGATCTATTTAATTGCAACCTCTGGTGGCATGGACCCCAATGGCTACAACATGAAAAGGAGCATTTTCCAGCATCGGAGAAAACATACAACACTACCGTGGAATTCAAACCCGTTAAGACGTTTGCGATAACCACCCAAGAGGATATACTCGAAAGGTTTTCCTCATTCCCCAGAGCTATTCGCGTTATCGCTTACCTATTCAGGTTTTGCGCAAATGCCTCACCAAGGAGGCGAGAAATTGGTTACTCAAGCCACGAAATAACCCCGGAAGAGTTCAAAACAACCCGAATGAAGTTAATTATTCACACCCAAAAAACACATTTCCGAGAAGAATATGATGCATTGACCCGTAAAACCCAAATACATAAGAAAAGTTCATTATTGACTTTAAATCCATTCATTGACCCTAAAGGAGTTATGCGAAGTGACGGAAGATTAACCAATTCCGCAGCGCTATCATATAATGAGCGCCACCCTATCTTATTACCCTATAATAGTCGTATAACAAAATTACTAACTCAATTTACCCATTTAGCAACGTTACACGGCGGAAATCAGCTAGTTCTCCGACTCCTAAGGACAGAATTCTGGATACCCAAAGCAAAGATGCTGATTAAAACAATAATTCATCAATGCAAAACGTGCATCATACACAACAAGGCTCAACAAACCCAAATAATGGCAGCTCTTCCAAATGAGCGAACCATCCTAACCCGGCCGTTTGCTGCCACTGGTATCGACTTTGCTGGACCCTATGACATCAAAAACTACACTGGGAGAGCATGTCTAATCACCAAAGGATATATATGTGTATTTGTGTGCTTCTCAACTAAAGCAATACATCTGGAACCCGTTAGCGATCTCACTACACAAGCCTTCCTAGCAGCATTCTCCCGTTTCTTCTCGAGGCGTGGATGTCCCGCCAATCTTTATTCCGACAACGGAACAAACTTTGTAGGAGCTTCACAGTTGCTAATGAAAGATCGGCGTGAATTATTACAGACACTTCGAACTCAAATTACATCTCTCCATAGCCATCAAAATATCTCATGGTACTTCAACCCACCAGGAGCTCCACATATGGGTGGATTATGGGAAGCAGGCGTAAAAAGTCTAAAAACTCACCTAAAAAAGATCGCAAAACTACAAAAATTCACGTTTGAAGAATTTGCTACCCTCTTAACCCGCATTGAAAGTTGTTTAAACTCTCGGCCAATAAGCCCCATAAGCGACGACTCATCAAATTTGGAACCTCTAACTCCAGGACACTTCCTTATAGGTACCCCATTGTTAACCCCTGCCGAACCCAATTTAGAGGATGCAAACTTAAGCATCGTTAACAGATGGCAGAAACTAAAAATACTCTACCAGCACATTTGCAAGAGATGGAAAGAAGAGTACCTTAAGGAGCTACACAAACGATACAAATGGAAATATCCACAACGTAATGTTGAAGTCAACGACTTAGTCGTTATAAGAAACGAAAATATTTCACCCAACGAATGGAAGCTCGGTCGAATACAAAAGGTCTTCCCCGGCTTAGACAATAAAACACGAGTGGTTGAAATCCGAACTGCTCAAGGCACAATAACCCGCCCCATCACAAAAATTGTGATATTAAACACAGAATAACATACAAGTTTTCTCTTCTTTTTTAGTGAAATGGCCCCAACAGTCACCAACTCACCCAAACCTCGTCGCATGAGCTCGACCATTACCATCCGGTCCCGTAGCGCAACCCGTAGCATTACGCCAATTTCGGAAGACGAAACGATGTCACGACGCATGCGGCGTTTCAAGTCGACCCTTCCCACTATTCGTGAGGAAAAGGAATGTGATGATCGCACAACCCGAAAAACGATCTCACATCACAGAAAACCCACGTCACATCGTCATGTCGCCTGCGGAATATGCAAAAAAGACCACCGTCTAGTGACTTGCGCTACATACTCGGCATATAACATTAATAAGAAATACGAAGCAGTAAGAAAACACCATTATTGCGTTAATTGCTTAGCCAGGTCGCACAAGACAGAAGGATGTACAAGCAAAAATAGATGTTCCGTTTGTCATGAGAAACATCATTCATCCCTACACGGACATCCGAGGCTATACCCGACCAACGATGCCAATGTTGTTAAGAAACATCCGCTTGCGATGGAGACCCGACTACCATCCTTACTGGCTAAGCAGACCCTAGTACCCACATTGAAGATCCGATTAAGATGCGATGGTGAATGGCATAAAGTTCGAGCCATTTTAAACCCTACCCTCAAAATCACGAATATAGCAGCCGAACTCGTCCAACAATTAAAACTGCCGATTACATACCTCAATACTTATCGTATTTGCAGCATCAAAATTAGCTCAAATAATGACACAAAGTTTTCTCTGGATTGTAACGCGGTTATCACCCAAAAGTTACCCAAAAAACCCTATGAGCGAGATCTAAGTGACGATGTGCAAATGCGCTTTGAACACTTAGTTCTCGCTGACCCTCAATTCCATAGCAACAGGGAGATAATGTTGGAAATTGGAGCGGATATCTACCCCCAAATCATCAGAAATGGACTATTCAAACCCGACAATGGTACAGTGGTAGCGCAGAATACAGCATTTGGCTGGACCCTTACTGGCACCATCTAAACCTAAGTATACTGCTGAAAATCACTCAAAACAAATTCAATTTTTTCAATACCCTATAAATTACTCTACTAATATTCAATTATTTCGCAGATTCTGCAAGGTGGCCGGGATGTTTAATCCAAACAAATACTCCTCTGCATTACTCCCACAAATTGCATAAAGTAATAGAGGCGTAATGCAGAGGAATATCAACCGCCCCAACTTCACGCAACAGGCGAAGAAGGAAACAAAAAAAAAGGAAAACTTTTCCCGCGCTTTTTCTCACTATTGATTATTATCCCGCCAACAGCAGCGAACATCAACAAGCGATATAGAGCAGCGATACACCAGCTAACACGGAGAACAACATAAAATAAATTCCCTATTTATACAAAGTGACAACAAGTGTAGCAGATTACAACATATAACAAGTGAAATTAAAAGGAATTACAATATAAAGTATTACGAATACAACACAAAAATCCTCACAAACATCGTTGGAATTACAGAAAAAATCCACACCACATCTACAGCGAGGGAATCAACCACAAATCGAAACAGGTTTACAAAATCAAATAAATTAACATAGAATAATATATTTATATCCCCACATAACCCACTTAACCATTATTGGTTACACATACACACATTTATATATATATATATGTACATATCCTGATAAATTAAAGTGAATTTTATAACGTTTTAAACTAAAAGTAATCTTCTTTTAATTAATCGTAATCGGCCCCATACGTCGACATAACCCCACATTTGTAGTCAAATTGAGTATTTGTACATGTCTCCATAAATAAGATGACTTTAAACATGCTTTTAATTCATCTGCTGGTGTTGAACGGGGAATCACAGACAATGTCTGACGAAAATCACCAGCTAACAGAATCAAAACGCCACCAAATATCTGTTGATCATTACTACGCAAGACTTTTGTGTCATTTCATCATTTCGGTTCTCTGCAACACCAAACACAGCCATGTCACTGCCTTTATTTACATACTTGCAGATATATTTAATCGATTTAACAGAATTGCAATATTCTACATTGATATGAGCTTTGAATGCTTTTGATAGTATTGGCGAATAGGGGACAACCCACCTATTATAAACTGTAATATCTTGATTATTGACTCGTATATTGATTGATTTGCCATTATCATCCGCTGAGCGTCGCACAGTGTTGCGAAACCGGGATTTTTTGGAAATCATATTGCCTAAACTGTAATTTTAATTGTATCGATGAGAAACTTCTACAGATTGGTCAGAATGAAATGCCAAAGAGAATGAGTGAAAAAAAATGTACACCGAAAAAAATTGTTGGCCCAAATTTTCAACAGAAGTAAAAAAAAAAAAGTTGCTCGAAAAATTTACAAAAAAAATTTATTTTAATTCTTCTTTTATTTCTGATAAATACCCTATGATTAGTTTTTTAAATAAAGTATAGGGTGGTCCGAACAAGAATTATAAACATCAAATTTTCATGATTTTTCGATATTTGTTGACAATCTCTGAAATTTTATATAAAACCAAAATCTATTTCATTTCTTATTTGAAAGATGGCAATAAAAGCTTTAATTTGATATCGGTTTGAAGTCAATAGCTTCAGTTTTAAGAGATGCTCATTTTTGTGGAGTGCTAGAATAGATGTAGAATAAAAAAATTTTTGAAGATACTATTTTATAACACAGGCATATTTGATTGCATTCTACAGAAAAATTACAAATTATCAGTCATCTACCAATAAGTTCATTGCTTCCTCTGATAATTTCAGGTGTTTCTTCTCCTTCAGTATTCTCCTACTTGTGATTGCGGGATCAGAATTGGCGAGCAGATAATTTAATATGTCTTCACAATTGTCTTTTCTTGATGTTTTCCTCGCATGGTAAAGCCTTGTGTTTCTGAAGTCCTTGTTTCCTGCTTCCAATGCTTCTTCTGATAGTTGCCCAATGGGGACCAAAAATGAACGAATTATTTCAGCTCCATGAATAAGAACCTTGTGGACAGTTGGTGGCATATAATGCCACGAATATTTCTTCACATAGAGACCAGCAGTTTCTTTTCCGTACTTAGAGAACTTATCGCGGTCTATCTTATATCCAGAAGTTATAGCTTGAAGAATACTAGAAAACATTCTTATAAGTTCGCTAACTACTCCTGTGGCCAGAGCGGTTTCCTCAGGGTCACTAAAGAATTTCCTTGCTGTGTTACCGTCATTAGTTGTTCTACTTCCTTGTTTCACAACATCGACAGTTATTTGGAGCTGATCTTTCAGATTTTGTTGAACTTCCTTTTTTCTTTGATCTCTAATAATCTTCTCATCTTCACTGAGCTTAGTTCTCTTTGTTTCCCCTGCCTTATATGAAAAACGCATCAGAAACCAATTAAATGTAGTAAATGAAGGGAAACCATAAAATAAAAACAATACAAATAAGCGCGCAATAACGGATTATTTCACCCACCTACCTAGACGTAAAAACAAAGGGGGAGAAAGAGAGAGCGAAAGAGAGAGAATAAAATAGTAAAACAACAGAGAGAGAGAGAAAGGTACCACCACAAGCTAAAAGAAAACACTATATAAAGACGGACACACATGCGGACTAATTAGTGACAAAAAAGAAAAGATGGCGATTAGCCGAAACTGGTCTGAAAATAATAAAAATTTGACGTGGGATGACGAAAAGTCACCCGAAAACCAGTATGATTAAATTATTCAATAAGTGATTCCGACAATTTCCGTTCTATTTCTATGGAATAAGTACTGAGAGTGTATACAAAAATCGCTATAACTGCCAGGAGGGCCGGTGTGGGCAGTTGATTTTTTCACAGTTCGTTGAAAACAAATTATATAACATTTCTGTAGTGGTTTGGAACTGGGACTCTCTGGGACTTTTTAGATATTGCTTATCTAACCCAAATTTAAAGGAAAAATGGACCTTTTTTAACCATCATTTCCATTAATTGTCTCGGAAATCAAATCTCTGGGATACCGCTTCGTGCATTTGCCATCTTTCATACATGGCGAATTAATATTTAGAACACCACATGGTCCATGAATCATACTTTTTGTAACAACATCAAATAAACCTGGATCGATTTCCTGATCAGGAATTTCTGCTGAGATGATGTCATCTATTTGATCGCTTGTTATTTTGTTGACTAACCATACCAAATATGGGCATGTGGTAATCCTCTCTTTTGCCATTCCACCGAATACATCCAACATGGAACTTCGCCGAAAACTTGATGTTTAATAATAAAATCTATCAACGACTTCAGCTTCTGTCTAAATACTCGTGCAGTTACGTCGTGATGGTCTGTAGAAGATTGCCCTTCATATAAATATTGCTTGATTTCGTCCCATTGTGGATTACATGTAAATGTAATAAACAAATCTGGTCGACCATACAAACGAACATAGCAAATGTCATATTGTGCATATTCATGCATGTGCCTTGGACTGCCTGTGCTTGCTGGTAAAATAACAACTTGTCCAACATTGTCAACATTTCCATCATTATGTAGATGTATATACTCTTCTGATCGCAACTTCCGTTTATTGAATCGAATAAAGTTCAAACGCTCTGTTTCTATCTTTGCATACATGTTTACGACATATTGATGAAAGAGTCTCCGACATTTCAAAATATGATTTTCCTGATTTTGTCGTATCATAATTCTATGTGCATAATAGTTCATAGTGCTGACATTTTTATTGACTTCACGTTCTGAAGAGAAAACAAGTAAGGAAGAGCTAAGTTCGGGTGTCACCGAACATTTTATACTCTCGCATGATAAAGTGATAATCGAGATTTCATTATACGTCATTTACATATTTTTCAAATACCGTATTTTTGTAAAGTTTTATTCCGCTATCATCATTGGTTCATAATGTATATACTCGTATTATACAGAAAAGGCATCAGATGGGAGGAAGAGGAGGAAGAAGGTGTGCTTGTGAACCGATTTCACCCATATTTCGTACATGTCATCAGGATGTTAAGAAAATATTATATACCGAATTTCAGTGAAATCGGTCTAGTAGTTCCTGAGATATGGTTTTTGGTCCATAAGTGGGCGAGGCCACGCCCATTTTCAATTTTTAAAAAAGCCTGGGTGCAGCTTCCTTCTGCAATTTCCTCCGTAAAATTTAGTGTTTCTGACGTTTTTTGTTAGTCCGTTAACGCACTTTTAGAGCGATGTGTTTTACAAACACGTTGTAATTGATTATTTCTTCTACGCAATACAATGTCACGTGATTGAAACTCATCGCCGACAATCACCACAGCAACTTCATTATTTATAGGTGTATTAAATCTTCGTTCGTGTTCTCCGATTGGTCTTCTATTAGCACGAATCACGATTTTATGATCATCAGACGGCATCTGATCAAGTGCTGTCCGAAAAGTATTAATCAAATCATTATGTTCATGAAGCTCTTGCTCTTCGTGGCATTTTTAGAAGAAACTAAACTAAAGATAATAAAGAACTTCAGTAATAAATTGATGAAATCCAGCAAATTCTGGACTCGAAAAGACACGAAAATTGTTAAAAATATGCTGAAAATGTGTCAAAATTTAATTAAAAATTGGCCAAAAAATCGAAATAATTTTTGTCTTACCGTTCGGAAGAAATAAAACGTTCGAAATCGTCTGCAGTCGAAAAGCACCAAAAAGTGACGAAAAGACACGAAAATCTGCTGAAAATGTGACAAAATTCAATTAAAAATTGGCCAAAAAGTCCAAGTAATTTTTAGCTCACTAACCGTACATTAAACAAAAAAAAATCACTCAATTTTTTTAATTTTTTTCACAAAATATCAAATTTGAGATTATGTCACTAAATCATATGATGCACTTGTAACAATCAGAACACTTGTTTAGCAAAACAATCGATTTTTATCTCATTAATCACTGTTTTTTTTTAATTTTTTTTAACAAAATATTCAAATTAAAACCATGACTAGAACGAAAATTTATTTATTTTTATCAAAATACTCACCAAAAAATGCGAAGAAATTAATATTTTCAAAAATCGATTATGATAAGATCAATCACCAATGACGTCCAAAGAGAAAAGAGAAATGATAACAAATTGCTATTTGCATCACACCGTGCAATGCCCTCCAATACACAAACGACCAAAATGTATTCAATACTAATGAATGCTGTATGCGGTACAAAAAATGCCTGCCACAAAAACACACTCACTTCACATACGCACCGTACACGCATGCGTTATCGGATTTCAACCAAACCTCATATAAACCATATATGGGCCACTGCCTACGTAGTGTATAATCGCACGACGGGTTTATGATTAGTTCGACGACGTCCATATACGGACTTATTTTAATATATATAGAATTTGAAAACAATATGTTATATGTTTCGGTATCGTCTTCTACTATCTAATCTCATCTAACTTGTCCTCTTTTATTTCTATTAAATTTCTTTGAAGTAATGGATTTTAACTTTTACACTAATACTAAAATATTTACTACGCTGAGATATAGTATATTGTTAAAAGTTAAAGTTTCTCTAACAAAAGCTTAACCGTCATTAGAGCTCGGTTGTCATTTTCGTCATTGTATAAATGTTTTTTAAGTTTTCTTTGATGAATTTTGACTTTGCTTTGTGTCTTATGCTTCTATAATTACTAATAAAACCTTCGCCTCTGGTTTCTAAATAGGTTTCCTTTTTGGTGTTGTGTTTTGAAATAATTTTCAATTTTGCTCCTTCTATCGGTTTTTAGTTATTTTATGCTCGATTTTGTAATTCTTAACATTTAAAGGTGTAGCTTTTATTGTGGTGTGATACGAATTATTGTAGTATATATGGCTTTACACATTTGGGTTATGATTGGATCTTTTGGATCTTATGCTGCTCTCCAGCGTTAACATCTTTAAATTTTAGCATTTGGTTCACAAATATTTAAATGAACTAAATTTATTTCGTTACTATCAACACAATTTTTGAAGTGAAAACTTCTTATGGCGCGTTGGGCACTTTTGTGGGTGAGCATTTTCAGCCGTTCTCGCGACAGATGAGATTTTACACAGATATACTCCGCGTGCAAGAATGATAGAAACATTCTCTATCATTCTTGCTCTGCGTGTATTCTTATAATATATGTATACTGTACGCGCTCTTTGCATGGGCATTCGTTCGTGCTCTCGCGACAGACGAGATTACATACCTAAATGTATACTCAGAGTGTATAGGTATGCGAGAGCGCTGCATGCTATACGCAGTCTTTGCATGGGCATTCGTTCGTGCCCTCGCGACAGACGAGATTGAGAGTTTTTTATATTTATTTTATAAATGAATATTAAATGGAAAATTTATTTATTTAAATCTTTCATTTGACTTGCGTTGCTCCTGTGGTATTGTGTTAAAACAAAAAAACAAATCTAAAGTGTTAATGGAATTAATAAAAACATTGTTGTAGTGTTTTTGTATGCTATAGTGTTACTATATTTTGTATACATTATTACAACTGCTGCTTGTCATCACGTAAGTAAATAATGATTTTTTTTGGTAAATTTTGTTACGTACATGATATGTACATAAACAAATGCAACACGTTATTAAATAAAATTATCTAAAACATGAGAAACACTTGGGGTACATATATGTTTACAATAGTGTACAATACTATTAGTATACGCATAGGTATGTATATATCAGCTGTCTCTTTCTCGGCTAGAGAGACAACTTCCTGTTTTACCACAGTAATACAAGTATACAAGTTTGGCGCTAGCGTTTAAAAAAATGCAGCGACTTTTTAAAGTTTAAAGTTGATAAATTTTTACAAAATTACAGAAAATCTCGAAATTTTGGGAAATTAGCAAAATTAACTCTATGCTCATTTCAGCTAAGAATTAAAAATTATCGGAAAGCCGGAAAAGTAGGAAAACCTGAAAAATCTAAAATATACTCATTTTATTAGAGAATTTCACTAGGGACGTGATTCGATGGTCGGAAAATCTCTAAAAATTATGGGAAAGCCAGAAAAGTTGGAAAACTTGAAAAATCGAAAATATACTAAATTTAGTAGAGAATTTCACTAGGGACGTGAATCGACGGTCGGAAAATCGCTAAAAATTATGGGAAAGCCGTAAAAGTAGGAAAACCCGAAAAAATATATACGCTACGATCATAGCTTTAAAAAAATCTACATTTTTATTATACTTTCGCAACAAAGTTGCCAAAGAGAGTATTATAGTTTTGTTCACATAACGGTTGTTTGTAAGTCCTAAAAATAAAAGAGTCAGATATAGGGATATGTATACCAAAGCGATCAGGGTGACGAGTAGAGTTGAAATCCGGATGTCTGTCTGTCCGTCCGTCCGTCCGTCCGTGCAAGCTGTAACTTGAGTAAAAATTGAGATATCATGATGAAACTTGGTACACGTACTCCTTGGCTCCATAAGAAGGTTAAGTTCGAAGATGGGAAAAATCGGCCCACTGCCACGCCCACAAAATGGCGGAAACCGAAAACCTATAAAGTGTCATAACTAAGCCATAAATAAAGATATTAAAGTGAAATTTGGCACAAAGGATTGCATTAGGAAGGGGCATATTTGGACGTAATTTTTTTGGAAAAGTGGGCGTGGCCCCGCCCCTTACTAAGTTTTTTATACATATCTCGGAAACTGCTATAGCTATGTCAACCAAACTCTACAGAGCCGTTTCCTTCAGCCATTTCCATATACAGTTTAAAAATGGAAGAAATCGGATAATAACCACGCCCACCTCCCATACAAAGGTTATGTTGAAAATCACTAAAAGTGCCTTAACCGACTAACAAAACACGTCAGAAACACTAAATTTTACTGAAGAAATTGCAGAAGGAAGCTGCACCCAGGCTTTTTTTAAAAATTGAAAATGGGCGTGGCCTCGCCCACTTATGGACCAAAAACCATATCTCAGGAACTACTAGACCGATTTCAATGAAATTCGGTATATAATATTTTTTTAACACCCTGATGACATGTAAGAAATATGGGTGAAATCGGTTCACAACTACGCCTTCTTCCAATATAACGCTATTTTGAATTCCATCTGATGCCTTCTCTGTATAAAATATACATTAGGAACCAATGATGATAGCGGAATAAAACTTTACACAAATATGGTATTTGAGCTGAGGTAACCCTTGTGGAAAAATTGTCGTGATCGGACTATAACTTTTCAAGGTCCCTGATATCGAACACGAAGAACTCAGTGCCTAACCTAACATAGCCTAATTTTTCACCGAAAATATCGGTAAATCTCTCAGACATTTTCATGTAATTCAGAGGGCAACATTTTTATACTCTCGCAAAAAAGTTGCTAATAACAGTATCTCGATTATCACTTTATCATGCGAGAGTATAAAATGTTCGGTGACACCCGAACTTAGACCTTCCTTACTTGTTTTGGTTGTAGATTTGTCTTGAAAATGGATGCGGATGATTCAAATGATGCTCGAAAAAGAAAAAGAAAAACTCGATAGATGACTCCACTTATGAGGATGAAGTAGAAAAAATAAAACAAAAAAGAAAAGCATATGATAATCGATATAGAGAGAAACACCCACATAAGTCAGACTTGGCGAAACAAGCGAACAGAGATTATTGTAAACGATACAGAGAAAAACGAAGAACGTTAAAATTATTATCAACTGACCAAACGTTTGTACAACAAAGTATACCTCCCCAAATCGCTGGTTCATCTACCAGAGATGTGCCCTATATACCTCGGACAGCAATACATTCATTTGGTCCATTTACCACAGATGACATACATTCAGAAATCATACACAACCAGCAAACTACAGGTCCACCAAGCCATTCTGACGACAATCCACCTATTCACAATGTCGCGGATATAATAGTTCCAAGTCAACCTCCCTTTAAGATTGTAAATGCTTCCTTACCTAATGTTCAGGTGCAAACATGCCCTGCTTTTCAACGAAATCCCTCTGTACATCGATAATTTCAGAAAGATTTCGTTGCAAATGAATTCGGCCTTGCTTGTGATGTTTGCGACAGACTGTGGTTCAAAAAGGATTTGAGTTACTTACAAAATATAGATACGACTAAAAATATTGATTTTATAAAACCATTGCTTTACCGGAAATTAAATTATGTTCAACTTGCAACGCAGCAATTAAAAAGCAACGTATTCCACCGATGTCTGTTTACAATGGATTCAAATATCCACCTGTTCCTGCATCTCTGAAAGACTTTCCTTTAGACTTGGTAACCGAAAGTTTATTATCTCCAAGAATTCCGTTCATGCAAATTCATAGACTGCGACATGCACATGGTCAATATGGAATTTATGGACAGGTCATCAATGTTCCAATTGAAGTGAATACAATGGTTAAAGTGTTGCCAAGGCAAGTAGATGATGATTATGCCATCACTGTTCATATTAAACGGAAAAAATTCACAAATCTAGTTACGTATATGGTATAGTAAGGAAAAGAAACATTAAAGTTTGGTTACGATATTTGAAAGACACTCCTCTTTACACTTCCTACGGTGTTGCAGTTGATGATCGTTTTTTGAATGACAACAATGAATGCGAAGTTGCAGATGATATTGTCTTTGATGAAGATGGCGCCGATGACATTTTAAAACAGATGCCAATTGGCGAAAATTTAATAGCTTAGCAGCAAACATTGATGTGGGACGAAAATATGTACTTGAGCATTGCTCAAGGCGAATGTACTCTATTTTATTTTTGTTCTTTTCTTATTTAATTTGTTAAGTTTGCAAAATAAACATATGTATGTACTTTTTAGGAAACGTTCCAATCAGTCTGCTATTCGATGAGCACGCTGAAGAATTATCTTTCCCACAAATATATTTGGGACAATTTAGGCAATTCCGTGTTGGTGTGGTTGCCATAGCTTTCATGATGGCAACCAGTGAACTTACGAGATCTGATAGACGAGGTGTAACTCCTCAACACTTGCTATACATGGCGATGAAAATCATGAGGTTTCGAATCAAACAGTCTCTTTCTATAGCATTCAGACATGTTAGCCAAGGTATTGCAATTAATAAAGAGCAAATACAGTCAGACGATTATAAGCATGGCTGCATTGAGACCAATTTGGCATTTCTTCGCTCAATTCGGAATTCAGCATATTATTGGGCAGAAAGAAAAAGAGATATTTTCGCAATGATTCGACAATATGGTAAGCCTACTGTTTTCTTTACTATAAGTGCCAATGAAATCAGATGGCCAAAGTTATTGCAATTGTTGCATAATTTGAAAAACAATTCCGAAATATCTGCAGAATAATCTGCAATAATTGCATTACATTGAAAAAAGTACAAGCTAGTCAATATTATTATGAAAATATTACAATCTAAAAGGTTTAGTCCTTTTAAACAATACAGAGTTTTGCATTACGCCAAAAGAATTGAATTTCAACACAGAGGTAGTCCACATGAAAATATTTTAGCGTGGTTAGATAATGCTCCTGAAGGTGCTCTTGACATGGATTACAATAAAGCCATAGATCTCATAAATTTTTTGATATCAGTATCAGCCACCGAAGCTTCTGGTAATATTAAATTGCAAACTCATAGGCATTCTTTTACCTGCTATAAAGGAATAGCATCGAGAAGACAACAAAAATGTAGATTTGATGCTCCATTTTTGCCTGTTAAGGAAACAATGATTTTAACACCTATGAAAGATACTGAAGATTGTTTCCAACACTACAAGGCAAAATACAATTCAGTTAGTAAAAATTTCGAAATCTATGACTACGATGATTTTGCATCATTTTACAGCGAAAATGATATCGATTCAGATGAGGAATACGTAAGGATAATTCGAGCGGGAATTAACGAGGTTTTATAAAAAGAGAACCTTCGAAAAAATGGCATAATCCTTTCAATCCATTCATTTTCAATGTTGTAAAAGCTAATACTGATTTTCAATTTATTACTGAAGAATACTCTTGTGCAGCTTACGTAGTAGAATACGTAAATAAGACTAATAGGGGCGTTAGCAATTTGCAAAGAAAAATCATCGAAGTTATGAATGAACATCCTGAATTCAATATTTTTGAAATTACTAAACATCTTAGTATCCATCTTTTGAACCAGACTGAGATGACGAGTCAAGAAGCTGCATGGTATCTATTGAGGGAGCCGATGTCAAAAAGTTCAACTGCGATCGAATTTATACCGACTATATGGCCAATCGAAAGACACAGAGTAAAGAAGACAATGAAGCAATTGAGTGAACTTGAAGACGATTCGACAGATATATGGAAAGAAAATTGGTTCGATAAATATGAGAAAAGACCCGATGCTATAGAAAATGTTTCTCTTGCTCAGTTTGTTTCTAAATATTACAAAAATAACAAAGGTGAATATGTAGAACGAGAAGAACCAAAAGTCATACGATATCGTAATTATGACATGGCTACAGACTACAATGAACACAGGAGAGAAATGGTTACTTTGCACATGCCGTTCCGACACGAACAAGCTGAAATTATTGCGGAAATGCGGTGTATTCAGCTATATGATGAAAACAATACAGAGCTCTATTTCAGTATGTTAATGTGGTTATCATTGACGAAGTAAGCATGGTTTCTGCAGAGTTATTACAGCAAATTGGCGCACGTCTGAGGCAAATAACTGGCTTGCTTCAAAAAGATTTTGGCGGATTAGAAGCAATCCTTATCGGAGATTTGCGTCAATTGCCCCCCCTGCAATAGAATTTCAGGCGAAACACCTTGGCGAAAATTTAAACAATTTGAACTCAAGAAAGTAATGCGACAAGAAAATAGACTATTTTCTTCGATTTTAACTAAAATAGGAGATGGAACTATTTGAACACAAGAAGAATTGAATGTGATTGAATCTAGATTTGTTACTAAAGAATATGCGCAATCTGTATGTCCGGAAGGAACAATACTTATGTTTACAAATATTGCTGTCAACGAATACAACAATACAATTTTGAATAGTTATCAAAATAAAATTATTTCATTGGCATCGGATGTTTTCGTTGGCTGTCATGCCGACCAAGAAGCTTATGTTAGACAAAAGTTACACAAAATGAAACCGGACGAGACCGGCGGCTTACCATACGAATTAATTCTAGTTCCCAACCGGCCTTATATGATAACTACAAATATTGATGTAGCTGATGGTTTATCTAATGGCACTGTAGGTACATTAATTCATATTGAATCAAATGAAAATGATGAAATTACAAGAATTTGGTTAAAGTTTCCAAAATCTGCTGGTCAAAAGCGCAAAACTAAGGCAAGAAATGACATTGAACGTTTGGGAATCGACAGAGATGCTGTGCCAATTTCTGCTCAAACATTATCAATACCACTGAACAACAACAAAACTATAGTGACGAAAAGAAAACATTTTCCACTAGTTTCAGCTTTGGCTATGACGATTCACAAGTCTCAGGGAGGTACTTTTGATGCTATTGTTTATGAATACAGTCGTTCTCACTCAAGACAATTGGTTTACGTAGCCTTATCGAGAGTAACTAATATAGAAGGTTGGTTCTTACTAACTAAAGAATATACAGGAGCGAGCTGGAAATTTCATCATGGCAGAGTAGGAAACGCACCGACTGATGATTCAAACACAAGCAAAAACCAAAAGAGATCTACAACTAATCGAGATGATTTATCCATCGAACTGAAACGATTACATGACAATAACTTACAAACAGTGATTTCAGTTCTACAAAAAAAGGGTTATCTATTTCTTCATTCAATTGTCAAAGCTTACGACGACATGTACATGACCTATCAGTTGATGCTCTTGTTGAGAAAATTAGTGTGTTAATATTATCAGAAACTCATGTGAGTAACGAAAAAACCATTGACATTCCAAATTTCAACTTTATAGCAAGGTTCAAAAGAGACAATCGTCCAGCAGATGGGGTGGTTATTTATCATCGGTCCGATGATACTATGGCCACATTTTCTACAGATCATATGGAAGTGCATACGAGATATACCAGTATGTTTAGCACTAATGTTTCGAATATTGGTGATATACATATGTATTTCCCAATGCCATTCTAATGGACAAACAATAATAATGGGTGCCGTTAAATTCTTGTATTCAAATTTATTCATTTACTGTAAAGCTGCTTCCGCACTATTTATGATGAAAATTAATAGAAGATTTGATCATTATCCTATGATTTTGAGTGGAGATTTCAACATAAACTTTGCGGATGTCAAAAATCAATCACTAATTGAATTTTTTTACGAAGAATTTGATTTAACGATGTTCAATGATCGCAATCTTAGCACAACAAAATACAAAACTACTATTGCTGCAGTATTCACAAGATATATGTATATGTACACAAATATATTTAAATCAAAATTTTTCATTTCTTACTTTAGTTACAATAGACCTATTGTTTCAGTTTTAGAATTTGATGAAAATCCTGATAATAATGATGAAAATGCTGATAATGATGATGAAAGAGTTGTTGAAATTATGGATGAGAATTGATAAATTTTGTATTTACTATTTACTATTTACTAATATTTACTCATTTAAATAAAACCACTTCCTTGGAATATAGTTTCTATATTATAATACTTCATGTCCATTAAAAAGTGCCCGCATTGCTTTGATAAACTTGATTTTTATGTACAATTTCTCATGTCGCGAGCGCACCTAAAAATGCTCACTCAAAAAAGTTCCCAACGCGCCATAAGTTCAAGTTTTCACTTCTGCCTGCACTCCCGGAGTGCAACCCCCCTTTGCTTGTTCTTCTGCAACCACTTAAGCGCTTAAGTATCTGTTTTTAGAAATAACTGCTTCCGAATAAATAAGTTCTGTTCCACATTATCGCTAAACACTGTTGAGTAGTTTTTTTCGTGAGTGTTTAATGTTCCCGAACCGTATAAGATTGGATGTTCATCTTGTGTGAGAACTGCTACAATAGTTACTAGCGTCAGTTATTAATTTAAACCTTTTGTTAAAAACAGGATATCTTAAAATGGGAGGATTTGTAATAATGTCTTTTAATTTTCCGAACAGAGTTATATAACCTGGGTTATTAAGGTTAATTTTTGCATATTTTTTTAGATAGGCGACCATCGGGTAAACTATTTTAGAAAGTCTTTTATGTATTAATTTCAATTATTTTTGCGAAGTGGGTAACTTTATATTCGTATGGCTTCAACCTTATTTGGGTTTGGTTTTATCCCTTCAAGGGTTGATAAATTAGTTAGAAAGTCTGTTTATTTTTTTTAGAAAAATGCGTTTATCTAGTCTTACTTTAAATTTTGAAATTTTTTAAATATTTTCTAAGTGCTCTGACAAAGAAGTACTAAAGATCAGGATGCAATCAAAATAAACAGCGCATATTTTATTTATAAAATTTCGAAAAACTGAATTTGTGAGGCGTTGGAATGTCGATGGAGCAATTTGGACACCAAATGGCATTCTTAAGAATTTATAATGCCCTAACGGAGTAGAAATTGCAGTTTCCTTAATGTCATTTTCATCCACCAGTTCCTAATTCCTTCCTAATTTATCCATGATAACATCGATGTTGGTTATCGGAAATTTATCACTAACGGTAATTTCGTTTAACTTTCGGTAATTGATAACAATGCGCCATTTATTATTTCCGGATTTATCTGCTGTTTTGGGAATTACCCACAAAGGAGTGTTGTAAGCAGAATTGTTTTCTGTAATTATATTATATTATTTTCTAACATTTCTTTTATTTGTTTCTTACATCTTCGAATAGATATGTCTATAATCTGTCTTAATAATTAACTTCGTGTTTAAAGAAAGTTTATTTCCTTCATGTCACTGAATTTCATTGCGCAAATTTCCTGCTTTTTATAGGGACTAGCTCTTTCAAACGTATTATATTTCCTAATATATAATAACATACATTTTTTAGAAGGGCATTTTGGGGGAATGCGAAAATGAATTTGGAAATGACAAGAGACAAGGTTCTCTCTCTCCAAAAATAAAACTTGCTGCATGTCTACGTTTCTTAGCCACAGGCAGTTATCAACATTGTATTGGAAAGGATCAATATAAATGTGGTCCAATTTTGTGTTGTACTAGATGAAGTACTCAACATTCTTGAGTACAGGCTATGTTGAAAATGGATTTCCATTGATTTGACCGCCAGCGAGGAATTAGAAGCAAAAACATATTTTTTTGGAAAATCAAATATTCCTGGTGTGTGGCAATGGCAGTTGATGGAACGCACGTAAAGATAATGGCACCGTCAAGAGATAAATCTGTATTTTAACCGGAAAGGATTCTCAAGTCTGAATGTTATGGTGGATAGGCTTTTTCAAAATGATCTCTTCACTCAGTATTCTATATATACATATGTGTTTTTCGTGCGACCGCAAAATGCAAATACGATACGTTTGTGCTAAGTATCCCGGCAGTAGTCATGATTCTCACATATGGGATATGAGTGATTTGAATTTGTTGGTTGACTTTTATTGGTGTGTTTATACTCTCGCAACAAAGTTGCTAATGAGAGTATTATAGTTTTGTTCACATAACGGTTGTTTGTAAGTTCTAAAACTAAAAGAGTCAGATATAGGGTTATATATACCAAAGTGATCAGGGTGACGAGTAGAGTTGAAATCCGGATGTCTGTCTGTCCATCCGTCCGTCTGTCCGTCCGTCCGTGCAAGCTGTAACTTGAGTAAAAATTGAGATATCATGATGAAACTTGGTACACGTATTTCTTGGCTCCATAAGAAGGTTAACGCTATTTTGAATTCCATCTGATGCCTTCTCTGTATAATACGAGTATATACATTAGGAACCAATGATGATAGCGGAATAAAACTTTACACAAATACGGTATTTGAAAAATATGTAAATGACGTATAATGAAATCTCGATTATCTACTTTATCATGCGAGAGTATAAAATGTTCGGTGACACCCGAACTTAGCCCTTCCTTACTTGTTTTGTTTCTATTTACACATTTAAAACATAATTTAATGCATTCTCAGGTATTCTTTTACATACATACTTGCAAATGATCCACTTTTGCCAATTTACGCAGTTCAATGATCAACGGATAGATTTCGACAAATATTTTCGATTTTGCGGTTTCAATGATTTCGAAATTAGCGCCATCTGTAAGCTACGGAATGTATTTTATCGAGTCGGCAAGTAAGTTCAACTGCATCGAAAACTTAAATTTCGATACGGTTTCAATGATTTCAATGTAATAATTTTCGATCGAATTGTCAAGTTTTTCGATCGAAACGGATTCAATAATTAGACCCCAATGGAGGTATTTATGTTGAAATACAGTCCTGCGTTTAAAAACGTACTTATACATGCAACTCTGATGTATTTAAAATGAAATCGTATTTTAACTGAACTTTTATGTACCTACACATTTTTTCATTCTTGTTCTAACCACTGAAGAATACAAAAGTATTTTAGAAACAAAAGTTTAACAAAATTTAACAGGTTATGGCCCAGGTTCAAAATCCTGCGGTTCGAGTGATAAAGTGAATATAAAATGAGTTCGTCTCCATTTAATATTGAAAAATTAGATGAGTCTAATTATGACTCATGGAGCATTCAAGTAAAAAGTGTACTTGTGCACCAAGAGTTATGGGCAGTAACGTCAGAAGAAGTAATGTGTCCAGAAGGAGCTGTGGATGACAAAGCGGTAGTTATCTGGAAGGCCAAGGATGAGAAAGCGACTGCAACTTTGATGTTGAGCATTGCGTTGACGCAGATAGCTCATGTAAAGAATTGTAAGACGTCAAGTGAGGCATGGAATACTCTTCGTGAGATTCATAGGCCAAAAGGTGACTTTGTTTTAGCGTCTTCTTGGTATGCGTATGAGCGACGGTGAGTGTGTGCAGAAATATGTTTGCGATTTCAGGTCAGTTGCAGAAAAATTTGAAGAGATTGGAGTTAATTTACAATATGAGCTCTGTGTAATAATGTTACTCGCCAACTTGCCAAAATCATTCGAGAATTTGGTTGTGGCATTAGAATCTCGAGATGAGCTACCAAAACTAAGTGCTGTGAAGATAAAGTTGATCGAAGAGGGTGAGCGACGAAAGTGTACCAGTTTGGAAAGCACCGAAGGTAATGGGGAAGCGTTTATGGTGCGTGAAAGTACATGCGATAAAAATAATGGCAAAACTGTTCATGAAAACATGCAAAATACAACTATCAGTGGTCAGAAAAGTAAGCGGAAAATTTCAAACGCTACATTTGCGGCAAAAAGGGGCATTTCGCTGCTCGGTGCAGAGAAAAACAACAATCAGAAGAATGACTACAACAACAGTATCGGATTGTTTGCAACTGTCGGATTGAAACAGTTATGTACATGCCGGCGTTTGGTGCGTTCGACTGCGGCGACCGCTTCGCTGACAGCATTCCACTTTACAGAGGACTCGCACATAAGTGCTGTCAAATTTTCCACCGTGATACTACCTCCAGTGGTGGTTTTCAGCTTTTCTCTTATACTAGAAAACCGAGGGCAATAAAAGAACACGTGTTCAGAGTCTTCTATACACTCATGTCATGACGATGTTTGAATAGATAGCTTCTGAAGCAACCATGCCCACTGAGTATTTGGGTAAGGTGGAAATCCAGGTCTCCATGTTGCCTACCTATCCACGAGTGTATGTCCGAAATCAGTCGGTAGGTCCACCGTCCTTTGCATGAAGTTTGCCACCGCTGCTGCCACATTGCAATGCTTTTTATTCTCTCTTCTCTTTTTGCTGTGGTAGACGTTTCTGATAAGTTATATATTCGTGCGAATTCGTCTCCCTGGATGTCAATCGGTGCCATACTGGCTAATACCTGAGCAGCGTCATTTGAAATGGTTCGGAAAGCACTTATCACTCGTATTGCTGAAAGCCTATGCACTGTGTTAATTGGTCTAGCATATGATTTTGTTTCTAGCGCCTGTATCCATATTGGAGCCGCATACAGGATCACTAAACTTATTGCCATCATTCTAGATAACGCATTATATATTTTATTAGCTTTACTTGTCGCATTTTCTAAGTGTTCTTTGAACTTGAGTCTTGAGTCCACTATTACCCCAAGATATTGAGACATTTAGAACTGCGGCTGTGAAGTAATCTCACATTCTCCTATGGTCAGCGATATTTTCTCCTCAATTTTCCTTGAGCTTATGAGCAGGACTTCTGTTTTCTGCTCAGCCAGCTCTAGACTCTTGGTAGTAAACCATCGGCGCAGACCATTTATGCTGTCATTGCATTTGATCCGGAGGTCATCCAGATGTTTAGCTACAGCTACCACTACGAGGTCATCCGCATAAGCGATTGTTTTCACATTTTTTGGTTTCGGTATTCTTAACACCCCGTCGTATATTAGGTTCCATAACAACGGGCCTAAAACCGAGCCTTGCGGTACTCCACTGGAGATAGTGTAGCTCTGAGTGCCTTCGTCCGTCTCGAATAGCAATCTCCTATTTTGAAAGTAACTCATTATAATATTTATTAGATAATGAGGAGCGTGTATATCGTGTAGAGCTTTTATTATATTTGCCCATTTTGCGGAGTTGAACGCGTTCTTTACGTCCAGGGTTATTAGCGCGCAGTATTTTTTTGTACCACCTTTCCATCTTTTTCCACTTATTGCACATTTTGCAGTGTCGACTACTTCTCTTAGTGCGTCAATAGTGGATCTCTTTTTTATAAAGCCGTATTGTCTCTCTGATAATCCGCCAGCTTTTTGGATTGCTAACTCCAAGCGGTTTCTTAAAATGCTTTCGTACACTTTCCCAATTGTGTCGAGCATGCAAAGAGGTCGATAAGATGAAGGTTCTTCTGGTGGCTTTTTTGGCTTTGGGAGTAGAACCAGACGCTGTATCTTCCACGGATCAGGGAACACCTCTTCTAATATACACGCATTGTACATATTAACAAATAGGCTGGGCTGGGTTATGGCTTCTTTAAGGGCTCTATTTGGTATACCATCTATTCCAGGCGCTTTGAAGTTTTTGATTTTTCTCGCAATGGCCAATAGTTCGTCTTCTGTGACTAATAGGGGTGGCTCCGTAGCTTCGTTTAGTTTAATATAGGAAATTGAGGCATGTGTTGGGAATAACGCTTCGACAACATTTTTCATAAAGGATGCGTTCTTAGGTTGCTGAGACTTATTTTTAAACTTCGACATACAAATTTTGTATGCCGTTCCCCAGGGGTCTATGTTCGCTTCTTCACAGAGCTTCTCGAAACAGGATCTCTTACTACGGATAATGGCTGACTTCAGGAGCTTTTTTTGATATTTAAAGGATTCTCTGAGTCTGATTTCGTTATCACCTCCCTGGTTACGCTGTAGGCGGCGTCTAGCTGAGTGACAGAGCTTCCTCAGCCTGGCGACTTCGTCGTTCCACCAGTACACCGGCTTCCTATTTATATTGAGTCTCGTCCTGCGCATAGTTGCATCGCATGCTGCAACTAGCTCCTTTTGCACAGCGGATACTAAGTGGGCGGCATCTTCGCCTGATGCCTTTGCCGCACTCCAGACGCTTTCAAAAACGTCAGTATCAAAGTCTTTTTGCCGCCAACTTCGTTTTCGAGAAGTATTTCTACGACAGAGTTCCGTTTCCTGTGAGAACGAAACTTCGGCAATTATAGCCATATGGTCGCTATTTGTATACAAGTCTGACACCTTCCATTAAGAATGCCTGCTAAGCGCGTCGTTGGCAAACATTAGGTCTATTACTGATCCTTTATTTCCCTTTTGAAAGGTATTTTGTGTGCCACTGTTTAAAATCATAAGGTTTGTTTGACTCAAAAATTCTAGAATGAGGCGACCACGATGGTTTGTAATTCTGCTACCCCAAACAGTAGACCATGCGTTGAAATCTCCCGCTATTATTATTGGGGATTCGCTTCTGATTTCTAGAGACAACTCCAGGAGAAAATCTTCAAATTCGCTAATTGTTGCACTAGGACGAGCATAGCAGCTTACATAAAATATTCCTTGTATATTCGCCCATGTAAAGCCATTGTGGGTTTCATTGGAGCGAGATGTGAACACTTGTCCTTTGCAGGTCCATATTGCTGCTTTGCCACTTACACTCGCCAGAAAAATTATCCGTACACCTCGATATGAAAACAATAAGCTGAGAAATTTGTGTTCAAATAACTCATTATGTATGAAAATGATATACAAAAGTTTTATTTAGTATTTCTTTTACATTTTGCAAAGGTTTTTTTTTTAGACCTACACTTTAAACAAATTTTTTCAAAACAGAAACAAAAAAATCTCACATAATGAAACTGAAAAATTATTCGTACAATTTAAAATTAAGTACATATTTTTAAATTATTTTGTGAAAATTCAATATCCTATTAATTGGTGGGATAGCCCTTACGTTTTAGGACCTCGGCAAGTCGTTGTGGCATTGAATGAACCAGTTTGGATGTGTCATGATTTGTAATTTTGGCCCATTCGTCCATGATCACATTTTTGAGCACTTCTTTGGTGGTTATGGTGTGTTGGCGGATTCTGCGCTCCAGTAAATCCCACAAATGCTCGATGGGATTAAGGTCTGGAGATTGAGGTGGCGGGCGCAATTGGTTTTTTATGTTATAGAGCAACCAAAGCTTTACATTGTGTGCTGTGTGCTTTGGATCATTATCCTGTTGAAACCAAAAATCATCACCAAGACCCAACTGCTGAGCACTATCCTTCAAATTACTTTTCAAAATGCTTAAATAGCCGAATTGATCCATTATTGAATCTATAAAAACAAGTCTGCCTGCTCCTCCTGCCGCCATACACCCCCAGATTATCACGCCGCCTCCGCCATGTTTGACGGTGGGTAAAAGATTTTCTTTATCAAGTGCAGTACCACTCTTGCGCCACACCAACTTTTTTCCTTTAATCCCAAAAGTACAAAACTTGCTTTCGTCGCTGAATAAGACACGTTCCCAAAACTCTCGAGGCTGGCTAATATGTTTTTTGGCAAAATCCAAACGTCTTTTTCTGTTCACTTCGGAAATAAAGGGCTTCCTGCGTGCTACCCGTGTGTGATACCCATCTTTCTTCAAAAATTTTCGTAGAGTATCTTCATGGAGATTCTTGTCAAATGAATTTTTAATGTTTTCACAAATTTGCGAGGCAGTAAGGCGAGGATTTGCTCTTACTGACTGTAATATTGTTCGTTTTTCTCGAACGGTCAATATACTTGGACGACCAGAACGTGGTTGTGACACAATCAAGTTAGTTTTTTTGAATGCTTGCACGACATACTGCACAGAAGAATGAGGTCTTCCTATTATTTTACCTATTTCCCTGAATGATTTGCCCTCTTTTCTGAGTTTAAGAATACTTTCTCTTTCGCCAGCACTAATTTCTTTAATTTTTGGGGCCATCGCGAATTTTTGCACAAAGAAAAAATTCTAATAACTTTTAAGTGAACTGTTCAAAGCGAGATCAATTATACACTACAATATAAGCGCTTATGTGAATGTATTTGTCACCATATAACAAGGGGAATACCCCGTTATGATGTGTACGGATACTTTTTCCGTTTAATTTAAGCGAGTTTTTTTGTTTTTGTTCTGCGAATTTGCTTTTAATGTGAATGTCTAAAAAAAAACCTTTGCAAAATGTAAAACCTTTGCAAAATGTAAAAGAAATACTAAATAAAACTTTTGTATATAATTTTCATACATAATGAGTTATTTGAACACAAATTTCTCAGCTTATTGTTTTCATATCGAGGTGTACGGATAATTTTTCTGGCGAGTGTATATCTTTACACCAAGTGCTTTCCGAACGTTGAGAATATTGTTCGCTTAATATGGCGACATCTATGTTTTCTTCTAGCACCGTCTGTTTTAGAAGGTCTTGTGCTGCAGCGCAATGATTGAGATTAAGTTGCAGTATCTTCATTTTTTCGTTGACTTTAACATATCTGCGTATTTAGGACAGGCCGTACTCAGAACAGAGTGTTCCCCTTTGCAGAGCATACAACTCGGGGAATTCGTGCATGTCTTTGCCATGTGACCTGGGGTTCCGCAACGAGTACAAAGGGATGACCTATCAATGGGGCTGCTACATTCGGGTGCTATATGTCCTAGTTGGAAGCACCTAAAACAACGAGTAATAGGTGAAAATTCCCGGATACGACAAATAGACCACCCGATCTTTACTTTACCGCACTTAAGTAAAGTTTTGGCATCCTCAGCTCGTAGGCATATAAGAGCTATTTGAGTGCCACTTCGAGTTTTCCGCAAATTTTTTATATTTTGCTTCCCCAGGTTTTGGATAACATACTCCTTTTGTAATGCCTCACAGATTTCTTCAGGGGTCGTTATCTCATCCAAGTCTTTACACATAATGGTAATATTATGAGTTTTTGGCTGTATTACGGCCATCTCACCAATAACTCCTTCAAGGGCACTTTCGAACGTATCCTCTCTCTTTTCTGCTTGATTTTTTAGTTCAATTAGCAGGTCTCCTTTGAGGGTTTTTCTAATGTACCTCACGTTTGAACCCAGTTCTTCAAGGCCTCTGTCGCATTTTATTTTTTTCAAAATATCCGCATACGACGCTCCCTCCTTTATTGTTAAGATTATAGCGTCTGGTTTCGGTCTGATTTTCTTCTCGATCGGTTTCTTCTTTCTTACGACGTCTATCCATTTCTCGCCAGCGCGCTTGTCTCCCACACTGTCTTTGTGCATGCATTCAGTGACCTCACTATATGTTGCTTGCACTTTATGACTCATGTTTTTCGGCTTCTTTGTTGGTGGCAAATATCCCAATACCTCGCGAGGTCCCTTTGGGGCATTTTTATCACTTTTGATAGGAGATACCTGCGACGCTTTTATTACCATAATTCTTTTCGACGGGTGCTCTTGCTTTTCTGCCTTGTCATACAAGCTTGTGACACAGCTTATCAGATCCCGCATAGCTTGGTTAATATGTCTCTGACCAGACATCATGCTTTCGAGCTCTTTGATTTTTTTACCCAGTTTGCAGAAATTACTGGGATTTTCATTATTTCCATTATTTTGGAGATGCTCAGATTTGCCACCTTTGCCTGCTTGGTCGGGATTTTTGCATATTTTTGCTGATCCAGCAGCGGTGGCCCCTTCAGGTTTGCCTTTTGGAGGCGTTCTCAAAATTTTTGAGTTCCTCGGAAAAGGATTCTCTGGTGTACATCCCAAACTGTTCTCAGAGGCCATAATTCTGCCAGAGAATAGTTGGGAACACCTGTCAGTGGGTACGTTCAGTCTTTGCCCTAATAAACCTTACTTATATTTTGATGGTTGGCAATGCCGTAACCAAAGCAAAACGAAGAAGGAGAAACAAAACAAAAAAACAGCTGATAGACTAAGTCAAAACGGCAAAAAGGAATGAAGTGCACGTTTTGATACGCTGTTATGTGGGGAAATTCCTATTTATTTTTGTTTTAATTATATAGTTTTATCAAAAAAGGGGCAGGTAAGTGCCAAATAGATTCTATTGAAACCAAATCAAAGTACTTATCTAATTTTTGGTACTAGCATCCAGTTCCAGTCTCCCGGTAAGTCTCAAACAAAAACACACAAAAACAAGTCTGCTACCACTTTAAAAATCACCAATTCTTTCTGATGTTTTAGACCACTAAAAAACACGTCTACTTTCACTAACATGCACTTGTGTGAATGTCAGAACTTAAGGGGGTACTCTCATGTGAACGCATACATTTTACCACTTTTTAGGAGATTTTTTTTTATGCAACAACAAAATTCAGTCATTTTAATTTTTTTTAAATTTATATTTTGAAATGTGCAAAAAAATTTTTTTTTTCGTTTTTTACATTTTTAATATATATTTTTTTAATCAAAGTAGTCCCCAACAAAGAAAAAGTAGTTCACTGGTCATGGTGATCGCGGCTGTTCATGTTGTCTGATTATTCATCATTTTCGCTGCTATTTAGCAGAAATGAGCACGTTCTCTGGCAGAAATATATGTAAAACGACTGAATTCATACGAGAATAAATAAAGAGAAATGCTTTGAAGAAAAATATACAAAGTCACACAGAGAATGTAAAAAAGCATTCTCTAAGTGACATATGCGTGATTATTCTGTATTACCGAAAAATGGTAAGAATTTTAATTTTTTTTACAAAATCGGGAAAAATTAGGTAAAAGTTATTTCAATTTTATTTCTCTTTAGGGGTCCCGGTGGTCTTGAAAAATCGATAGTTCGAAAGTATAGACCTTTAAGAATATACTGTAAACTTTTTGGAAGGATATTCACATTATTTTAGCTTCTACAGTCGTTTTAGCAGGTAGCGCTATATATATGTATATATATTGGTTGGTATATATATATCGATATATTAGTCCTAACCTTAAAATTCAAAATGTATTCTATGTTTACAGAATGGGTTATTTTTTTCCTTTTTATGTAAAAATGTTTAAAAAAAATTTGGGGACAATCGGATGATGGGAACACGGCGCGGAATCGTTTTAAAATTAAAAATTGCCTTCCCATAGGAAAAAACAAGCTTTATGTATTCAAGTATCAATTTTTATTTTATTGCATTAATTTTCTCCAATTTTTTGCATTATATTAACTTAAAACTACTACTTAAAGGAAATATTTTTATTCATATCAATTTATTTAATACTTCTAGAAATATTAAAACTTAAATTAATTCTGATTTTTTATAGGACTTATTTTTTTTGTATTCTTCAACAACTTGAAGGAGAAACTGTTTTTCTTCTTCTTTATTTGTAAGAATAGTATTGAAATCCTTTATAAATTTAATACCTCTTTCCGCTGTATCATTAGTAACAAGCAATTTGTGGCATATTGTGCGACCATTGGAATTCCTCGATTGTTTCACAAGACTCTGGATCCAAATGCAAAAAGTTGGTTGACAACTTGTACTTCATAAAAAATGTTAAAGTTCTTTTGGATACAAATTCGCTTAAATCCGAATTGCGTATGTCACTTAATTTTTTTTTTTGCGATTGTTTTGTAGTTTATTAGTTGGCTCTTCTGATTTTAAATGTTTTACAATTTTTTTCTTAACATCTACAGAAATATTGAAATCAAAGAAAGCCATTGGGACGTTTTCCTTTGACAAATACCACATGTGTTGTTGCATTTTTCTCAGCAATTCCGAAGAAATACTTGGGTTCACTTTTTCATAATTAATACATTCTTTTACAAAGTTTAAATCATGCAGGGGAGAGGCAATTGCATTAGAGCATTTGTACCAAGCTTTTATATGTATATAAACGCACTAAAAAAACGCAAATGTGACTTAAACCTTTTAATTCAGCTTTACTCAAGTGAAATTGATCACGAAAAAGATATATTTTCAAGGAATATATTCCCTTTGACATCCAACGTGCATGACTTGTAACTCCGGGTGTTTTAAATTTACCACCATTGTCACCAAGAAATGTAAGTACTAGACGTAAAAATTCTTTTTAGTCAGCACGAACAAAGGTTTTTGTAGTTGTGAATGACAAAATTGTTTGATTTCATTGCAGACTTATATCAGATTTTATATCTTCACATTGGAGCCCACTCTTAAATGATGAAGTGTCAATATTTGGCCAGGCTTTGGCGAATCTCTCGAAAATTGAGACTTCTGGTGCTTGAGTCACTTTGAAATGCAGGTCGAATACACTACGCAAGTATATTTCAAGAATGTGGTGACGGCATGGTAACGTCAACAAATTTCTTCCTAACATGCGTTGCAATTGAGCGCATGTTCCATTCATTGGACCAGTATTAGTGGACGTGGTGTCAAAAGACATGTCTTCTACGCGATCTAAAATATTCCATTTACTAAGTGTATCAAAAACGGCTGTAGCTATATTTTCACCAGTGGCAGATATAAGTTTTGGAGCGCCTAGAAATTTGGATTCGCCATTATAACTAACAAGCACTGCAATTCGCTCAACTTTTATTTTTCCAATTAGATCTGGCAATACTTTACCATCCCAGTGGACGACCATTGCTTGTGTATCACTTAGCTAGAATAGAATATTATTAGTATTTAAATAACCTATACGTATATTTTCAATCATGGTATACTTTGTCAATAAAACTCTCTTGAATCCTCTGTGTTTCTTTTCTGCGATGCTCTTCCCTCAGTCTATGGAGAGTAGAACGATTGACTACCAAGTTTCTAGTGCAATGGCCCAATGCTTCTGCAGTCGCTATCAGAATGTGCATCGCCTTTCCATCGCTTACTTTGGCGCTATCAAGTGCTGAAAGCAACCGCGGTGTGATAAAATGTTTTCTTCCCCTGTTAATACAAGTTGAAGCAGTTTGTTTTGTATTTTTTTTTTCACATTGGTTTCCGCTACTTCAGGCTCACTGTCACCAATATCTTCTTCATAGTCCATACCAAAATCGTCTTTGAGTTCGACTACACAATATCATTTTAAAATTGACCATTACCACTATAAATAAAATTAATTTCATTTGATAAACTTACGATTCACTTCCGACATTTGTTGATGTTTCCTTTTTCTAGACATTTCTTTCTCAATGCGATGATCTGCTATATTTTGTCGCCGATACAATACCATGTCAGCACCGGCCATGCTACCAGGGCGACGTTTTTGCCTTTGCAGAATCAAAAATTCTTTGTCTTCGCTAATACGCATGTTTTGTAAGGCATCTCTATGAGCAATGTCAAACAAATTATCCAATTCTGCAGAAAAGTCTTCAACCATTTTTTTCTGAGCATCAGATCTCTTATTTGGTACGGTTTTTTGAATCTTCTGCCATAATTTGTACGGAGATTCTAATTTATCGACACACCTAGCTACATCTTTTGTCGGAATTCGAGCTTGTTGCCAAAATATTAATACAGCATTTATTGTTAATTTTGCACTTTCTCTCAATTGCCGATACATAAATCTAATGTTATAAAATAGTAATTGCAGTATTTCTTTGTTCGATGGTAGTTTAGAACCTGTTATCTGATGAGAAATTCTTCCAATTAGTTCAATATTCACAACTTGTTAAGAACGTTGTCGTGTTTGTATATGTAATGTACTCGCAGTTGCTGGTAATTCACTCATTTCTTTTTTTTTATTAAATAATCACAATTTCGCACAAATTAACACATCTGATTTCAAATGCCAAACAAACGAGAGTGACAATTATTGAAAAAAGAACACAGTCCATTTACTGTTTTATTTCGCTGCCCAAAAATACCGTTACCAAAGTCTGCAGTCGTTCGTTTTTTATTTTTGCAAATATGGCTGGTTCATGTTGCAAAAATAAAGCAATCGACAGTTACGACGATGGTGCGATAAAAAAAATGTTATTTACCGTTTTTTCACTCGAAATAAGAACAAAATATTATTAAAATTATTCTTTATATCGTGCTAGTTGAGACATATTAAAGCATACATATTCATTTAATAAATACACTAAAAAAAAATTGATACTGGAATACATAAAATTTGTTTTTTCCTATAGGAAGGCAATTTTTAATTTTAAAACGTTTCCGCGCCGTCTTCCCATCATCCGATTGTCCCCAAATTTTTTTTTTAACATTTGTACATAAAAAGGAAATAAATTAGCCCATTCTGTTAACTTAAAACACTATTTCAAAAATCTCCATATAACGTAGAACACCTCTAATGTACTTGTTAGGTCTTTCATATATATAAAAATCGTTAATACATGCGAAAACGGATATTTTGTTGCGAAGTTTTTATGAGAACACAGCCTCCATTATACGTTTAACCTTATTGATTATAGATTGATTAATTCTAAGTATTAAAAAACCAGTAAAAAAAATCATTTAATAATTATACATACAAGAAAATATTCCTTTTAGCCTCAAATAATCACATTTAAGAAAAGGCATACTTAACAGCGTTGAATACATGGTCAATAAGTAAGAAAATTATTTTAAGAGCACATTTATTTAATAACTATAAAATTAAAATCAGCAAATATATTTTTAGCATTTCCACATATTTCATACGATTTATATTAGAGATAGATGATTCTATCATAGAAATCAGGTTAAAATTAGATAATAGAGTTACTCCCATTCGGTTGTACCTGGTGGTTTAGATGTCAAGTCGTATAAAACTCGGGATATACCATCTAATTTTGATATTTCGTGAACAATGTTATGGAGAACCTTTAATGAAAAAATTATTATTATTAGTAATGCATTATTATAATTTAAAGCAGATACACTCAATGTAAAATTACCGCATTCTTAATTATCAAAAAACTTTACTTTACTTACTATCTTTAGATTTTTACCTAATCATTGTTTCAAAATATTTGTTAGATAGTTATAGTGTTGTAATAGTTCAGGTACAATAACAATCATTTATAGAACTAATTTCAACACGAGGTTTTAAATATAATAATTTCGACTCGCTGTTGGATCGAATATCTTTTCATGATGAAATTGCAAACCTTACTGAAGAGAAATGTCAAAAGAGCGGAGAAAAATATGCCGTCGTTTGCTCTCCCTGTCGGTCTACTTATGTAGCTCCTTATTGAAAAACTGCAAGCAACTCCAAACGAATTTGTTAGAAAAAACGATTCAAAAACACAATATTAAAGCTTAAGTGTGCATCAGACCTATTAAAAATGTAATCTCATAAAAAGTAAAAAACTCGAAATATTATAAAATTTAGAATTTATTAATTTAAAGAATAATCATAAACTTCCTGATGCAATTTAATAACCCGAAAATTGTAAATAAAACCCAAAATATTTATGTAGTTATTCATCAAAATTTATTTTTTCGCCTTCATATTAATTCCCACCAGATGTAATACACTCATGATAAACGGTTTTTCCAGCTGTCGCAACATTTCATAAGCACTTTTTGGAATGGCCTTCAGCGAATTTTGTTTTATCTCTTCATACTACTGAAAACGGGTTCCACGAAGCGTCAACTTCAGTTTGGGGAACAAGAAAAAATCTCACGGAGCCAAATCTGGTGAATACGGTGGTTGATCGATGGTTTCCAATGCAATTTTGGCTTCAAAATCCGTTACAACCGTGGTTCAATGCGATGGTGCATTATCATCGTGTAAAATCCATGAATTGTTCTTCTACAATTCCGACCATTATCGAAAGATGTTCTCACGCAAACACCTCAATACGGCCAAATGGAACTCTTTATTGACCGTCTTTAGCTCCCGAACAAATTCATGACGCACAAAACCAAGAATATAGAAAAAAAAACAAAAAACATCA
Source organism: Bactrocera neohumeralis (assembly GCF_024586455.1). Classification (NCBI taxonomy): domain Eukaryota; kingdom Metazoa; phylum Arthropoda; class Insecta; order Diptera; family Tephritidae; genus Bactrocera; species Bactrocera neohumeralis. The sequence goes on from NW_026089623.1 coordinate 19,785,927, forward strand.
CCTTGATATCTGAGCGGCTTTGGGGTATTTTTTTGGTTTCGTCTCGTTTTTTCCCCTCTATTCCGACGATTGTTGACTTGTTTGCATGTCAAACTTATAAACCCATGTCTCATCGGTAGTTATAACGTTTTATCGGAACGAGCCCAGAAAGAGTGGACTAGCGAGAAGTGTCGAGCTCTCTTGCCATCTCACTAACACTTGTCTAACAATTTTCAAGCACCATATCCTTCACTTTTTTAATATTTTCATCAGTTGAACTTCAACGATCTCTCGACCGTCTTTGAAGACATTGTACCACTCGTATTCGATAAAACTGAATCATCGTAACTCTTTTCTAAAATTTGCAACGCTTTCGCAGACGATATTTAGTAGAAATACAAAATTTGAGACTTTGTTCCATATTTTTATCCATTGTAAAAATCACAACGCATTACAGAGGTGTGCCGATTTAAGCATTTATTTGTATACATATATTATCTATAACTAAATCTTTAAACGTGATCGGCCATGTATACAAATGGTGATAGGATGATATAAACAACATTTAAGTATAATTAAAGTTGCTTACGGATCTTTTATGAAAATCTTTATCTTGATTTTGATCAGTTAGTTTGTATGGCAGTTACATACGTGATTCGACCTGAACAATATGTTTGGGGATGGTATCACTGTATTGGACAATAATTCACTCCAAATTTCGTTAGGAATTTAATTTTAATAGATCAGTCTAAGGTGGTAGCTATACGTTATAGTGTTCCAAAATCGGCGTTTCTAACAAATGAGCAGCTTATTGGGGTTAAAAGGTCGTATGAATAATTTCAAATCAATATCTCCAAAACTAAGGGAGTTTTCCTCGTTTATACAGACATACATGGATCACGATCGATTCAACATAGCTTGCTGATATATTGGGTAGTCGAAAAAGTCTTTTCGTATTTCTAATAAAATTTTAACTTATTTTTTTATATTTATAATCTATATAAATAAAAATGAATCGTCAAAATGTGTGTACGCTCATAACTCAATAACGCCTGGACCAATTTGGCTAATTCTTTTTCTTATATATTCGTTGAAGTTCAAAGATGGTTTTTACGGCGAGAAAAATTCGAATAATTTCCGGAAAACCCCTAAAACAGCCCTTTGCTTTACCCCATACAAACGTTAAAATCACGTTTCAAATCAATATCTCCAAAACTAAGGGACTTTTCCTCGTTTATACAGACATACATGGATCACGATCGATTCAATATAGCACGCTGATATATTGGGTAGTCGAAAAAGTCTTTTCGTATTTCTAATAAAATTTTAACTTATTTTTTTATATTTATAATCTATATAAATAAAAATGAATCGTCAAAATGTGTGTACGCTAATAACTCAATAACGCCTGGACCCATTTAGCTAATTCTTTTTCTTAAATATTCGTTGAAGTTCAAAGATGGTTTTTACGGCGAGAAAAATATGAATAATTTCCAGAAAACCCCTAAAAACAGCCCTTTACTTTTCCCCATACAAACGTTACAATAAAAATGAATGTTTGTTTGTTAGTAACACTAAGAGAACGGTTGAAACAATCTTGAAATTGAAACGTGGTTTGTTGTGGATCGGGAAAGGTTTAGAAACAAAATACCTTATACTTTTAATGAGAAGAAGTCGGATAATTGGACAATTCCAAAAAGTAACATTTTCCATACACATTTTTTTCAATTTTTGTTTGTTTTGGTTTTCAATATTTTGATTTGTAAATTATTTGAATTGTTCAATTGCGGTCGCTCGCTTTTTTATTCCGGCTATCCAAAGGAAAAATTATGAAAAATTTTTCAGTGAAAACTTTATGTGTGTTTCACACAATGTGATCAAGAGGTCGCGATAATATTGGTCGGCGTTCTTTTTGCCATCAACGTATGACAGCCCAAGGAAAGGCAAGAAGTGCTCCCAAAATTTGGGGACAATCGGATGATGGGAAGACGGCGCGGAAACGTTTTAAATTTAAAAATTGCCTCCTATAGGAAAAAACAAGTTTTATGTATTCAAGTATCAATTTTTCTTTTAGTGTATTTATTAAATAATATATAAAATAAATATAAAATATAAAATAACATTTTTTTTATCGCACCATCGTCGTAACTGTCGATTGCTTTATTTTTGCAACATGAACCAGCAATATTTGCAAAATAAAACAAGTAAGGAAGGGCTAAGTTCGGGTGTCACCGAACATTTTACACTCTCGCATGATAAAGTGATAATCGAGATTTCATTATACGTCATTTACATATTTTTCAAATACCGTATTTTTGTAAAGTTTTATTCCGCTATCATCATTGGTTCCACATGTATATAGTACTCGTATTATACAGAAAAGGCATCAGATGGAATTCAAAATAGCGTTATATTGCAAGAAGGCGTGGTTGTAAACCGATTTCACCCATATTTCGTACATGTCATCAGGGTGTTAGGAAAATATTATATACCGAATTTCATTGAAATCGGTCTAGTAGTTCCTGAGATATGGTTTTTGGTCCATAAGTGGGCGAGGCCATGCCCATTTTCAATTTAAAAAAAAGCCTGGGTGCAGCTTCCTTCTGCAATTTCAATTTAAAAAAAAGCCTGGGTGCAGCTTCCTTCTGCAATTTCTTCCGTAAAATTTAGTGTTTCTGACATTTTTTGTTAGTCGGTTAAGGCACTTTTAGTGATTTTCAACATAACCTTTGTATGGGAGGTGAGCGTGGTTATTATCCGATTTCTTCCATTTTTGAACTGTACATGGAAATGCCTGAAAAACACGACTCTATAGAGTTTGGTTGACATAGCTATAGTAGTTTCCGAGATATGTACAAAAAACTTAGTAGGGGCGGGGCCACGCCCACTTTTCCAAAAAAATTGCGTCCAAATATGCCCCTCCCTAATGCGATCCTTTGTGCCAAATTTCACTTTAATATCTTTATTTATGGCTTAGGTATGACACTTTATAGGTTTTTGGTTTCCGCCATTTTGTGGGCGTGGCAGTGGGCCGATTTTGCCCATCTTGGAACTTAACCTTCTTATGGAGCCAAGAAATACGTATACCAAGTTTCATCATGATATCTCAATTTTTACTCAAGTTACAGCTTGCACGGACGGACGGAGAGACGGACGGACGGACAGACAGACATCCGGATTTCAACTCTACTCGTCACCCTGATCACTTTGGTATATATAACCCTATATCTGACTCTTTTAGTTTTAGGACTTACAAACAACCGTTATGTGAACAAAACTATAATACTCTCCTTAGCAACATTGTTGCGAGAGTATAAAAATTAAGTGACTTAGGCAATTCGGATTTAAGCGAATTTGTATCCAAAAGAACTTTAACATTTTTTATGAAGTACAAGTTGTCAACCGACCTTTTGTATTTGGATCCAGAGTCTTGGTAAACAAACGAGGAATTCCAAAATGTTCGCACAATATGCCACAAATTGCTTGTTACTAATGATACAACGGAAAGAGGTATTAAATTTACAAAGGATTTCAATACTATTCTTACAAATAAAGAAGAAGAAAAACAGTTCCTCCTTCAAGTTGTTGAAGAATACAAAAAAAATTTAAGTCCTATAAAAAATCAGAATTAATTTAAGTTTTAATATTTCTAGATGTATTAAATAAATTGATATGAATAAAAATATTTCCTTTAAGTAGTAGTTTTAAGTTAATATAATGCAAAAAATTGGAGAAAAATAATACACTAAACGAAAAATTGATACTTGAAAACATAAAACTTTTTTTTTCCTATAGGAAAGCAATTTTTAAATTTAAAACGTTTCCGCGCCGTCTTCCCATCATCCGATTGTCCCCAAATTTTTTTTTTTAACATTTTTACATAAAAAGAAAAAAAAGTAACCCATTCTGTAAACATAGAATACATTTTGAATTTTAAGGACAGGTCTAATGTATGTACATTCATTCATAATAACAAGTGTCGCACGCATCTTTCGCATCTCCGTTGTCACGAAAGTGGCGTTTTGTCAAAGAGTCAATCTGTCGAAGCACTGACGCGACGACAAAACGCCACAACATTGTGTGATAATAGAAAATCCAAGCTGTGCCGAAAAAATAAAGAAATGGCCACCAATTGTCACCGCTTACCTTGCCGCTGTAAAAGCTTCGCCTACAAACTAGCGTCAATACGTATGTTTTTATATGAGCGTGCATACATATCGACACAGATTTTTGCGAGTCACGGAAAAATATTTTAGAATTGACAAATATTATAAATCGACAACAGCTATGTTGCCACTTTTCTCTCTTCTTTCTTAGAACAAACACCAGAAAGTTGTTCAATTTACGATTTTTAGCTTTTGCCATCGTCGCGAAAAGACACTTATAGGCAAAGGCATGCTCGGCGTCTGTTTTTATGAATGAAGCGAGGTCGCTTGTGGAATATGCGCCTGCGTTTATGAATGAAATCGTTTTTGTTGTAAAATTTACTACATTTGGGCTTCGCCAATTTGGCTGCCATATTGACTTGTGGTGCTTCTGCAATTTAGACAATTGTTGTTTTTGTAGAACAAAGTTTCAATTTTTTGTTGGTGACATATTCACATGTGTTTGTATGCTTGTGCATTATTTGTTCGGCAATGTATACAAATATATGTACATATAAGTATATATGAATGTATGAACATGCAGATCAATGCGCGCACATGTAATATATTGATAAGTGATAAAATCATGATTAGAATTTCTGAACGCGCGCACGCGTATACATACATTCACATGAGCAGATAATAAGATTAATATGATAGACGATTTATTTATATATATTTTGTGATAAATTCAATTTATATTACTAAAAAACATAATACAAACAAATTTAATAGTATAGTATATTATGTAAAAATCAAATTAAATTATTAAATATACAAGTCCAAATTGACTGTAAATAGTACTATGCATGCATTCAAACAAAATTATACTCATATCATAATTGTTTTTACATGCCAATATGGAAATGCCGACGGCAAAACGCAAAGCATACATATTTGCTTACATTACGATTCGCTAGTTGAAAGCAAAAATTGAATCATGAAAATATCACAATGCTGTTGTTGGGAGTATCATAAGGAGCATGCATACATATATTTATCTCTCTTCATATTCTCAGCTTGGGCATGCACGCCATGTCATTGTATGCCGAAAATACATACGTATATTTATTTCTCTTCATATTCTCTGTTGAGTATGTGGAGAACTGTTAAAACTGTTAACATTTCACAGCGTGAATTCTGTGGTTGTGAGGTTAATTCCTTACTATAAATCTCTATACTTTACCAGAGAACATAAAACATAGAGAAGGTGCAGGTTCGATGTCGAACATTTTATAAAATTGTAATACGAAATTTTACCTCACAACTACAGAATTCACGCTGTGAAATGTTAACATTTTTAACAGTTCTCTCACATACTCAAACAGAGAATATGAAGAGAAATAAATATATGTATTTTCGGCATATAATGACATGGCATATACATATGCCCAAGCATATTGAAGAAAAATAAGTTCCTTGATATTCCACTTTTAACAGCGAAAAATGTGTACAAATACAGCTCTCTCACATACTCAAAAATATGAAGGGACATAAATATGTATGCAAGTTAATGGTTGCCACCAGATGATTAATAACACGCTGTTTTGAATGGTGAAGTTGAACTCAACTTTCTTTATTAAACACATTTCTTTTATACAGAATTTGCTTATTTACTATAAACTTACATATGTACGAATTCTTACTTACTAGTACTTATTTCTATATACTCTATAATGATAACGTAAGCAATAATTATAGGAAAACAGCAAACCTCAGTTTGGTCGAGAAACGGCTTACATTGCGGTGGCACGGTTTCCTTTCTGGTTTAGTGCCGACGAAATGTGCTGTTGTAAATTTTGGAAATTAACTTTATTGAGCAATGATATTGTATATTTACAGAATATTGCTGAATTAAGTAATATCGGTGTATTTTGCTAGCTACGACAACTTTGTTGTTGTACATTTTGTTAGCTATGCTAGCTGTAATAACTTGCATACTCCTTATGATACTCCCAACAACAGCATTGTGATGTTTTCATGCTTCAATTTTTGCTTTCGCAATGTATGCAAATATGTATGCCTTTGCGTTTTGCCATCGGCATTTCCATATTGACATGTAAAAATAATTATGATATGAGTATAGTTTTGTATGAATGCATGCATAGTACTATTTACAGTCAATTTGGACTTGTATATTTAATAATTTAATTTGATTTTTACATAATATACTATACTAATAAATATTTTTGTATTATGTTTCTTAGTAATAGAAATTGAATTTATCACAACAATATATAAATATATCGTCTATCATATTAATCTTATTATCTGCTCATATGATTGCATGTATACCCATGTGCGCATTCAGAAATTCAAATCATGATTTTATCACTTATCAATATATTACATGTGCGCGGATTGATCTGAATGTTCATATACATTCATTTATACTTATATGTATGTACATATATTTGTATACACTTCCGAACAAATAATTCACAAGCATACAAAAATACAATTGCGTACACATTTGAATATGTCACCAACATAAACTTGAAACACTGTTCTACAAAAACAACAATTGTCTAAATTGCAGAAGCATCACAAGTCAATATGGCAACCAAATTGGTGAAGCCCAAATGTAGTAAATTTCACAAAAAAAACATTCATTCATAAACGCAGGCGCATCATATTCCACAAGCGAACTCGCTTCATTCATAAAAACAGACGCCGTAGCATCTCCCCGAGCATGCCTTTGCCAACAAGCGTCTTTACGCGACGATGGCAAAAGCTAAAAATCGTAACTTGAACATCTTCTGGTGTTTGTTCTAAGAAAGAAGTGAAAAAGTGGCAACATAGCTGTTGATGATTTATAATATTTATCAATTCTAAAATATTTTTCCGTGGCTCGCAAAAATCAGCGTCGATATGTATGCACGCTCATACAAAAACATACATATATACGCTAGCTTGTTGGCGAAGCTGTTCGAGCAGCAAGGGAAGTGGTAACAATCTGCGATCGTTTGTTAGTTTCTTTCGGCACAGCTCGGATTTTCTACCAACAACACAATGTTGTGGCCCTTTGTCGTTGTGTCAGTGCTTCGACAAAAGCATATTTCTATACTTAAACAAAATTACTTCAACCATTGTACAGATATTTCTTTCATGCATAACGAAAACATAATTAGGACAACGCAATAAACATAAGTGGTGTTGGTGGTAAGCGCTTGAAAAGTCAAGATGAGTACACAGGTTCGAATCTGGACAGAATTTATTTTTAATTTTTACCTTTTATTCTTCCATGAGAATAAATTGTAAAATAAGAATTTTTAATTTTTTTGTCACTTTTGTTGAGCTGCCGGCACTGTTGCAACATTTCTTCTAAGCAGTTGTGCCATCATGACGAGAAATAGTTTATGGGCAGCGATGCTTGTGCGGGAAGATGTGTTGATACGTATGTTGTTGCTGTTTTTGCTTCATTCGCAGTTTAAAACTATTTGAAGCCACATACACATACACGTGTTTCTTTGTTTGGCTGAAGTCATATTTATGTTGGTATGGTTGTGATAAAGAAGGAATTCTCTGCCCTGCCAACCACGGCTACCCTCATGAGTCAAATATTTCAATACAACTACACATTTTTTATCTATGCAGTAACATCAACGCACATTTTCGGGTTATTTTTGTTTAACTAAATGCCATGAAAAAAGTTTCTTTCATTTCTTGATTTATTTGAATGAGTGCGAAGGAGAAAACATAATTGTCAATAGTGACAAAAGAAAATTCCAAAAAGGGTGATAAAAAACGATTGAAAGACGCATGTCATTCGTGCTCGTACAACAAGAAGATAAGTAAGTGAATTTTATGTGATTTTTTTTTAAATAATTTGCAAATAATTACTGCATTTGTTTTTATAGAATTGAAAATCAGAATGAATTGGAAATAGCAGCAGCAGCAATATCATCAGAAGCAGCAAATATCAACTGTTAAGTAAGTTTGTGAAAAAAGTGTGTGTACTTTGAAATTGGACTGCGCAGTCCAATATAATACGCAAAAATAAATACATACATATGCATGTATTTTATGCGTTTAAGGCGGCCTGCACAATCCAATATACAAACAAATGTTTGTTTTATATATTAAATGATCAATAATATTGATCTTTTCTTTCAGATATTATTATCATTTTATACAATTAATCTTTCTTTTTCTTTTAGATATTACAAATTCAATGTAATTATTATTTATTTTCAGGTATTAATAACATTTATTTTGTTCCAATCTTTTTTCAGATATGTGTCTCTTACAATCTTTTTTCAATCTTTTATTTTCAGGTATTTGTCTTTTACAATCTTTTTCCACTCTTTTATTTTCAGGTAATTTGTTTTTTACAATCTTTTTTCACTCTTTTATTTTCAGCTATTAATTATACTTTTCTTTAATTAATCTTTTTTCAGATGAAATTATTTTTTTAAATTAAATATATTTTTATTTACACAATGTTAGCGTTAATATATATAATTACAATAAATTACAATTTTATGTAAATATGTATCAAAAATAATAAAATTAATACTTTAAAAATTAAAAAGTTTTCTTTAAAATTTTAAGAAATTTTCAAAGCAGGAATAAAAAAAAATGCAGCCCTGCATCAGCTGTTTAAAATAAAACTCTGCATCAGCCGTCGATTGGGGATATTAGAGCATGACAGATATACTTTTTTATATGACACTGCTGAATGAGCACAATAAAGATGTATGATCACATGTACTTATACGTACCATTGTAGAAACAAACAAGTAACAAAAGAATCATATGGTCGTAAACAGCTGAGATCACCTGATCGAAAGAGTTGATTTTTCGGCACAGAGATTTAAATAAAAGGATTTAAAAATAGTAAAGAGATTGCAATATAGGCGCGAGTTATGTGTATTAAAACAACCGATTCCGATGAGTGATCAAAACTTAATGATTTATTGTAATTTTAGTTCGAGAGAATCGTAACAGTTATTGTAAAAAATAGGAAAATGTTGTCGGCAACTTAAGTGTAACATAATATACAATGTTTATAAACACAACTTTTGTAGACATGTTTACATACATAATTTCTCCATCGCCTAAATTTAAAACTCTCAAAAACAATTGCGTACACATTTGAATATGTCACCAACATAAACTTGAAACACTGTTCTACAAAAACAACAATTGTCTAAATTGCAGAAGCATCACAAGTCAATATGGCAACCAAATTGGTGAAGCCCAAATGTAGTAAATTTCACAAAAAAAACATTCATTCATAAACGCAGGCGCATCATATTCCACAAGCGAACTCGCTTCATTCATAAAAACAGACGCCGTAGCATCTCCCCGAGCATGCCTTTGCCAACAAGCGTCTTTACGCGACGATGGCAAAAGCTAAAAATCGTAACTTGAACATCTTCTGGTGTTTGTTCTAAGAAAGAAGTGAAAAAGTGGCAACATAGCTGTTGATGATTTATAATATTTATCAATTCTAAAATATTTTTCCGTGGCTCGCAAAAATCAGCGTCGATATGTATGCACGCTCATACAAAAACATACATATATACGCTAGCTTGTTGGCGAAGCTGTTCGAGCAGCAAGGGAAGTGGTAACAATCTGCGATCGTTTGTTAGTTTCTTTCGGCACAGCTCGGATTTTCTACCAACAACACAATGTTGTGGCCCTTTGTCGTTGTGTCAGTGTTTCGACAAAAGCATATTTCTATACTTAAACAAAATTACTTCAACCATTGTACAGATATTTCTTTCATGCATAACGAAAACATAATTAGGACAACGCAATAAACATAAGTGGTGTTGGTGGTAAGCGCTTGAAAAGTCAAGATGAGTACACAGGTTCGAATCTGGACAGAATTTATTTTTAATTTTTACCTTTTATTCTTCCATGAGAATAAATTGTAAAATAAGAATTTTTAATTTTTTTGTCACTTTTGTTGAGCTGCCGGCACTGTTGCAACATTTCTTCTAAGCAGTTGTGCCATCATGACGAGAAATAGTTTATGGGCAGCGATGCTTGTGCGGGAAGATGTGTTGATACGTATGTTGTTGCTGTTTTTGCTTCATTCGCAGTTTAAAACTATTTGAAGCCACATACACATACACGTGTTTCTTTGTTTGGCTGAAGTCATATTTATGTTGGTATGGTTGTGATAAAGAAGGAATTCTCTGCCCTGCCAACCACGGCTACCCTCATGAGTCAAATATTTCAATACAACTACACATTTTTTATCTATGCAGTAACATCAACGCACATTTTCGGGTTATTTTTGTTTAACTAAATGCCATGAAAAAAGTTTCTTTCATTTCTTGATTTATTTGAATGAGTGCGAAGGAGAAAACATAATTGTCAATAGTGACAAAAGAAAATTCCAAAAAGGGTGATAAAAAACGATTGAAAGACGCATGTCATTCGTGCTCGTACAACAAGAAGATAAGTAAGTGAATTTTATGTGATTTTTTTTAAATAATTTGCAAATAATTACTGCATTTGTTTTTATAGAATTGAAAATCAGAATGAATTGGAAATAGCAGCAGCAGCAATATCATCAGAAGCAGCAAATATCAACTGTTAAGTAAGTTTGTGAAAAAAAGTGTGTGTACTTTGAAATTGGACTGCGCAGTCCAATATAATACGCAAAAATAAATACATACATATGCATGTATTTTATGCGTTTAAGGCGGCCTGCACAATCCAATATACAAACAAATGTTTGTTTTATATATTAAATGATCAATAATATTGATCTTTTCTTTCAGATATTATTATCATTTTATACAATTAATCTTTCTTTTTCTTTTAGATATTACAAATTCAATGTAATTATTATTTATTTTCAGGTATTAATAACATTTATTTTGTTCCAATCTTTTTTCAGATATGTGTCTCTTACAATCTTTTTTCAATCTTTTATTTTCAGGTATTTGTCTTTTACAATCTTTTTCCACTCTTTTATTTTCAGGTAATTTGTTTTTTACAATCTTTTTTCACTCTTTTATTTTCAGCTATTAATTATACTTTTCTTTAATTAATCTTTTTTCAGATGAAATTATTTTTTTAAATTAAATATATTTTTATTTACACAATGTTAGCGTTAATATATATAATTACAATAAATTACAATTTTATGTAAATATGTATCAAAAATAATAAAATTAATACTTTAAAAATTAAAAAGTTTTCTTTAAAATTTTAAGAAATTTTCAAAGCAGGAATAAAAAAAATGCAGCCCTGCATCAGCTGTTTAAAATAAAACTCTGCATCAGCCGTCGATTGGGGATATTAGAGCATGACAGATATACTTTTTTATATGACACTGCTGAATGAGCACAATAAAGATGTATGATCACATGTACTTATACGTACCATTGTAGAAACAAACAAGTAACAAAAGAATCATATGGTCGTAAACAGCTGAGATCACCTGATCGAAAGAGTTGATTTTTCGGCACAGAGATTTAAATAAAAGGATTTAAAAATAGTAAAGAGATTGCAATATAGGCGCGAGTTATGTGTATTAAAACAACCGATTCCGATGAGTGATCAAAACTTAATGATTTATTGTAATTTTAGTTCGAGAGAATCGTAACAGTTATTGTAAAAAATAGGAAAATGTTGTCGGCAACTTAAGTGTAACATAATATACAATGTTTATAAACACAACTTTTGTAGACATGTTTACATACATAATTTCTCCATCGCCTAAATTTAAAACTCTCCTGAGTTTAATACTTATTTTAAATAAATTAAATGAGATTTTGATGTTTTCCTTCAAATCTCAGTTGTCTTTTTATGTTTGAACTATGAACATTTTGTAAATTATTAAATCTAAACTTAGGTTCATTTTTATGTCGTAAAGATTTATAGTTTTTGATATATCCTTCTTTCCTATTATCCATAAATATTTCTCTATTTTTATTTCTTTTTTTAAGATAATTTGTTTTAAATTTTAAAATATTTTCATAAATAAATTTTTTATTACAATTCCCATATTCAACATCGATTGGTTTATATCTTGTAACAGAATGATAGCTATTATTATAAAATTCTACGGCCTTCCTCATTTTATCTTTTATGCTTAATTCTTTGTTTTCAATATACAAAATTCTTATTTTTTCCGTTAATGTACTATGGAGTCGCTCAATGTCACTATTGCCTGTGTGGTTATTTGGCTTAACAAAATGTAAATCTATGTTTTCGGTTTTAAGAAAATCTTTTATATTAACGCTTTTGAACTCATTATCAATTATAATTTTATAAAAATTTCCTCTTTGGGATTTGTAACGTGATTATTACGATCTTCCAGATAAAAAGCTGTTGCAAATTTCGAAAAACGGTCTATAAAGGTTAAGAAATTGCATTTGGAATTTATATACACATCCATATGTACTATTTGCTTTGTGTCCGTCGGAATATCTGTAAATTTAAAGTTTTCTTTAATAGGGTTGCGATCGTATTTACATCTGCTACAAATATCGCAATTATTTATGATCGTCTTGCAGTAAATATACCTACTTTTCCAGTACCTATATGTTCTGTTAATAAATGTTCGAAATTTGTTTCTAAGTCAGCTGAATTAATAAATATTTTCTTTTTGTTATGTTTATATTCAAAGTCTTTGATTTTATCATCTGTAAGAATTATTTGCGTTTTAAAACGATTAACAACTGTGTTAAGAATGCCAATATGATTATGAGTATCTTCTTCCTGGGAATGTCTCGTCTCATGATCATCGGTATTATTATATAGAGAATCAGCTTGTTCAGTTGATGAGTTAAGTGTATGTATTTCATCGCATCCAATTCTACTCAAAAAGTCTGCAACATGATTATCTTGACCCTTTATGTAGTTAATGTTAATATTAAATTCGCTAAGTTTAATGAGCCATCTATACAATTTCGGATTTAGATCTTTTACATGTGATTTGACAAAAAGCCATCGCAGTGGTTGATGGTCAGAAAGAATGTCCAATTTAACACCAAATAAATAAGGTCGAAAGTAACCAGTAGCCCAAACAATTGCTAATAACTCTTTTTCAGTGGCAGAATAATTTTTTTCATGGTTATTTAGGGTTCTACTAGCGAAGCAAATTGGATGATTGTCTTGCTGCAAAACTGCACCCAGGGCATAGTTGCTAGCGTCTGTTATCAGTTGAAAACGTTTTTTAAAGTCGAGGTACTTGAGTACGGGAGATTCAGTTATTATTGTTTTAAGTTTTTCGAAAGCAGTGATGAAACTGGGATCATTAGGATTGACTTTAGCATCCTTTTTTAAAAATTTTATTAGTGGGTAAGCTACCTTTGAGTAGTCGCGAATAAATTTTCTGTAATATCCGGTAACACTCAGAAACGATTTGATCTGCTTCACATTTTTTGGTAGTTGCAGCTTTAAAATTCAATCAACTTTTGCCGGATTGGGTTTCACTCCTTCTGGGGTGAGTATGTGGCCTAAGAAAGGAGTTTCTTTTGCGAAAAATTTGCACTTATTAATTTGAATTTTTAAGTTTGAATATCTTAATTTGTTAAGAATATGCTTAATGTCGACGACATGCTCTTGTAAACTTGTGGAGAAAATTAAAATATCGTCAACATCGTAACAGTTATGGTAATAAGAATAAAAAGCTTAAAGAAAATAGGAAAATGTTGTCGGCAACTTAAGTGTAACATAATATACAATGTTTATAAACATAATTTTTGTAGACATGTTTACATACATAATTTGCGTGACCGATATGTTTTGGATGTTCGGTTCCCCAGGATGCCTATTTTCACCCATATAATATATACAATACTAAGCAAAACTTCTTGTAATAATTTAAATAAAAATCGATATATTCTTCACATATTTTTAATAAAAAAGAAAAGATTTACCAATATTTCGATACAATGAATAAATTTTTAATAATAACTTGGTAAATATAGTCTTTATGAATTTTAAAAATCGAAATATATTTGAAAATTTAACAAAAACGTACTTAAAATAATAAATTGGATAGCATAACACGGCAACACACTCGTGCCATTTCTAAGACATTTGACCGTTTTAGTAGTAGAATATTTTGGAAACCCTAACGAACTGCCTGGGCTTTTGCCCTGCGTCTTCCCTCATTCTATTGCATTCTTAATGTAATTTCTGTCATTCTATAAGCTTTCGCCTGCGTATGTATGGGTGTAAATTATAGGATTTATTACTTGTAGGTTTATACAATGATACGTACGTGTGAGGGGAAAGCAGGGTATAATCTTCACGCGGCCTATGACAAAATACACATGTTTACCCACATGTTACCCACTGATTATCTGGTTTTGTACCCACTCATGGTTGGCAGGGTGGTGCACATATGTACATTAGAGGTGTTCTACGTTATATGGAGATTTTTGAAATAGTGTTTTAAGTTAACAGAATGGGCTAATTTCTTTCCTTTTTATGTAAAAATGTTAAAAAAAATTTGGAGACAATCGGATGATGGGAAGGCGCGGAAACGTTTTAAAATTAAAAATTGTCTTCCTATAGGAAAAAACAAGTTTTATGTATTCAAGTATCAATTTTTTTTTAGTGTATTTATTAAATGAATATGTACGCTTTAATATGTCTAAACTAGCACGATATAAAGAATAAATTTAATAATATTTTGTTCTTATTGATTATTCATATAAAAAATTGTTGAAGACTTTTCTGCAGAATTGGATAATTTGTTTGACATTGCTCATAGAGATGCTTTACAAAACATGCGTATTAGCGAAGACAAGGAATTTTTGATTCTGCAAAGGCAAAAAGGTCGCCCTGGTAGCATGGCCGGTGCTGACATGGTATTGTATCGGCGACAAAACAGAGCAGATCACCGCATTGAGAAAGAAATGCCTAGAAAAAGGAAACATCAACAAATGTCGGAAGTGAATCGTAAGTTTATCAAATGAAATTAATTTTATTTATAGTGGTAATGGTCAATTTTAAAATGATATTGTGTAGTCGAACTCAAAGACGATTTTGGTATGGACTATGAAGAAGATATTGGTGACAGTGAGCCTGAAGTAGCGGAAACCAATGTGAAAAAAATACAAAACAAACTGCTTCAACTTGTATTAACAGGGGAAGAAAACATTTTATCACACCGCGATTGCTTTCAGCACTTGATAGCGCCAAAGTAAGCGATGGAAAGGCGATGCACATATCGTTCTACTCTCCCTAGACTGAGGGAAGAGCATCGCAGAAAAGAAACACAGAGGATTCAAGAGAGTTTTATTGACAAAGTATACCATGATTGAAAATATACGTATAGGTTATTTAAATACTAATAATATTCTATTCTAGCTAAGTTCCCTTTATACCGAGTTGTTGACGAGTGCTCTCAGAGAGCAGGAGTGCAAGCCGAGTAGAAAATCGTTCGGCTGTCTGTTGTGATTGCAGCTTCTCGACGTTCCTTATGTTTGCTGACGCGCGTTTTTTGCTGCACAGAGGCGGGTGCGAATTTTAGCTGCAACAAGATAGTGGTCCGAGTCGATGTTAGGACCTCGGAGCGCACGCACATCTAAAACACTGGAACGTGTCTTCCGAAATGATCGATCTGGTTGGTAGTTTTTCGATCCGGAGACAGCCAGGTAGCTTGATGAATCTTCTTATGCTGGAATCTAGTACTACAGATAACCATATCATTTCAAACTCCTTACGTACAGCTGCAACCGAAACCATTGGTTTTCGGAAAGTGCAAAAGAACAGCTGGTACGACGAGGATTGCGTGTCGCAGCGGAGAGAAAACAGGCTGCCTACCTCGCAACGTTACGATCGACCACTACACGTGCGGGATGGGATAGATACCGAGAGTTGAAGAGGGAAGCGAGACGCATTTGTAGACAGAAGAAGAAAGAGGCTGAAATGCGTGAGTACGAAGAGCTTGATAAGCTGGCCGACAGGGGTAATGCTCGAAAATTCTACGAAAAAATGCGGCGGCTTACGGAAGGTTTCAAGACCGGAGCGTATTCCTGTAGAACCCCCAAAGGTGATCTAGTTGATGCCCAGAGCATACTTAAATTATGGAGGGAACACTTCTCCAGCCTGCTGAATGGCAGTGAACGCACAACACCAGGAGAAGGAGAACCCGATTCCCCAATCGATGACGATGGAGCAGACGTTCCATTACCCGACCATGAAGAAGTTCGAATAGCAATTGCCCGCCTGAAGAACAACAAAGCGGCAGGGGCCGACGGATTGCCGGCCGAGCTATTCAAACACGGCGGCGAAGAACTGATAAGGTGCATGCATCAGCTTCTTTGTAAAATATGGTCGGACGAAAGCATGCCCAACGATTGGAATTTAAGTGTGCTATGCCCAATCCATAAAAAAGGAGACCCCACAATCTGCGCCGTGGGATTAGCCTCCTCAACATCGCATATAAGGTTCTATCGAGCGTATTGTGATTAAAGCCCACCGTCAACAAACTGACTGGTCCTTGTCAGTGTGGCTTCAGACCTGGCAAATCAACAACCGACCAGATATTCACCATGCGCCAAATCTTGGAAAAGACCCGTGAAAAGAGAATCGACACACACCACCTCTTCGTCGATTTCAAAGCTGCTTTCGACAGCACGAAAAGGAGCTGCCTTTATGCCGCGATGTCTGAATTTGGTATCCCCGCAAAACTAATACGGCTGTGTAAACTGACGTTGAGTAACACCAAAAGCTCCGTCAGGATCGGGAAGGACCTCTCCGAGCCGTTCGATACCAAACGAGGTTTCAGACAAGGCGATTCCCTATCGTGCGACTTTTTCAACCTGCTTTTGGAGAAAATAGTTCGAGCCGCAGAACTAAATAGAGAAGGTACCATCTTCTATAAGAGTGTACAGCTGTTGGCGTATGCCGATGATATTGATATCATCGGCCTCAACACCCGCGCCGTTAGTTCTGCTTTCTCCAGGCTGGACAAGGAAGCACAGAAAATGGGTCTGGTAGTGAACGAGGGCAAGACGAAGTATCTCCTGTCATCAAACAAACAGTCGTCGCATTCGCGACTTGGCACTCACGTCACTGTTGACAGTCATAACTTTGAAGTCGTAGATAATTTCGTCTATCTTGGAACCAGCGTAAACACCACCAACAATGTCAGCCTAGAAATCCAACGCAGGATAACTCTTGCCAACAGGTGCTACTTCGGACTGAGTAGGCAATTGAGAAGCAAAGTCCTCTCTCGACAAACAAAAACCAAACTCTATAAGTCACTCATAATTCCCGTCCTGCTGTATGGTGCAGAGTCTTGGACGATGTCAACAACGGATGAGTCGACGTTGCGAGTTTTCGAGAGAAAAGTTCTGCGAAAGATTTATGGTCCTTTGCGCGTTAGCCACGGCGAATACCGCATTCGATGGAACGATGAGCTGTACGAGATATACGACGACATCGACATAGTTCAGCGAATTAAAAGACAGCGGCTACGCTGGCTAGGTCATGTTGTCCGGATGGACGAAAACACTCCAGCTCTGAAAATATTCGACGCAGTACCCGCCGGGGGAAGCAGAGGAAGAGGAAGACCTCCACTCCGTTGGAAGGACCAAGTGGAGAAGGACCTGGCTTCGCTTGGAATATCCAATTGGCGCCACGTAGCGAGAAGAAGAAGCGACTGGCGCGCTGTTGTTAACTCGGCTATAATCGCTTAAGCGGTTTCTACGCCAATTAAGAAGAAGAAGCTAAGTGATACACAAGCAATGGTCGTCCACTGGGATGGTAAAGTATTGCCAGATCTAATTGGAAAAATAAAAGTTGAGCGAATTGCAGTGCTTGTTAGTTATAATGGCGAATCCAAATTTCTAGGCGCTCCAAAACTTATATCTGCCACTGGTGAAAATATAGCTACAGCCGTTTTTGATACACTTAGTAAATGGAATATTTTAGATCGCGTAGAAGGCATGTCTTTGGACACCACGTCCACTAATACTGGTCCAATGAATGGAGCATGCGCTCAATTGCAACGCATGTTAGGAAGAAATTTGTTGACGTTACCATGCCGTCACCACATTCTTGAAATATACTTGCGTAGTGTATTCGACCTGCATTTCAAAGTGACTCAAGCACCAGAAGTCTCAATTTTCGAGAGATTCGCCAAAGCCTGGCCAAATATTGACACTTCATCATTTAAGAGTGGGCTCGACTGTGAAGATATAAAATCTCATATAAGTCTGCAATGACATCAAACTATTTTGTCATTCACAATTACAAAAGCTTTTGTTCGTGCTGACTACGAAGAATTTTTACGTCTAGTACTTACATTTCTTGGTGACAATGGTGGTAAATTTAAAACACCCGGAGTTACAAGTCATGCACGTTGGATGTCAAAGGGAATATATTCCTTGAAAATATATCTTTTTCGTGATCAATTTCACTTGAGTAAAGCTGAATTAAAAGGTTTAAGTCACATTTGCGTTTTTTTAGTGCGTTTATATACATATAAAAGCTTGGTACAAATGCTCTAATGCAATTGCCTCTCCCCTGCATGATTTAAACTTTGTAAAAGAATGTATTAATTATGAAATAGTGAACCCAAGTATTTCTTCGGAATTGCTGAGAAAAATGCAACAACACATGTGGTATTTGTCAGAGGAAAACTTCCCAATGGCTTTCTTTGATTTCAATGTTTCTGTAGATGTTAAGAAAAAAATGGTAAAACATTTAAAATCAGAAGAGCCAACTAATAAACTACAAAACAATCGCAAAATAAAAAAATTAAGTGACATACGCAATTCGGATTTAAGCGAATTTGTATCCAAAAGAACTTTAACATTTTTTATGAAGTACAAGTTGTCAACCAACTTTTTGCATTTGGATCCAGAGTCTTGGGAAACAAACGAGGAATTCCAATGGTCGCACAATATGCCACAAATTGATTGTTACTAATGATACAGCGGAAAGAGGTATTAAATTTATAAAGGATTTCAATACTATTCTTACAAATAAAGCAGAAGAAAAGCAGTTCCTCCTTCAAGTTGTTTTGATTTACAACGGTCAAAGTGTACGGTCAACAATCGAGTGTGCTCCTCAATTTGTGTTAACTTACGTGAATTCCAGGCTGTGAAAGCTTGCAGGCAGATTCGCTGGAGATCCTCATCATCGTTGGCACCTCGTGTGCAACAATTTGCTTGGTGCATTGGTGTTTGGAATCCATACATGTTTGATTGTAAAAACTTACAATTATAAAACAAAAAAAAAAAAAACACTCAATTAATTTTTGCGGAAAAATTCTCCTTCGCATATTTGAAGTGCTTATCAGCTGTTTCTGTCACACGGCAAACCATCTGTCTACGCAGAGTTGTAAGTGGGCAGGATCATTTCTACATTTACAGTCGGTAAAGCAGTTGATAAGGCAGTTCATATAACTTAACGTAATCTGTGAACGTTAAACATAAACAAACACTGCACGTAAAGTGTTTCTTAATATAATAATAAAAAAAAATAAAAATAAAAAAGTAAACAAATAAAATAAAAAATATAAAAAATATACAAAAATAAATAAAAAAAAAAAAATATAAAAAAAACATACTAAATGATAACATCATGAGCCAAAGCGATATCCGTGCCCAGAGACAACGAGAACAAGATGCACGCCGGCTCTCCGTCCAGCGCAACAATGCATACTTTTCGATCAGGTCTCAGAGTGACAGTGAAAGCGTAAAATCAAACTCATCGTCCACCCTTCAACCCACTACAAATTTAAAAGTCCGATCTTCCTCAATGTCAACGATTCCAACTTCAGAGCTCGTTATGCCTGATGATGTTGTACAAGTTAAGGTCGGTGCATGCTCTGACTCCGGCAACAAAAGCAAAGCGCAAGATAAGAAAACCCAAACACCTAAAAAAGTGGCTATACAGACCGGAATGGATCGATACATTACCATCAAGCGTAAGCTTAGTCCGCAAAACTCAACAAACGCTAAGCAAAAAATAAACCGTGGAAATGCATCTGAGCCATCAAGCACAAATCGATTTGCGCTTTTAAGTGACAACGTTGACGGTGAGAGTAACAAAACTCCTGAAAGTCTTACAAAGGTCACTAACACTAAACCACCGCCAATATACGTATGAGAGGAAAACTCTGGCGCTCTCGTTAAAATATTTACTGAACTTATCGGCAATAATAACTTTCATATAGTTCCGCTGTCGAAGGGAAACATTCGAGACACGAAAGTTCAAATATGTATACTCCGAACAGAACTTTCGTACGTTGTCAAAATACCTAAATGAGAAAAAGATTAAATTCTACACTTATCAGCTTAAAAGTGAGAAGGGCCTGCAAGTTGTTATTAAAGGTATATTTTTAATAAAAAGAAAATCCCACAGCCTATGTTCAAAGTTGAGATAGAAACAGAAAACAAACAACTTGGAAAAAATTGTGTGCACCCCATTTACAAACTACAATATTTGCTACATCGTAGGATCTCTGTGGAGGAACCGCATAAAAGAAATGGGCCTGTACAATGCACAAATTGCCAAGAGTATGGTCACACCAGGTCTTACTACACACTTCGCGCAGTATGTGTAGCTTGTGGAGAGTTACATGATTCTTCCACTTGCACGTCAAACAAAAAAGACCCAAATGCAAAAAAGTATGGAAACTGCGGTGAAAACCACACTGCAAACTACAGAGGATGTCCAGTCTACAAGGAGCTAAAACATCGGATCAACCAATGTGTAGTCTCCGAACGCAATCATAATGTACCGAAGTTTGTGTTCTCCAATGTGAATCCGCTGACAGCTCCATCCAAAACAGTCACGGGCGTATCGTTTGCAAACGTCCTAAAATCAGGCCTAGGAAAACCCACAACAACAGCAACAGCGAGTCCTATTGAGCCGCAAGAACGGCAGCCCCACGTTCAATCAGGTAATCAATCGAATATCGAAGCAATGATAGCGTCAATGCAACATAGCATGATGAACTTCATAACATTCATGCAGAACACAATGCAAGAACTCATGCGAAATCAAAACACATTGCTGCAACTGCTTGCTAACCAAAATTCAAAATAATGAGCTCGTTTAAAATTGAATTTGAATTTTAAGGACAGGTCTAATGTACATACATATGTACATGTGTACATATACATTTGATGTTTTGTGCGTTTTGTTTTTAGCTACTTAGCTCTAATATTTTTCACAGGCGTATGAATATTTGTAAGTAAATACATATGTATGTATGTATTATGCTTCGAAAGCATGCGTGCGTATGCCATAGAATTGGTATTTAAAGTTTTTACCATTTCTCTGAAAAAAAAAAATGGTTCTATCATACAAGATAATCACGCATATGTGACTCAGAGAATGCTCCTTTACATTCTTTGTGTGACTTTGTATATTTTTCTTCAAAGCATTTCTCTTTATTCATTATCCCATGAATTCAGTCGTTTTACATTTATTTCTGCCAGAGAACGTGCTCATTTCTGCTAAATAGCAGCGAGAATGGTGAAATTCCGTATTACAATTAGTGGTTGTACAGTTTATTTCAGACTGACTGATAAATTCTAATGTGCACATATATGTACATATATAAGAGAAACTTATTGCTCGCAGGCAACGGGATTTTACAGTTACGAATATTGCGTTGTATATAACTACATATGTATGTAAATGTCTTCAGTATTTCTAACACTCCTTCTCAACGCAATATGTCATTAGACAATTAAAAGTTAACATTTTTCATTTTAATATATACCATACGCGCATGGTACTTCGAATCTTTTTGAATATTTTTGTTGCATGACCATCACTCAAACCCATCTCGTTCATGAGTTTGCGGATATACGCCGCTTCTTTAGCAGCCGTTGACAAAGCTATGTACTCCGCTTCAGTGCTGCTTAAGGCCACAACGCCCTGTTTCTTCGATTCCCATGAGATCACTGCTCCCGCTGCAAGAAATGACCAGTCGCTATACGATTTTCGATCTATGCAATCTCCAGCCCAATCAGCATCAACATAACGTTCGATGGGTTTTCCAGTTCGTTGGTAATGCAGACCCAGCTCAGCAGTGCCCTTAAGGTATCGCAAAACTTGCTTGGCACCCACTTCATGTTCCTTATGAGGATTTGCACTACGTTATGAAAGCTTCGTAACAGAATGTAAAATATCTGGCCGGGTTGTTATGGCTAGATAAATCAGCGAACCTATCAGGGATTGATATCATAACTGGTTCGCTCGCGGACACTCATCATTGTCACACTTAACCTGGAATCCTGCGCTCAACGGAATGACATTCGGCTTGCAGTCACTCAGACCATACTCGTGTAGTAGATTCCCAATATATTGTTTGTGACCAACAGAAACGTTGCCAGTTACTCCTTCTCTTTCTATTTCCATACCAAGGAAATGCTTCAGCTGACCGCCATCGAATACGTTTGCTATTGACGCCTTCACTTTGTTGAGTACTTTCATAGATGTGCTGGCAACAATCAAGTCGTCAACATAGACAATGACCATGCTGAAGTCCTTGCTACTACGGAGTGTGTACAGACACGGTTCACTAGCACATGAAACGAGTCCAATGTTCAGGAGCACTTGATTCAGTTTTGTGTTCCATTCACGACCACTTTGCTTTAGGCCGTATAAAGATTTCTGAAGCTTGAACACACTCCCAGGATTTTCTTTGTCTTCAAATCCCTCGGGTTGTCTCATGTACACCACATCTCGCAGTTCACTGTTGAGGTAAGCAGATGACACATCTATTTGGTGCATATACATACCTTTCTCAACCGCTATGGCAATTGCTAGACGTATTGTTGAATACCGTGCCACAGGAGAGAACGTTTCAGTATAGTTGACACCGAATCTCTGGCCACAGCCTTTGGCCACTAGACGAGACTTAAAACGAGCGATGTTGCCATGCTTGTCACGCTTTACTGCAAAAACCCATTTACAACCGATCGCCTTTCCGCCCTCAGGAAGAACCACCAATGACCACGTTTTATTGGCCTTTAGGCTGTCCATCTCCGTCTGCATCGATGCCTTCCACTGACTGGCATGATCAGAACTTAAGGCCGAAGTTACTGTTTACTGTTTTTCCTGTACTCGGATCGTATAAACAGTATGCCTTTGCTGACTCTGAGTAGCCAACCATCACACGTGCCTCGCCTTTCGGGAGAAACTTCCTGCTATGCTTCTTGTTCAGAACTATAGCTTTGATCCCGAATTCTCTCAGATGGTTCACTGTTGGCTTTTTGCCAGACCACGACTCGAATGGTGTCATGTCCTTTAAAGCAGATGTTTCCGAACGGTTTCTTAGGTATGCAGCCGTGTTAATAGCTTCTGCCCAGAAGCCCTAATCCAGACCAGCGTGTAGAATCATACTGCGCGCCATCTCAACCAATGTTCTGTTCGCGCGCTCAGCTACACCATTTTGTTGAGGTGTGTGCGGTACAGTAAGCTGTCTTTTAATGCCATTGCTTGTCAGGAGCAGGCCAAACGCGTCACTCAAATACTCCCGACCGTTGTCGCTTCTCAGACACTTTATTTTTTTTCCAGTCTGCTTCTCAGCGAACGCCTTAAACACTTTAAATTTTTCCAAAACTTCGTCCCGAGATTTCAAGAAACTTACATACGTGTATCGCGATTTATCATCGATGAATGTTACAAAATACCGCGCTCCTCCTTGTGAGGATTTATTCATTGGTCCACAAATGTCTGTATGCACCAGATCCAATACGTCTTTCGAGCGATTTTTAGTTTTCTTTGGAAATGGTTTTACGCATATTTTACACTTTGCACAGGTTTCACATAGTATATGATCATTTAAATTACTGTAAACTTTTGATGTTTCTAAACCATGCACCAGTTTTTTATTAATCATTTTGTTTAGACTACCAAAGTTCGAATGTCCAAACCTATTGTGCCATTTCATTATATCAGTCAGATCAGACTGTGCACACTGTGCATCAAACACAGTATCTTCCTTGTTTTTTACGATACGACCGCAAACTACGCCCCATAGCTCTGCATGTATGACCACACTTTTCATCTGTACGACCCACGCGCTGTAATTGGTGTCGTCCAGCTTTTCAATAGAGTGCATAACGGAATTCATTTTGCCTTCTAACACGAAATTTCACTTAATCACTTTAAGTTCTTAGTTTTTTAGTTTTTTTCGTTTAATTTTGCTCGAGCGTAACAAAAACTGAAAATTAATTTTTTGCAAATCAAAATTAACGCTTAACACCGCACACAAAATCTCATACGCAAACTTTTTCACTTGTACTAAGTATATTCAAATGTTTTTGCCACACGATTTTTTTCAAGGCTAGCCTGGGCCCATAACCTATTGGTTGTACAGTTTATTTCAGACTGACTGATAAATTCTAATGTGCACATATATGTACATATATAAGAGAAACTTATTGCTCGCAGGCAACGGGATTTTACAGTTACGAATATTGCGTTGTATATAAGTACATATGTATGTAAATGTCTTCAGTATTTCTAACAACAATCTTATAAGTTCTGTTAGCCGTCCAATCGATCATCATACAGAATTCAATTTGCACCTTCTCTATGTTTTATGTTCTCTGGTTGAACTCTGGCCAACTCGATAAAATACATTCCGTAGCTAACAGATGGCGCTAATTTCGAAATCATTGAAACCGCAAAATCGAAAATATTTGTCGAAATCTATCCGTTGACCACTGAACTGCGTAAATTGACAAAAATGGAGCATTTGTAAGTATTTATGTAAAAGAATACCTGAGAACGCATTAAATTATGTTTTAAATGTGTAATTTAGAGAGAAGAAACAAAAACACACCAAAAAAAACCAACCAACAAATTCAAATCACTCATATCCCATATGTGAGAATCATGACTACTGCCGGGATACTTAGCACAAACGTATCGTATTTGCATCTTGTGGTCGTACGAAAAACATATACATACATACATATGTATATGGAATACTGAGTGAAAAGTTAATTTTGAAAAAGCCTAACCACCATAACATTCACACTTGAGAATCCTTTCCGATGAGTATCTCTTGACGGTGCCATTATCTTTACGTGCGTTCCATCAACTGCCATTGCCACACCAGGAATTTTTGATTTTCCAAACAAATATGTTTTTGCTTCTAATTCCCCGCTGGCGGTCAAATCAATGGAAATCCATATTCAACATAGCCTGTACTCAAGAATGTTGAGTACTTCATCTAATACAACACAAAATGTCGATTGGGCCATATTTATATTGAAGTCCTTTCCAATACAATGTTGATAACTGCCTGTGGCTAATACCATATTCAGACCGACACTTAATCGCACGATTTCGGCTGTTGAGTGGTTTGTCCCACTAATCTTATAAATTTATCAAGATTTCGCCATACAAAAATGACAGTTCAAAACCACTTCATCGGAGTGATTTGAAACTGATCCACGCTAAATCTCTCTGTGCGACTCTGATTTTGCGCCATCTACTTGGCAGCATTAGAAATCTATTACATTATCACAGCTGATTTAGACACTACAAAAAGGAAAAAATGTAAACAAACAAATTTTTATTAGAGCAATGAATTTAATTTCTGCTGAAAATCGACTTCTCAAATGATAAAATGCGTCCATTATTTCCATTATATGGAAAATATTTAAAAGACTACGGCTTTTACTACAAAATATTATATGACAATGTTTTCTTTCAAAATGTATATAAATGCCCTTCTAAAAAATGTATGTTATTATATATTAGGAAATATAATACATTTGAAAGAGCTAGTCCCTATAAAAAGCAGGAAATTTGCGCAATGAAATTCAGTGACATGAAAGAAATAAACTTTCTTTAAACACGAAGTTAATTATTAAGACAGATTATAGACATATCTATTCGAAGATGTAAGAAACAAATAAATGAAATATTAGAAAATAATATAATATAATTACAGAAAACAATTCTGCTTACAACACTCCTTTGTGGGTAAATCCCAAAACAGCAGATAAATCCGGAAATAATAAATGGCGCATTGAGATCAATTACCGAAAGTTAAACGAAATTACCGTTAGTGATAAATTTCCCATAACCAACATCGATGTTATCATGGATAAATTAGGAAGGAATTAGGAACTGGTGGATGAAAATGACATTAAGGAAACTGCAATTTTTACACCGTTAGGGCATTATAAATTCTTAAGAATGCCATTTGGTTTCCAAATTGCTCCATCGACATTCCAACGTCTCACAAATTCAGTTTTTCGAAATTTTATAAATAAAATATGCGTTGTTTATTTAGATTGCATCTTGATCTTTAGTACCTCTTTGTCAGAGCACTTAGAAAATATTTAAAAAATTTCAAAATTTAAGGTAATCCAAGATGCAT
This sequence comes from Bactrocera neohumeralis, assembly GCF_024586455.1. NCBI lineage: Eukaryota > Metazoa > Arthropoda > Insecta > Diptera > Tephritidae > Bactrocera > Bactrocera neohumeralis. The sequence continues at coordinate 19,812,348 of NW_026089623.1, forward strand.
TTTCTGAAAAAAATAAACAGACTTTCTAAGTAATTTATCAACCCTTGAAGGGATAAAACCAAACCCAAATAAGATTGAAGCCATACGAATATAAAGTCACCCACTTCGCAAAAATAATTGAAATTCATAAATGACTTTTCTAAAAGAATTTACCCGATGGTCGCCTATCAAAAAAAATATGCAAAAATTACCCTTAATAATAATAAATAAATAAATAAATTTAAAGTAATATAACTGTGTTCGAAAAGTTAAAAGACATTATTACAAATCCTCCCATTTTAAGATATCCTGTTTTTAACAAAAGGTTTAAATTAATAACTGACGCTAGTAACTATTGTAGCAGTTCTCACACAAGATGGACATCTAATTTTATACGGTTCGGGAACATTAAACACTCACGAAAAAAACTACTCAACAGTTGTTAGCGATAATGTGGGCTGTAAAGTATTACAGAACTTATTTATACGGAAGCAGTTCGTTCTAAAAACAGATATTTAAGCTCTTAAGTGATTGCAGAAGAAAAATTGTGATAGTAACGAAATAAATTTAGTTCATTTAAAAATTTGAGAACCAAATGCTAAAATTTAAAGATGTTAACGCTGCAGAGCAGCATAAGATCCAAAAGATCCAATCATAACCCAAATGTGTAAAGCCGTATGTTCTACAATAATTCGTATCACACCACAATAAAAGCTACACCTTTAAATGTTCAGAATTACAAAATCGAGCATAAAATAACTAAAAACCGATAGAAGAAGCAAAATTGAAAATTATTTCAAAACACGACACCAAAAAGGAAACCTATTTAGAAACCAGAGGCGAAGGTTTTATTAGTAATTATAGAATTATAAGACACAAAGAAAAGTCAAAATTTATCAAAGAAAACTTAAAAAACATTTATACAATGACGAAAATGACACCCGAGCTCTAATGACGGTTAACCTTATGTTAGAGAAACTTTAACTTTTAACAATATACCATATCTCAGCGTAGTAAAAAAGTAGTAAAAAAATATTTCCACATAATTATTAATGTAAAAGTTAAAATCCATTACTTCAAAGAAATTTAATAGAAATGAGAGAGATGAGATTAGATAGTAGAAGACGATACCAAAACATATAACATATTGTTTTCAAAATATTCTAAATGAAAAACAGATCGATTTTTATAAATTAAATTTGACTCGAATAGGTTTAGGGATCTATAACAACGATAACTCATTTGAATACGAGTTGTATGTTAAAGTGTACGGTCAACAGCTAAGTGTGTTCCTCAATTTATTTTAATTTACGTGCAATCCAGGCTGCGAAAATTTGCAGGCTGATTCACCGGATGTCCTTATATCGCTGACACCACGCGGCACATCAATTTAATCGAAATAATTTACATTAATATCTAAAAACCATATTCAATTTATCACATAAACGTTTGGAAATTTTAAACTATAGAAAATAGAAACATCAAACAATGAATTGAAAAATAAAAATGCGACACTTAAACTCAAAAATGAAAACTTGGGGAAATCGCTAAACAAATATACTAACGAAACGTCTTCTTCTCCATCAAAATCGACTTTTGTAGCAGAAATAGACGAAGAAGAGCTGGAAAATGAAACAAATTGGCTATTAAAAAAGAAAAAAAGTAGGGAAAGTAAAAAACGCAAAGCAGATTCTTCACCGGATGTAACGCTGAAGTCTCTGAGTCCGGAAAACACAGCAGAAGATAAAAAAGCTATAAAAATAAGTCATCGGACCTTTGATGCGTTCCTTGATAACTGCGGAAGCTAAGAAATACTTACACACTTAAGCTCACTGGCCCAAGTTCATGTCAAATAAACCTTGCAGATAGTTCAGATTACAGAATACTCACAAGGAAATTAAACGAATCGCAAATTTCTTGGTACTTGTACGAGGACAAGCAGTCGCATGATATACTCGTAATGGTAAAAGACCTTCCTCACTCATCTGAGCCTGAAAGCATTGTCACAGATCTTCAGAAGCAAGGTTTTAAAGTTTCGAAGGTCATAAATAAACTTCAATATAACACAAAAAATCCATTACATACAACATCAAGAAAATTTACGAAATTAAGCATATTTTAAATTCTGTCGTCAAACTCGAGCCTATCAAGCCATCGAATCTTGTGCCGCAATATAAGTCCTGTCAGGTATTCGGTCACACCAGGAATTATTGTTGTAAACCACCAAGGTCTGTGAAGTGCGCCGGAAATCATACTACTCTTAACTGTACAAAACCTGCGACCCTGCGAACTATAGGGGATGTGAAGTGGCAAAAGAATTTTAAAAAATTAGAAGCGTGACCGAAAAAAATAAAGAGCATAACCAACAACCAAAACGCTTAAGTACAACCGCTTATACTGCTCCTCAGAAGGAAGTTACTAATATAAGTCAGCAATCTGGAAACCCCTCATTTGCCAGCATATGTATTCAAACCAAACAAAGCTAGAAGAGCAAAATAAACTTACCCACGAACGACTTACTTAACTAGAGCAAAAAGAAAGTAACGCGCAAAATGAAACCGGTAAAAGTTATGACATGGGATGCAAATGGCTTACTCAAACGTAGCAAAGAATTAGAGACATCCCTCTATGTTGAAAAAATTGATATTTGCCTTATATCAAAAACCCATTTTACAAATGAGACTTTCGTTAAATTCAAAAACTACAAGACGTATTGCTCGAACCACCCAAATAACAATGCGAGAGGGGGGAGTGCCATAATTATCAGAGATAATATTCCCCACTACGAAGAAATTAATATAAGTATCCCAGAATACCAAACCACGACCATTTCGGTTGAAACTAGTTTCGGAAAAATGAGTATTACCGCAATATATAGCCCACCTAGACACAGTATTACAATGGACTTGTACACAGAACTTATACTAAAATACCACGGGAACTTCATAATGGGTGGTGATTTTAACGCAAAACACTCCCAATGGGATTCAAGAGTTACGACACCGAAGGGAAGAGAGCTATTTAAAGCTGATATGGGCACTGGATGCGACTTCATGTCTACTGGCAAGCCGACATACTGGCCTCCCGACACAAGAAAACTACCTGACATCACTCGACAAATATCCAAGACCTTCATTGCCATGGAAAATGGATTGGACTTAAATTCTTACCACTCGCCATTATATCTAACCCTAAATGGCCATCAAAAGAAATCGACACTCCGCCTTATCTTTCTAATAGACATACGGATTGGGAGTATTTCAAAATTATGGTCGACAAAAATATTGATGTTAAAGTAAATATAACAACTCAAGATATTTTAGAAGATGAAGTTCATATATTTACGAAAAATATTCAAGAATCGGCTTGGAAAAACCTAAACAAAAAAGCTTTTATACTAAATATCCATCAGACATTTTAGATCTCATAAATAAAAAGAGAAAACTACGTAAAAAATGGCAAATTACGCGTTTTCCTCAATACAAATCAGAATTGAACAATTTAACTAAGGTTCTCAGTACAAAAATAAAGTTATTTACAAATAAAAATATTTCCAATTATATTGAGAAATTAAAGCCAAACAAACATTCGGATTATTTCCTTTGGAAAGCTGTAAAAATGCGAAGAAACAGATTTTGGGCCAAAAGCGACGAATAAATAGCGGAAGTTTTTTCAGAGAAACTAACTAAAACGTTTAGTCCCTTTGTGTTCCATGGAACTTTACCGCAGCTGGAAGGATCGCAATACGTTGGAGAAATCCAACCAGCATCAATTAAAGAAGTAGAAAATATCAAAAAAAAAGCCAAAAAAGCTCCCGGCTTCGACTTGCCGACTTCTGATGTAAGAAAAACTTACATCGATAATAAACGCTTGCTTAGATCTTAGATGCGTCCCATTCTGCACAATCGCCACATGTGCAGATGGTACCTGCATCATTACTACCGGTAAAAATCAATCTGAGTTGTCGAACAGAATGCAGTCTTCAATCAACCAAATTGTAAAATGGACACAAAAATGGAACATTGCTCTAAACGAGTTGAAGTCTATACATATAAACTTCACTAACAAAAGTGCTACGTATATCCCCTTACATATTGGAAATGCTCCACCTCAGCGAAATATCTTGGTTTGACCAGAGAACGTTAAGTCAGAGAACTTAAAACATAGAGAAGGTGCAGGTTCGATGTCGAACAATTTATAAGATTGGAGTAAGGAATTCACCTCACAACTTCAGAATTCACGATGTTAATGTTAACATTTTTAACAGTTCTCTCACATACTCAAACAGAGAATATGAAAAGAAGTAAATATATGTATTTTCGGCATATAATGGCATGGCATATATGCCCAAGCAGAGAATATGAAGAGACAGAAAGAAGAATTTCGTTTTGCTTTTCGTTTATATTTTATTCCATTTTGACAGCGAAAAATGTGTACAAAATACACCTCTCACATAGAGCACATAAACAAATTTTTTATGTTCTTGTCTCACATGCCGAAGAATATGAAGAGACATAAATATACATATGTATGCATGCCCATGGTGATACTCCCAAACAGAGAATATTGAAGAAAAATAGTATATTTGATATTCCATAGGAAAGGTATGTATGAATGTATGGAAATATGTATGTATATAGAACTTTTATTCATTATTTGTCAATTTAATTTTATTTTATAATAATTCATTTTAAATAAATAAAAGCTTTACCTAACATCATTATGATATTTTCATGATTCATGTTAGCTTTCAACCAGGGAATTCCTTTCATACGCAATGTACGAATGTAAGGAATTTCGTTTTGCCGTCGGCATTTCTATTTCTCATACTTCAATTTTTGCGTTCAATCAAGGAATTGCTTGTATGTATGTGCAATGTATGCCTTTGCGTTTTGCCGTCGGCATTTTCATATTGACATGTAAAAGTAATTATGTATTTCTTTGTTTCGTTTTGGCCCAATTTTGTATATTAAGACAAGTGTCAATAATTGCGCCAAAATCAAATAAATATCTATTTACATATCACTTACCAGGGAACCTGTAAAAATCTTCTTCTTACATGTTCTTTGTATATGTATATCATATGTATGTACATAAATAAGTATTGAGCTTCACACACAAATGAAAGTAACCATCCTTCTTTCTCCTACTTTTAAGTATATTGGCCCAATTGACAAGTGTCGATAATTGCGCCAAAATAAAATATATTATGTATTCATATGTAAATATGTTTTAAACTTAACATAAAATTGAAGTGTCAGTAATTGCGCCAATTTTCATAAAGTTGGTGATTTTGTGAAGTGCGGACGGATTTTTTCTCAGTCGTGTTATTTTTAAAAATCGAAATAAAATGCCGAAAGTTCGTAAGTGTCGCGTGCGCGGGTGTGAGAGTACCAGCGGTGGGGTACTACGTTTATTTAGTTTCCCAAATGAATGTGAGTTGGCTGAAAAGTGGAAGGAGAATCTAAAAATTTCTCCCACTGACCACGTTCCAGCCAGCAACTCATTCATTTGTGAGAAACATTTTCAAAAAGAGGCAATTGGCCCAAAAATGCTTAAAAGGAATGCAGTACCTACATTGCATCTGGGTAAGTGTAGTTCTTTTTTTATCTTGGGGGTGTTTATTTGAGTGTAATATTTGCTTGTGGGTGCCCTTACAAGTGCATGAGTGTGTTTGATGATTTGCGGGTGCACATACAAGTGCGTGCGTGTGTGTGTTTTGATAATTTGCCCAGCCAGCATTTAGACATAAAAATAATCGTTTTGTGAGCGTTCAAGTCTGTGACCTTTACAAAATAAGAATATATTCTAAATATAACAATAATAATAACTTATCCTGTGCAAATATGCTGGACTAAATCTTTTAATTTCATCTTTAACAAAAGGTATATTCAGAACTGAATAAAGAATGGCTTTATTTGTTATGAACCAAGGCGCGTTTGTAATTAATCTTAGACTTTTCGATTGGTATCTTTGTAGAATTTCAATATTTGTATTACAAGCAGTGCCCCAAAGTTGAACACCGTATGTCCATATAGGTTTTAGTATAGGTTTATGTATATAATAGTAATTTATTTTCAAGATATAACTGCGATGTATGCCCAAGTAGCCAATATCGTTGTTTGGTTTTTATTTTTAATTGTTTATTTTTGGCTGTTACGTGTGTGTGCTTAATTAAATTTCCTGTGGGTGCATATAATATTTAATATTACATATATGTATGTACATACACTTATATTGAAATTTAGTATTTATTATATATATTTTATATTTATCTTTATATTTATTTACAATTTTTTTAGATGAGGCCCCAACGCAATTATTTCAACCGGTGCGCCAGTACAAAAGTTGCTGCGTTAGCAACTGTGCCGGTGGAGCAAAACTTATTACGTTTCCTAAAACGGAAGTTGCTAGAAATAATTGGGTTAAGGCCTGCAATCTTCAGTTACCACTGAAAAAACATTTATATATATGTGAAAGACATTTTCACAATAAAGATATCTCGTCAAGGCGCATTTTGAATGAAGCTCTTCCTGTGCTAAATTTAAAATTTGAAGTTGACGAAACTAGTCAGCAATCGCCACAGTGGGTTTTGCCGCCGGTTGTACAAACATATGATGTTTTAAAAACCGAGTGTACAACACCAAATGATATGTCATTTGAAGAGATGGGAAATCCAAATGACATATCATTTCAAGAATTCGAAAAATATTCCCGCCTTCATGAAATAGAAATGAAGTGCGAAGATAGTGAGAATATCACTGTTCGCGACCACGAGCATTACGCTCGAGTAGCTAGGGGTTTTCAAAGTAATTCTTTGAGGCAAATGAAAAAGATTAAAGAGCTAAAACGGAAAGTTTTCCTGTTGACAAAAAAATGTCAAGCTCTGGAAAAAAACGTCATAATAACAGGCGATGCTAATGAACATGCGATAACATTCGCAAAGATGATTTTAAAGAAAAAAACTCCTACGATGAAAAGGAGAAATCAATGGCTTTAAACATCAATTATATGTCGACTAAGGCATATAATTTCATGCGCGACGATTTGGGGTTTGCATTGCCCCACAAAAAAACACTTTTGCGTTGGCGTCCGATCCGGTATGTCTGCTCCGGTATCGACGAAAAAGTCTTGAACAATTTAAAAAAAATTGTTCAAGAGTTTAAACCAGAAGAACGCATATGCCAACTAATTTTCGACGAAGTCTCAATCAGAAAAGATCTGACGTACAACAAAGTACGAGATGTGATTGATGGCTTCGTCGATAATGGAGAAGGTCACCGGGAAAGCGTGATCGGCAATAAGTGCTGCTTCTTTATGTTGAAAGGCATAGTCGCAAAATGGAAATATGTGATTTCCTATTATGTGGCAAAAGATGGCGTCAAAAGTGAGAATTTGTTGAATATGCTCAAGAGCAATATAAATGCCTCAGAAGAAATCGGACTTAAAATCAAGTCAATAGTGTGCGACCAAGGTGCACAAAATGTCAAATTGAGGCAACTGGTAGGCGCTACACCAGAAAAGCCATATTTCTTTCATAATGAAAGAAAAATATATATGATGTTTAACTATTGCCATTTAATAAAATGCATGCGCAATATGTACTTAAAGTATGACGTTGAAACGCAAGATGGGCTGACAAGTTTTAAAGTTGTGCGTAAAATATATGCCATAGACCAGGCGAACGTTAATTTTAAAATGTGCCCTAAATTAACCTATTCGCATGTGTACCCCGGAAATTTAGAAAAAATGTCAGTGTCAAGAGCGACACAAGTATTTAGCAATTCGGTCGCCGCGGCAATTGATATGGCTATAAAGGAAAATTTGTTTGGCTCCGATGAGCACGTAAAAAAATGCGCCAAAGCAACCCAACTGCTGGTGAAAAGAATGGATGATCTTTTCGACGAATTGGATTGCAAGACGCTTTGCAATCCAAATGAGCGAAGACGACCAATAAAAAGAGGTTGTATTGAAAAAATTAATAGATTAAAAGATCACATTCAGTACATAAGGAATATGAAAAAGCCCAAAAGCCAAATAATATGCCTCGATTCGTTTATATTAACAATAAATGCAATGATTGCATTGAGCGGCGATATATTCGAAGAATATTCGAATGTATCCTTTATACTCTTAGGGAGAATGAACCAGGACGCACTGGAAAACTTTTTTTATAGGATACGGGCAAATTTAGGATGTAATAATCATCCATCAGCACACGAGATGCAATATATTGTTGCAAGGTTAGTATCCATGCATATATTGCGACGCAACTTCTCGCAAACAGGCAGCAATTGCGAAGAAGACGACGATGAAAACCTTGATTGGAATATTGGCCAGGAAGACGACCTTAAAGAAAATTTAAAACCGTCTGAGCAACTTGCCGTGGAACAAATATATGTTCCAGATGAGCACTTTGCTCAGACCGAAAAACCAGCAGAAATACAGGTTCGTCGCTATTATACTGGATATGCAATATACCAGAAGGTTTTCTGCAGATTAAAATGCGAAAAATGTGCATATTTAATGAGGAAGAGTGATACCTCTCTACAAGCCTCATCGGAAGCCCTTATAAGGTCTAAAAATTATAAAAGCGCGGATGACCTAAGGCTGGTTAATCCCAATGATAGAGTCTTCGAGATAAGCCGCCTTCAAATGAGCCTCTATAAAGATTTGTTTAAGGAAAATTCTTGCAGAGTGGGTATAAAATCGATGATTTTAGCCCAGATTACTACAATTACCGAACAAAAATACCCAGAGTGGTACAGCGAGGCTGGAGATTGCCTCGAGCATAGGCACCAATTTTTAGATTTTTTAATAACAGTTTTACTGTTTAAAAACGCGAAATGGCTGGCACAGCAGCAGGAAGAGTCTTACAAAAATGAAGTTAGGGCGAGATATTACAATAAAAGAGAGAAACTAAAGAAACTGGTAACATAAGTTGATTGTAGGCCATATTTAATTTTTCTAGCAACTTCCGTGTTATAAAAGGTAAAAGAAATACATACATATTTATATGAAATACAAATACAATATAAATACTTTTCATTAATAACTAAAATGCATTTCTCTCTTCTCATTTCAGATTCTTCAAAAACTAATAATGTTCTTTTTATTTTTTTCAGGGTAGAATTAAGTTGTAAATAGTTTGTAGTAGTAGTAGTAGGTTTAGTATTAGTTATTGTTAGTTAGTTTTAGTATTTATTAATTTAGTAAGTAGTATGAACACGTGAGCCAAGCTTTGAAAAAAGCCGGTGAAAAAGACCTAATCTTTATTGATTAGGTTGTGTGAGAATTTGCCATTGTACATGCTCAATTCTGCTAAATAGCAGCGAGAATGGTGAAATTCCGTGTCGCAATTTTATAAGCTCTGTTAACCGTCCAATCGAACATCATACAGAATTCAATTTGCACCTTCTCTATGTTTTAAGTTCTCTGCTTCAATCTTATAAGCTCTGTTAGCCGTCCAATCGAACATCATACAGAATTCAATTTGCACCTTCTCTATGTTTTAAGTTCTCTGGTTAAGTATAGAGAAGATGCAAATCGAAATCTGTATGATGGTTCGATTGCGCGGCTAACAGAGCCGATAGAATTTGTGTAAGGAATTCGCCGTGCTCTGGCTATTTAGCAGAATTGAGCACGTGCAGTGGCAGAAATATATGTAAAATGACTGAGAATAAATAAAGAGAATTGCTTTATAGAAAAATATACAAAATATGTGACTTTTTGTTGCTAATTCTCGGGCGATTCTCTTTTGCTGTCGCTCATTACCTTCACACGAGCAATTTCCCAGCGGGATAATGGTTCACCGCTTACATTTTTCTTTGAAGAATACTTCGAAGAAAATTCGATGTAGAATTCTTCGATACCTGGTAATGCATAAAAGTAAGCTATACGGCAAAATTCTACTGTGTTCATATTTACAAATCAAGTAAGTACATGAAAAACGACAAATACAAATTGATGGAATAAAATTTATAAGTAAATTTTTTCATTATTTCGTCAAATCATCAAGCAAAAAGTTGGTCGTGATCAGGTGAGCTACTATTTTAATTAAAAATTTTGTTTATTTTTTTGTGTTTAAACTTAGAATAAAAAATAAAAGAATGTTCTCAAAAAGACATCTAAAAACATACTCTTTCAACTTTTTTTTGTAGAATGTGTGAAAGTTGAAGGTTTCACCGAGTCGGAGTATATACACCAAATTCAAAAAAGTATCAAACTCGCCAAAGGCCGTTTCTTCAAGTCTCGTTGCTTGGATAAAAAACGAAAAGAGGCTCAGCCACAAAATTAAAAGCAGCATACCAATTCGAACAAAAAGGAACGAGAAATGATCTCGCGCAGCTTTCTTCGTTACGACGTCGTTCGACCAACATCTCCGCTTTCGCAGCATCCCGGTTCTTTCCGCTAGTTACCCGCCTGTATATATATTTAACGTTTTTTAAAACCTGCTGTTTTCAACCTTTGATCATTTTATATATACTATACATATATAATATGTATTTAACGTTTTTTAAACTATTTCAATTTGTAATAATTCAGTTCAGTTAAACACATTTTGTTATAACAATTTTTAAGTGCATTTCGCAAAAAATAAAACCTTTATAACGATTGTATCGAATTTAACTGTGGCATGATGGAATTCTTTGTTAACTATGGCATCGAAGAATTCTTCGTTAACTATGGCATCGAAGAATTCATCGTTAACTGTGGCATCGAAGAATTCTTCGTTTACTATGGTAAGCGAAAGGGGTGATCTGTTACTTTTCGTAGGACATCGCCGTGTTAATTTTCATCGGTCGGAGTAAGCGATACAATCATGCTACATCGTTTACCTTGCTCGCTTACCAATGTCTACCATATCCCGCTGGGTTGTGTTGCGCAACTCTGTTCGAGTTTTTTTCTCACTCTCTTCACTTATGCATGCTTATATTGAATTATATGAACCATTGTCACATATGCGTGATTACTTTGTGTTATAACAATCATTGTTTTCCGAAAAATGGTAAACATTTTATGTGATAAAACTAAATAAAAAATAATTTTAAATAAATTATTATTTCCAAATTATATTAATTTCGACTATTATAAAATGAACTTAAATGTGCTCATATACCCACTTCCATTCATTCCTTTGATTTCTTCAAAAAAAATTAATGTCCTTCATGAAATATGCATATTCGCATTATTTCGTTGTCATTTCCATATTCGTAGCAATAGAACTTCTATGGCATACACATATGTATTATTATGTATGTATTATTTCTTTGGCACATTTGTCTGTATGTTTACGAAAGCAAATGCGAGCCACATACATATGTATGTACATACATTCATAATAGCAAGTGCCGCAGGCATCTTTCGCATCTCCGTTGTCACGGTCAACCAATGGCCGAAACTGGCGTTTTGTCAAAGAGTCAAGTGCTGAACACATTGAGCGCGAATACACACGTTCTTATGGACACAGTTATATAGTTGTAAAGCTGCCTCAATAAATGTATCCCTAAGAACGTGTGTATTCTAATATTTGACAAATGTCGCTTGCAGTCTGTCGCGCTCATTGTGTTCAGCACTTGTATGATGATAGAAAATCCAAGCTGTGCCGAAAAAAATAAACGCCAATTGTCACCGCTTCCCTTGCCGCTGTACAGCTCCGCCTACAAACCAGCGTAAATATGTATGACGATGTATGCGCGTACATACATATCGACGCAGATTTTTGCGAGTCACGGAAAAATATTTTAGACAAATATTGGAATTCGACAACGGCTATGTTGCCACTTTTGTCACTTCTTTCTGTGAAGAAGCATCAGAAAGTTGTTCAATTTATGATTTTTAGCTTTTGCCATCGTCGCGAAAAGACGACTTGTTGGCAAAGGCATGCTCGGGGAGATGTTACGGCGTCTGTTTTTATGAATGAAGCGAGGTCGCTTGTGGCATATGCGCCTGCGTTTATGAATGAAATCGTTTTTGTTGTAAAATTTACTACATTTGGCCTTCGCCAATTCGGCTGCCATATTGACTTGTGATGCTTCTGCTATTTAGACAATTGTTGTTTTTGTAGAACAATGCTTCAATTTATTGTTGGTGACATATTCACATGTGTACGCATATGTATGTTTGTATGCTTGTGCATTATTTGTTCGGCAATGTATGCAAATATATGTACATATAAGTATATATGAATGTATGGACATGCAGATCAATGCGCGCGCATGTAATACATTATATTGATAAGTGATAAAATCATGATTTGAATTTCTGAATGCGCACATGCGTATGCATACATAGTAAGATTATGATATAAGCATGTAGAGAGACATAAGATTAATATGATAGAAGATGTACATACATGCATATATACATACATATGTATATATTGCTGTGATAAATTTTATTTCTAATAGTAGGAAATAAAATAAAATACAAAAATATTTATTGGAATAGTATATTATGAAAAAATCAAAGAAAATTATTAAATATGCAAGTCCAAATTGACTATAAATATTACTATGCATGCATTCATACAAAATATACTCATATCATAATTACGTTTACATGTCAATATGGAAATGCCGACGGCAAAACGCAAAAGCATACATATTTGCACACATTGCGATTCCCAAGTTGAAAGAAAAATTGAAGCATGAAAATATGACAATGCTGTTGTTGGGAGCATCATGAGGTGCATGCATACATATGTATGTATATTTATGTCTCTTCATATTCTTGGGCATGTGAGACAAGAACATAAAAAATTTGGTTATGTTCTCTGTGTGAGAGATGTATTTTGTACACATTTTTCGCTGTCAAAATGGAATAAAATATAAACGAAAAGTAAAACGAAATTCTTCGTTGAGAGTGTATTAGTCTCTTCATATTCTATGCTTCGGCATATATGCCTTGTCATCATATGCAGGGTTCTCATTTACTACTCCGTAGCAGCAAAATTTCTAAAACTATTGCTATGCTATCGCTACCGCTCTCACTTTGTTGGGAGCCATAGCATAGCCTTAGCATAACAATGCAAAGTATGTGCTCGACTCTGCTCCGAGTTTTGTTAGGTAAAAAACTATAGCTGGAGCGGGAGCAAGAAATTAAATTCTGCCCTATGCTCTGGCGTAGCGGTAGCAAAAAATTGATAGCGGTAGCTCAGCGGAGCTAATGAAAATTTTCATGTGCTACATCTCCCGCATGTGTTTGTTGTTTTTTTTTTCTTTTTTGCTATTTTCTGTCATAATGTTTGAATTAATTGAATAATTCAAACAAAAAAATGTTATGCAAATCATTTTGGCACTTGTTGCGTCAAGTGACTTTATAAATCTAAAATCAAATATTTTAAGAAATATATTAATAAAGTGAATTAGATAATAATTGAATAAAGTATAAATTTTTTTTTTATTATGTAAAATATTTACCATTTTTATATTACCAAAAACATCATCTATTCCAAATGTATTACAATACTCACTTACTATGAATTTTCGAAATTAATTTTAACTACATATACTTTCCCCCTTTTTATATACATTAGGGTGTTTTTTTTTAACTATTAATTTTTTTCAGTCCCGTCACGAAATTTCCTTGGAAATACCCCAAAAAAAAAATTCCCTGAAAAGTTTAGCCCTAAATATTAACATTAAGAACTGGACCGAGGCATGTAAAATTTTTCCATAGAAAATACACTACAATCCTGATTTTTTATCTTTAAATTCCTACAGATCAGAGGTATTTTATGGCATCGCACATTGAGTACTCAAAGCAAATCGACCTTTTCGACATAACAGAAAATATTTGTACACATATACATACTTCAATGTATATTGCAAAGAATCGAAAGGATTTCTGTATATCTAAAATTATAATAAACCTTTTTATCAACACTCCAATTATTCCGCTATATCTTTATGTTAGATATCGCGTTTGGTTTGTTATGAATGCATTTGCGTCCTTGACCAATAATCCAGCAAAGTATCTGCAGTGCCTTGACGATGAAAATTTCAATGCCATTTTTTGTTGTGATATTAAATACAGTCAAACCTGGATATGTGAGAACTGGATTAGTGAGAAAACTCTATAAGTGAGAGTAATAGCTAGGACCCGTCATTTTAAGCTTCCTAAACCTCTAACAGTGAGAAACAAAAACCTCTATAAGAGAGAGTCGTTTTTGCCTCATAGACCTCCGTAAGTGAGACTGCTACTTATCTATACCTCTATAAGCGACAGTCGAGCTTTATTTATTTATGAATATTATATATGAGGAACTATAGCTACAATAAAAATACATACATACATAGAAGATACATATATACAGTAACAAATGACAAAACAAATAACAAATTTAACATCTGCTATTTTATTACCCATTCTTAATTTCGTGGAACTTCTTATCATTGATTTTGTATTGTTTTCTTCTCAATAGATTTTATTTGTTGTTAATTTATCGCACTCGGGTTAGTGAGAAACCTATATAATCGAGAATAAAATTGTGCTCCCTTGAACTCTCGCTTATACAGGTTTGACTGTATATCGGACGGGTTCGTCTTAAAAAAAAAAAAAACTACCTGGGTAAGGAGCAAAATCAGTATAACCCATATACTAAGCATGTTTGGATGTGAAAACTTTTACTTATGTATTTCTTTCTATTTTTGAATTACTAAAATTTTCAAATGATTCTTACATAAATTTTGAACAAATGCTTATGATTTGAAATATAATTTTTGTATTTATGAGTTGTATTGAATTTTAGCATAAAGAGGTAGATCCTATGTCCTTACCCTGCTTCTATGCTACATCCCCACCAATTTTAAGCCAAATCGGTTCAGCCGTTCTTGAGTTATAAACGACTTTCTTTTATATACCAACTTGTACCATTCTTGTAAATGACAGAAAATAGCCAAAAAGAAAAAAAAACAACAAACACATGCGGGAGATGTAGCACATGAAAATTTTCATTAGCTGCGCTGTGCTACCGCTCCCAATTTTTTGCTACCGCTACGCCAGAGCATAGGGCAGAATTTAATTTTTTGCTCCCGCTCCAGCTATAGTTTTTTACCTAACAAAACTGGGAGCAGAGTAGAGCACATACTTTACATTGTTATGCTAAGGCTATGCTATGGCTCCCAACAAAGTGAGAGCGGTAGCAAGAGTAAATTGAAATGCTACGAGAGTAGCGTAGTTTTTCAAACGCTGATCATATGCCGTAAATACATATATTTCTGTCTCTTCATATTCTCGGTTAGAATATGTGAGAGAATTGTAAAAAATGTTAAAATTGCGAGGCGAATTCCGACCTACAATGTTAACAAATGCGGCGAATTCCTTGCACAAAATCTAACAACAACTTAACAAAGTAAAATTAAGCAATAATTTTGTTTACTGTTGTAAACTCATGTCGATATGGAATACACCATAAGACTAGAATCGTAGCAATCGGAGTGGTTACAGGCTCCCTAATGATTAAAACAGCCATAAATGAACACGTTTATCAAATTTAGAAAGAAATATTACTATAAATGGTAATAACTTGAAACAGTTTATAAAATAAACAAGTAAGGAAGGGCTAAGTTCGGGTGTCACCGAACATTTTATACTCTCGCATGATAAAGTGATAATAATTTACATATTTTTTTATTTTGCTGCAAAATTAATTAGATTAGATCAATTTGTGTACTTTGAGTATTGAATTGTATTTTCATTTCCTAATGTACATATATGTATGTATATTATATAGTGAAGGCATCACCCATATTTCGTACATGTCATCAGGGTGTTAAGAAAATATTATATACCGAATTACATTGAAATCGGTCTAGTAGTTCCTGAGATATGGTTTTTGGTCCATAAGTTGGCTGCGCCACGCCCATTTTCAATTTTTAAAAAAGGCCTGGGTGCAGCTTCCTTCTGCAATTTCTGTCGTAAAATTTAGAGTTTCTGACGTTTTTTGTTAGTCGGTTAACGCACTTTTAGTGATTTTCAACATAACCTTTGTATGGGAGGTGGGCGTGGTTATTATCCCATTTCTTCCATTTTTGAACTGTATATGGAAATGCCTGAAGAAAACGACTCTGTAGAGTTTGGTTGACATAGCTATAGCAGTTTCCGAGATACGTACAAAAAACTTAGTAGGGGGCGGGGCCACGCCCACTTTTCCAAAGAAAATTACGTCCAAATATGCCCCTCCCTAATGCGATCCCTTGTGCCAAATTTCACTTTAATATCTTTATTTATGGCTTAGTTATGACACTTTATAAGTTTTCGGTTTTCGCCATTTTGTGGGCGTGGCAGTACGCCGATTTTGCCCATCTTCGAACTTAACCTTCTCATGGAGCCAAGAAATACGTGTACCAAGTTTCATCATGATATCTCAATTTTTACTCAAGTTACACCTTGCACGGACGGACAGACGGACGGACGGACAGACAGACATCCGGATTTCAACTCTTCTCGTCACTTTGATCACTTTGGTATATATAACCCTACATCTGACTCTTTTTGTTTTAGGACTTACAAACAACCGTTATGTGAACAAAACTATAATACTCTCCTTAGCAACTTTGTTGCGAGAGTATAAAAGATCCGTAAGTTCGTGCTCAAGTAACAATTGCGGCTGTTGCATCGTCAATTTAGGCAAACTCACGAGTTTCGACACGCAACTCATGATGATTTAAACCTTTTTTCGTATAAATTTGCCTATTCGCGTAGAATTTTTGCCAAAAAATTATTGAAATTTTAGAAGAAAACAATAACTCGTTAAATCGCCAGCTTCTGTCCAAAGCAGTGGTGTAGTTATCTAGGGGCTTGGCGGGACAGTGCCCTGGGGCCCTTGAATTCTTACCAGAAATCTCGATCGAACTTAACTTTTGGAAATTTAAAAATAAATATGTCAGGTTGCAACCCCACGTTAATCCTGTCAACTCAGTTGAGAGAAATTCGAAAGTTATGCATTGGGAATTCCCCTAAAGTCTTTCTTTAGGTTGGCAGTGTTGTCAATTTGACGGATATTGATATGTGCGTTTAATTATTTGTCGATGTGCGTTTTATTGTGAACTCAAGTTAACATTTTTATTTTCGAGAATAGTTAAAAAATATGGCTGTATCAGGAGTAAGTAAACTAATGTCAATAAATTTTTTTGCATTGGTCAATATAGTTGGTTAATTTTTATTTGATGTCCGTTAAATCAACAAAACGTGTCATATCTATAAATTTCGTGTATAGCTCATTGTATAACACGAAATATCGTGACAAATGCAAGCCACCTGCAGTAGGTAATTCAAGTCCGCGGGTAAGAGATCGTTCATGGTCTCCACCGTTAACCCAGCAAACAACGTCAAGAGAAGAAGATAGTAAATAACAAGTAAGGAAGGCTAAGTTCGGGTGCAACCGAACATTTTATACTCTTAGCACTTGCAAGAATCAAAGCCACGAAACTACTTTAATACCCATGACAGACATGTAGTAACAATACCATATATTGTACAAATGCCATATGTGTGTCACCAAATACTAGCAAAATACCATATGAGCAATATACCCAGCAAAACTTGCGTGACCGAAACTCCAATACATTTACACAATTTTTACTTGTCACTAACACTCCCTCACAAATCTTTGAAATGAGTAAGAAGTCAATATATGTATGTCAATATGTCTTTTGTTTGTTTTATATTATAAGCTCTTCACTTAACAGATGTTAAGCAAAAATAAAACAAAAGAAGACAAACACTCTGTCACCGCTTATTGAAAACGATGGATGTGAAAGCGTACAGCATGATACCGTGAATTTGACGTTTGCTTGTTCGTTGTAACAAATTTAATTCGAAGAAAAAAAAGAATTCGGATACAAACGCGTCGATAGTTGAGAATTGTGCAGATTTGTGTTTGTGCATATTTATTATATTTAAAATAAATATTTAAACCTACGGGTATTATAATTGTGTTTCTTTAACTTTTGTGAATATTTTGTGTCTTCAAGATAATATTTGGAAAAAGGGTGAGTAAAACAAATACTAATCTATATATATAAAAATAAGTCCGAACTAATCATCAACACGTAGTGCGATTTCAACCAAACTTATACACTACGTAGGCAGTGGCCCATATATGGTTTAAATGAAGTTTGGTTGAAATCCGATAACACATGTGTGTGCGGTGCGTATGTGAAGTGAGTGTGTTTTTGTTGCAGGCATTTTTTGTACCGCATACAGCATTCATTAGTATTGAATACATTTTGGAGAGCATTGCACGGAGTGATGCAAATAGCAATTTGTTATCATTTCCCTTTTCTCTTTGGACGTCATTGGTGATTGATCCTATCATAATCGATTTTTGACAATATTAATTTCTTCGCATTTTGTAAGTGAGCTAAAAATTACTTGAATTTTTGGCCAATTTTTAATTGAATTTTGTCACATTTACAGCAGATTTTCGTGTCTTTATTATTTCGATTTTTTGGCCAATTTTTAATTGAATTTTGACACATTTTCAGCATATTTTTAACAATTTTCGTGTCTTTTCGTGACTTTTTGGTGCTTTTCGAGTCCAGAATTTGCTGGATTTCATCAATTTATTACATCATCAATCATCAATATTATCATCAATCTTTATTATCTTTAGTTTAGTTTCTTCTAAAAATGCCACGAAGAGCAAGAACTTCATGAACATAATGATTTGATTAATACTTTTCGGACAGCACTTGATCAGATGCCGTCTGATGATCATAAAATCGTGATTCGTGCTGATAGAAGACCAATCGGAGAACACGAACGAAGATTTAATGCACCTATAAATAATAAAGTTGCTGTGGTGATTGTCGGCGATGAGTTTCAATCACGTGCCATTGTATTGCGTAGAAGAAATAATCAATTACAACGTGTTTGTGAAACACATCGCTCTTACGATGCCCTACAGTACCCAATTTTGTTTTGTCGGGGTGAAGATGGATACTCTATTAATTTTAAAATGGTAGATCCCGCAAACCCACGTGAGTTTTTGTTGTGTTTAATATACTCTTCCAATTTTGTTTAACAAGAATTAGTATGAAATGATTTAAATTTCCATTTGTTTTTTTTTTTTTTCTCTTCAGAACGTGAAGTCAATAAAAATGTCAGCACATAGAATTATGATACGACAAAATCAGGAAAATCATATTTTGAAATGTCGGAGACTCTTTCATCAATATGTCGTAAACATGTATGCAAAGATAGAAACAGAGCGTTTGAACTTTATTTGATTCAATCAACGGAAGTTGCGATCAGAAGAGTATATACATCTACATAATGATGGAAATGTTGACAATGTTGGACAAGTTGTTATTTTACCAGCAAGAACAGGCAGTCCAAGGCACATGCATGAATATGCACAATATGACATTTGCTATGTTCGTTTGTATGGTCGACCAGATTTGTTTATTACATTTACATGTAATCCACAATGGGACGAAATCAAGCAATATTTATATGAAGGGCAATCTTCTACAGACCATCACGACATAACTGCACGAGTATTTAGACAGAAGCTGAAGTCGTTGATAGATTTTATTATTAAACATCAAGTTTTCGGCGAAGTTCCATGTTGGATGTATTCGGTGGAATGGCAAAAGAGAGGATTACCACATGCCCATATTTGGTATGGTTAGTCAACAAAATAACAAGCGATCAAATAGATGACATCATCTCAGCAGAAATTCCTGATCAGGAAATCGATCCAGGTTTATTTGACGTTGTTACAAAAAGTATGATTCATGGACCATGTGGTGTTCTAAATATTAATTCGCCATGTATGAAAGATGGGAAATGCACGAAGCGGTATCCCAGAGATTTGATTTCCGAGACAATTAATGGAAATGATGGTTACCCATTGTATCGCCGACGCACTGTGTTGCGGCTAGTGGAAAAGTAACTTTTCTCCGATTATTTTTTTCAGTGTTTTTAATGATGCAATTTTGTCACAGACATTCCAAGTAAACAAAAAACACATAAAGCTTATTTTTATGTTGGCCCGTTGATTTTTAATTGATTTTAGAAGTCAAATATACAAAATTTTCACGAAAAGAGGGAATTTCAGGGCTGTATTCAAAGTGGCATTATATGCCACCAACTGTCCACAAGGTTCTTATTCATGGAGCTGAAATAATTCGTTCATTTTTGGTCCCCATTGGGCAACTATCAGAAGAAGCATTGGAAGCAGGAAACAAGGACTTCAGAAACACAAGGCTTTACCTTCAAGAAAAGACAATTGTGAAGACATATTAAATTATCTGCTCGCCAATTCTGATCCCGCAATCACAAGTAGGAGAATACTGAAGGAGAAGAAACACCTGAAATTATCAGAGGAAGCAATGAACTTATTGGTAGATGACTGATAATTTGTAATTTTTCTGTAGAATGCAATAAAATATGCCTGTGTTATAAAATATTATCTTCAAAATTTTTTTTATTCTACATCTATTCTAGCACTCCACAAAAATGAGCATAACTCTCTTAAAACTGAAGCTATTGACTTCAAACCGGTATCAAATTAAAGCTTTTATTGCCATCTTTCAAATAAGAAATGAAATAGATTTTGGTTTTATATAAAATTTCAGAGTTTGTCAACAAATATCGAAAAATCATGAAAATTTGACGTTTATAATTCTTGTTCGGACCACCCTATACTTTATTTAAAAAGCTAATCATAGGGTATTTATCAGAAATAAAAGAAGAATTAAAATAAATTTTTTTTGGAAATTTTTCGAGCAACTTTTTTTTTTGACTTCTGTTGAAAATTTGACCCAACAATTTTTTTCGGTGTAAATTTTTTTTTCACTCATTCTCTTTGGGATTTCATTCTGACCAATCTGTAGAAGTTCCTCATCGATACAATTAAAATTACAGTTTAGGCAATATGATTTCTAAAAAATCCCGGTTTCGCAACACTGTGCGACGCTCAACGGATGATAATGGCAAATCAATCAATATACGAGTCAATAATCAAGATATTACAGTTTATAATAGGTGGGTTGTCCCCTATTCGCCAGTACTATCAAAAGCATTCAAAGCTCATATCAATGTAGAATATTGCAATTCTGTTAAATCGATTAAAAATATCTGCAAGTATGTAAATAAAGGCAGCGACATGGCTGTGTTTGGTGTTGCAGAGAACCGAAATGATGAAATAACACAATACAAGACTTGCGTAGTAATGATCAACAAATATTTGGTGGCGCTTTGATTCTGTTGGCTGGTGATTTTCGTCAGACATTGTCTATGATTCCCCGTTCAACACCAGCAGATGAATTAAAAGCATGTTTAAAGTCATCTTATTTATGGAGACATGTACAAATACTCAATTTAACTTCAAATGTGCGAGTACAAATTCCAAACGATCCATCGGCCGACACATTTTCAAGGCAACTGTTGGCAATAGGCAATGGTCAACTTACTGTTGATCGTGACACTGGCTTAATCACTTTACCAGATAACTTTTGTAATATTGCACCGACAAAAGAAGAATTGGTGTCAAGTGTTTTTCCAAATATTGCAGAAAATTATCGCAATCATAATTGGTTAGCAGAAAGAGCTATACTGGCCGCTAAAAATAAAGACGTTGGTCAAATGAATGCAGACATTCTATCCCATGTTTCTGGCGAGGTTGTAACATATCAATCAGTTGACACGGTTACGAATCAAGACGACGCTGTTAATTATCCGACAGAATTTTTGAATTCATTGGATTTACCCGGATTTGAACCTCATTGTTTACAATTGAAAGTGGGTGCTCCCATGAACAATTTGATCGAAGCAACAATTTTAAGGGGAAAGTTTAAAGGTGAAGATGTATTGATTCCACGAATTCCAAAGATTCCATCAAATTTACCTTTTGAGTTCAAAAGACTACAGTTTCCAATACGTCTTGCATTTGCTATTACAATAAATAAAGCGCAAGGGCACTCGTTGGAATTGTGTGGGATTGATTTAGAATAGCCTTGCTTTTCACACGGCCAGTTATATGTTTCGTGCTCACGTGTTGGCAATCCTTCAGTTCTCTTTATCTACACAACAACTCATGGCAAAACCAAAAATGTTGTCTACGAAAGAGCTCTAAGATAGTTTAAGTGATACATAGTCTAAGATTTTAAGAAACTAGAATTAAAAGTTGAATAATAGGGAACAAAACCAACTGTATTAAAAAAAAGTGTGTTTCTTTTCTTATTTTGTTTTGCCGTGCGAAGCAGGCACCGGGTCCGCTAGTTCAATATGAAAAAATATGCATTTAGTGCATATATGGCCGGGAAAAAAAGGCTTTTAATCTTGGTTCATCTAAATTTATGAAAATTTGTGAAAAAGATGTAAATTATTGTAGCCCGGTCGTATTTTATTATATTATGTTAAGTTATTTAAAATGAATTTTGATGCTGCTAAATTTTTATTTCTTAATCAGATGGATTCACCAGCGCTTTTTGATGACACCTATTTGGAGGAATGCCCGACAACTTCTTCGACTCCCGTAAAAGGTACATGTAAAATCGTCATTTTAGTTTTCAATTCATTTTTACGCATTTGTTATTGTAGAACAATTGACATTTAAACGGAAGAAATTCAACATTTCTGGATGCTACATCCCAGAGGTAAGCTTCTCAAAACAACAAGGAAACAATTTGGCTGTGGAAGGAAATGGTAATCCAATACATTGTTAAAATGCATAGAAGTATATTTATGCATTATTTTTTGTATCTACATAAGAATTTATAGAAATAATTTTTATATTATTAAAAAAAAATGTCAAAAGATGAAGGAAATGAATTAAATGTAAATTTAAATAAAATTATTTTATTATTAATATTAATAAAAAAAATATATGTTATAAAAAAAATCTTTATATTTTTGAGTTTCGAACTTTAGGTTGAAGGAATGACAAGCGAGTGGTTTACCCACTAGGCTATTGTAGAGTGCACCGGCACGCGTTACCGACATGTCACTAGGTAACGTGACCGTCACTGTTCTAACTGGGATACTATGATGTTTCATTGTGGTATTTCAATAAACACTGCAAGCACAACAAGCTTTGCTAGAAGCATTTAGACAAAAGCTCTTCGAAATATTCCGTCAAAATTACTTAAAAAATGAATGGGTCTAATTATTGAATCCGTTTCGATCGAAAAACTTGACAATTCGCTCGAAAATTATTACATTGAAATCATTGAAAACGTATCAAAAATTAAGTTTTCGATGCAGTTGAACTTACTTGCCGACTCGATAAAAAAACATCCGTAGCTAACAGATGGCGCTAATTTCGAAAACATTGAAACCGAAAAATCGAAAATATTTGTCGAAATCTATCCGTTGATCAATGAACTGCGTAAATTGGCAAAAATGGAGCATTTGTAAGTGTTTATGTAAAAGAATACCTGAAAACGCATTAAATTATGTTTTAAATGTGTAATTTAGAGAGAAGAAACAAAAACACACCAATAAAAATCAACCAACAAATTCAAATCACTCATTTCCCATATGTGAGAATCAAAACTACTGCCGGGATACTTAGCACAAACGTATCGTATTTGCATCTTGTGGTCGCACGAAAAACATATACATATGTTTATAGAATACTGAGTGAAAAGTTAATTTTGAAAAAGCCTAACCACCATAACATTCAGACTTGAGAATCCTTTGCGATGTTTATCTCTTGACGGTGCCATTATCTTTACGTGCGTTCCATCAACTGCCATTGCCACACCAGGAATTTTGATTATCCAGAAAAATATGTTTTTGCTTCTAATTCTCAGCTGGCGGTCAAATCAATGGAAATCCATATTCAACATAGCCTGTACTCAAGAATGTTGAGTACTTCATCTAATACAACACAAAATGTCGATTGGGCCATATTTATATTGAAGTCCTTTCCAATACGATGTTGATAACTGCCTGTGGCTAAGAAACGTAGACATGCAGCAAGTTTTATTTTTGGAGAAAGAGAACCTTGTCTTTTGTCATTTGCAAATTCATTGTCGCATTCCCCCAAAATGTATAAGTTAACACAACAAATATTTATTTCAATATAACAATATTCATTGCAACAATGTCGTTGTTAAAGTTCAACAACATACAGAAATGGATGATTGTTTATTTTTATTATTATTTATTGATCAGCAACAATGTCGATCGATTCTGGTTGCAGCGGATGTTTGTTTTAACAAACTCCAATTTATTGTAAATTCTTCTGACCATTCAACATCCGCTAAACTCTGCCGTTAAGAACGCCGACGCCGCTGCCGTTGAACCACAGCTAGTGTAGGGTATTTTTAAGATACTATGTTCAGTTACATTTCTTAACTCAATAAAGCAAAACTTAAATGGCGCCCGAGCAGGGACCAACGACGCTAGAAAAACTTAAAAGTTGTTGTAATCAAGCCCGCAAGACACCTTCTACTCATGAGTAAGTTGCAGGATCCCTAGTAGGGACAAGACGAACCAAACGGGAGAGATCCGGACTACCAAGAAGGGCAGCCACACCAAAAAATAGCAACGTAAGTTAGATTTAAGTGAAAATTAAGTGTGACAATTTAAAATTTATAAAATCTTGGTACTATATTAAATCACAAATTAAAATTATAAAGTAAATATTTTCTGGAAATTTTTAAATTCCATATAAAGCAAGTAGAGAAGGGCTAAGTTCGGGTGTCACCAAACATTTTATACTCTCGCATGATAAAGTGATAATCGAGATTTCATTATCCGTCATTTACATTTTGTTCAAATACCGTATTTGTGTATAGTTTTATTCCGCTTGGTTGACATGGCTATAGTCATTTCCGAGATACGTACAAAAAACTTAGTAGGGGGCGGGGCCGCGCCCACTTTTCCAAAAAAATTACGTCCAAATATGCCCCTCCCTAATGCGATCCCTTGTGCCAAATTTCACTTTAATATCTTTATTTATGGCTTAGTTACGACACTTTATAGGTTTTCGGTTTTCGCCATTTTGTGAGCGTGGCAGTGGGCCGCTTTTGCCCCTCCTCGAACTTAACCTTCTTATGGAGTCAAGAAATACGTGTACCAAGTTTCATCATGATATCTCAATTTTTACTCAAGTTACAGCTTGCACGGACGGACGGACAGACAGACATCCGGATTTCAACTCTACTCGTCACCCTGATCACTTTGGTATATGTATATAACCCTATATCTGACTCTTTTAGTTTTAGGACTTACAAACAACCGTTATGTGAACAAAATTATAATACTCTCCTTAGCAACTTTGTTGCGAGAGTATAAAAATTAAATTATATAATTAAGTGAAGTGGAAATTATTGAAAAAGATCGAATTGCATTTTGAAGCATTTAAAATCATAAATAATATATTTCTAAAAAGGGCGTAAAGCGATAATAAAGTAATAACCCCTTCTTCTTGTTAATTGGCGTAGAAACCGCTTAAGCGATTATAGCCGAGTTAACAACAGCGCGCCAGTCGTTTCTTCTTTTCGCTACGTGGCGCCAATTGGATATTCCAAGCGAAGCCAGGTTCTTCTCCACTTGGTCCTTCCAACGGAGAGGAGGTCTTCCTCTTCCTCTGTTTCCCCCGGCGGGTACTGTGTCGAATATTTTCAGAGCTGGAGTGTTTTCGTCCATCCGGACAACATGACCTAGCCAGCGTAGCCGCTGTCTTTTAATTCGCTGAACTATGTCGATGTCGTCGTATATCTCGTACAGCTCATCGTTCCATCGAATGCGGTATTCGCCGTGGCTAACGCGCAAAGGACCATACATCTTTCGCAGAACTTTTCTCTCGAAAACTCGCAACGTCGACTCATCCGTTGTTGACATCGTCCAAGACTCTGCACCATACAGCAGGACGGGAATTATGAGTGACTTATAGAGTTTGGTTTTTGTTTGTCGACAGAGGACTCTGCTTCTCAATTGCCTACTCAGTCCGAAGTAGCACCTGTTGGCAAGAGTTATCCTGCGTTGGATTTCTAGGTTGACATTGTTGGTGGTGTTTATGCTGGTTCCAAGATAGACGAAATTATCTACGACTTCAAAGTTATGACTGTCAACAGTGACGTGAGTGCCAAGTCGCGAGTGCGACGACTGTTTGTTTGATGACAGGAGATATTTCGTCTTGCCCTCGTTCACTGCCAGACCCATTTTCTGTGCTTCCTTGTCCAGCCTGGAGAAAGCAGAACTAACGGCGCGGGTGTTGAAGCCGATGATATCAATATCATCGGCATACGCCAGCAGCTGTACAGTCTTATAGAAGATGGTACCTTCTCTATTTAGTTCTGCGGCTCGATCTATTTTCTCCAAAAGCAGGTTGAAAAAGTCGCACGATAGGGAATCGCCTTGTCTGAAACCTCGTTTGGTATCGAACGGCTCGGAGAGGTCCTTCCCGATCCTGACGGAGCTTTTGGTGTTACTCAACGTCAGTTTACACTGCCGTATTAGTTTTGCGGGGATACCAAATTCAGACATCGTGGCATAAAGGCAGCTCCTTTTCGTGCTGTCGAAAGCAGCTTTGAAATCGACGAAGAGGTGGTGTGTGTCGATTCTCCTTTCACGGGTCTTTTCCACGATTTGGCGCATGGTGAATATCTGGTCGGTGGTTGCCAGGTCTAAAGCCACTTTGATAAGGTCCAATCAGTTTGTTGACGGTGGGCTTTAATCTTTCACACAATACGCTCGATAGAACCTTATATGCGATGTTGAGGAGGCTAATCCCACGGTAGTTGGCGCAGATTGTGGGGTCTCTTTTTTATGGATTGGGCATAGCACACTTAAATTCCAATAGTTGGGCATGCTTTCGTCCGACCATATTTTACAAAGAAGCTGATGCATGCTCATTATCAGTTCTTCGCCTCCGTGTTTGAATAGCTCGGCCGGCAATTCGTCGGCCCCTGCCGCTTTGTTGTTCTTCTGGCGGGCAAATGATATTCGAACTTCTTCATGGTCGGGCAATGGAACGACTGGTCGTTCGTAACGTTGCGAGGTAGCAGCCTGTTTTCTCTCCGCTGCGACACGGCATTCCTCGTCGTACCAGCTGTTCTTTTGCACTTTCCGAAAACCACTGGCTTCGGTTGCAGCTGTTCGTAAGGAATTTGAAATGCCGTCCCACAGTTCCCTTATACCGAGTTGATGACGATTGCTCTCAGAGAGCAGGAGTGCAAGCCGAGTAGAAAATCGTTCGGCTGTCTGTTGTGATTGCAGCTTCTCGACGTCGAACCTTCCTTGTGTTTGGTGGCGCGCGTTTTTTGCTGCACAGAGGCGGCTGCGAATCTTAGCTGCAACAAGATAGTGGTCCGAGTCGATGTTAGTACCTCGGAGCGCACGCACATCTAAAACACAGGAGACGTGTCTTCCGTCTATCACAACATGATCGATCTGGTTGGTAGTTTTTCGATCCGGAGACAGCCAGGTAGATTGATGAATCTTTTTATGCTGGAATCTAGTACTACAGATAACCATATTTCGGGCCTCGGCGAAGTCAATCAGCCTCAACCCATTTGGGGATGTTTCGTTGTGGAGGCCGAATTTACCGACCGTAGTGCCAAAGACACCTTCTTTGCCCACCCTGGGGTTAAAGTCGCCAAGCACGATTTTGACATCGTGGCGGGGGCAGCCTTCATAAGTGCGCTCCAAGCACTCATAAAAGGCATCTTTCGTCACATCGTCCTTCTCTTCCGTCGGGGCGTGGGCGCAGATCAGCGATATGTTGAAGAACCTCGCTTTGATGCGGATTGTGGCTAGACGTTCATTCACCGCAGTGAATGATAGTACTCGGCGACGGAGTCTCTCTCCCACCACGATTCCTACACCAAACTTGCGCTCCTTTATATGGCCACTGTAGTAAATGTCACAAGGACCTACTCGTCTCTGTCCTTGTCCCGTCCATTGCATTTCTTGGACGGCGGAGATGTCAGCCTTTGTTTTTACGAGGACATCAACCACCTGGGCAGCGGCACCTTCCCAATTAAGGGACCGGACATTCCAGGTGCATGCCCTCAATTCGTAGTCCTTATTTCGTTTGCCATGGTCGTCATCAAAAGGGGGGTCTCTCATCCGAGGCTGGTTATAGCTCTTCACTGGGGGTGTTTTTTTACGTGGCGGGTCCCAAACCCAGCGCACAACCCTTGTAGGGAATGTTTCGCCTTCTCACTTTAGCTCGCCTTCGAACGGATGTTCTTAGGCAACCCAGAGGATACTTGGTCAAAGACCGGAAGTAGTGAGCTGCTTGAGCCATGTGTAAAAGAATCGTTTCTGGCCACTCCCAAGTGAATGGCGATCACAGAACTTTCCTCACTTGCGTGAACTTCTACACATGACTCCATCCTCCGTTTTTTGTTAGTCGGTTAACGCACTTTTAGTGATTTTCAACATAACCTTTGTATGGAAGGTGGGCGTGGTTATTATCCGATTCCATTTTTGAACTGTATATGGAAATGCCTGAAGCAAACGACTCTAGTTGACATAGCTATAGTAGTTTCCGAGGTACGTACAAAAAACTTAGTAGGGGCGGGGCCACGCCCACTTTTCCAAAAAAATTACGTCCAAATATGCCCCTCCCTAATGCGATCCCTTGTGCCAAATTTCACTTTAATATCTTTATTTATGGCTTAGTTGCGACACTTTATAGGTTTTCGGTTTTCGCCATTTTGTGAGCGTGGCAGTGGGCCGCTTTTGCCCCTCTTCGAACTTAACCTTCTTATGGAGCCAAGAAATACGTGTACCAAGTTTCATCATGATATCTCAATTTTTACTCAAGTTACAGCTTGCACGGACGGACGGACGGACGGACAGACGGACGGACGGACAGATAGACATCCGGATTTCAACTCTACTCGTCACCCTGATCACTTTGGTATATATAACCCTACATCTGACTCTTTTAGTTTTAGGACTTACAAACAACCGTTATGTGAACAAAACTATTATACTCTCCTTAGCAACTTTGTTGCGAGAGCATAAAAATTAAATTATATAATTAAGTGAAGTGGAAATTATTGAAAAAGATCGAATTGCATTTTGAAGCAATTAAAATCATAAATAATATATTTCTAAAAAGGGCGTAAAGCGATAATAAAGTAATAACCCCTACTTTTGCAAAAATTAACTTAACGAAGTTTTGTACGCAAAAGTAATATAACTTAACCCAATTCTACCATTCCTACCCAAAGGACCCTCCAGGATAAATGGGTAAAACTATCTACTGGTTTTCAAAAAAAAAAAAAAACTAATAATTAAAAATAATGATCGGAATGATTGATTGATTGACTAAGGCGAATCAGTAATAAACTTGAGGAAGTTAGAATACTTAAATGAAATGTTGAAAAAACGGATGGCTAATCCAAACAATTAGATTAGACCTCCCATAATTAATATTGGAGAAATTCCCCACCAACGACAAAGACAAGTGACATACGAAAACAATAGAAATATGACACATCCTGGCGATTTAACAAATGCCATTAACAGACTCAAAATCAAACATTTGATTTTACTAATTTAGAGTGTCAAGAAATTGACCAAGAGCACCTAGGTAATTTAGGAGAATCGGACAAAGTGCCCGATATAGTAAAAAGTCTAAGAGCATTTTCCGGGGACCAGCCGAGTTTGACTCATAGAAAAAAAGTGTAGACAGAATTTTAAGAACATACGAACACACATTTGGTACGGCAAAGTACTTTGGTATTTTGCATAATATTCGCAATGAAATAACTGGAAATCGTACAACGTACCTTTAAATTGTGGGATGTTATAAAATTTCCACAAACTGCAGCCGAACAAAAGCAAATCACTGAAGATTTTCAATTCTGCGCTTCAATCCATTCCCCTTTGTTCTGGGGTGCGTCGATGGAACACATGTTCCAACTTCACAACCAATCAAAGATGAAATCAGTTATCGCAACCGAAAGGGAACATACTCAATCCAGAGAACATAAAATTTTTATGTTATGTAAACAAAAAAATAAAATAAAAATTTTAAGAACCTCCTGGTGCAAGAGCGAAATATTTTAAAGTGTTTGAAGCACAAAATTTATAAAATAAAATAAAACAAAAATTTAAGTGAACAAACGGTGACAAAGTTAAAGTGAACAAATACATATGTATAAAGCACAAAGTTACAGTGAAAAAAGAAACAAATATCAGAACCCCGGAAAATAGAAAGTGAAATATAAGTACATGAAAAATAGAAAGTGACGTGTAAAGATAATTACAAAAAATTTAAATATAAAGAAATAGTGAAAAAAATAAAAACCAAACCTACTAAAATCAAAAACGGGCGCGGTATAATTATGTACAAAGTTTAAGAAACATACAAACATTAAAACTAAAATAGCAAACAGGCGCGGTGTAATAACATATACAAGTTAACTTATTTTAAGTTTTTTATTTTAACACGTTTTGCCAAAACTGTACAAATATAAAAATACTTCTTTAATTTTAAATTCTAAGTTGCTGGAGCGATCTCCAACCAACTTAGAGGAAAGTCGAATTAAAAGTGAAGCTTAAATCTAATCTTATGCTATCACCAACTTAATATCCTAAGTGCCGGCAGAGTGAGACGTCGGCGGCGACGCATATTGTTAGTGGCGTGCTAGTAGCGTCATTAAAATTCGTAATATTAGCTTGGCGCTCTTTTAGTGGGTAGCGGTAAAGTGGCGTGATACGTTTGCCAAATTGTGTACCTGCATTCTTGAGCATTCTTAGGCTTACATGGTACGGTACACTGTTTAACAAAATATTTATTTTGTTAACTTACACAAAACTCTTCTACTATACATAGTCACGGGAGACTACATTAACAAACAACAAAGAGGAAGACAGCAAATCAATAGGGACAGCGCTGGACGTACATAAGAGTAAAAGGAACTGAAAGAAGCAAAAAGGGGTATAAGTACAATGACCCAAAACCCTTGGCGGAAAATAAAGTGAGTCCGTTTCAGAGAACTGCATCGAGTAAAAAATTTTTGTTTATACCTAAGTACTGATCCGTTACTCTGTCTGATTCTGTCAGTTCAGTTCATGTACACGAAGCGAACTGTTTGTATTCAAATCAGCGATAGAAAACAACTTTGTATCACTAGCGATCATCTTATACCTGATTTGTTTATGAACGTTCGTATCAGCAGAAAATACCCGAAGTGATGCAAACTTATGCTTCAATGATTTAAATGATCGACAGCGTTTAGTTTGTACAAGTATATCATCCCCTAAACACTGATTTACTAGTGCACTTTTGTTCTTTTTCAAATACATATGTTTGTATATACATGTATGTATGTATGTACATATATTATACATATGTATAATGAAATTCCATCGAGTACATACATACAACAAATGTATGTATATATGTATGTATGTAGGTACTCGATGGAATTTCCATTGTTTACGCATCGAAAATTTGTAACATGCGCACATTTTCAAAGCTGATACATTTTTTGCCACACATGATTCAAATCAGTCCAGCAGAAAATTGTTGTTGTTTGCTGTACTCATAGATTTACTCGAAGATTTACTTATCGTTTACCCAAAGTTTCATTTCAATTCATACAATCGTCGCAACGCTATGAACTGACATGACACGATTGCAACCGAAGCCAGTCATACGTTTACACGATCCTGATTGCCGAAGAACAGATTGTTCGTATTGCATCAGGTCAGTTGACGCTGGCAGCTAGACGAATTGATTAACAATGTTGTCTATGCTGAACTGAATTGATTTGATTGTGTTTTTGGTACGACTGTTTGTTCTGATTTGATATTTAAAAATATATAAATTCCCTTTTTGTGCACATATATGTATTTGTATGTATGTTAAGTTACAGTTTTGACGGTATTTCGGGACACCGTTAACTGTTCTTAACAGTTCGATATACATATGTATATCTACAAAAAAAAATAATACCTGCAAAAAAGTACAGTACCCGCCTTTTGCATAGCTTGTGTCGTTAGACACCCCATTATATAATTTCAAAAAAAAAATGTTTTCCTAAGTCAAGTATAACTTACTTGCAATAATTCTTGCGATACCCCTTGGGCTATAAAAAAAGCAACAAGCAGGATCGCTCAAACCCTGAGCAAAAGCGGAAGATACGAAAAGTAAACCAAATATATACATATATAATTAAAACATAGGTACATATATAAGTATAAGCATATTCTTCTAAAATTGCAATTCTCCCATTTTAATATACATACTTATATGCATACATAATCATATGGTACATACATAACATAATTTAGCATAAAGCTATAATACATAATAATAATGTCAAGAATCGATTCTTAATCGACTTGGACTACTGAAGATCGACTCCGAAAAATCGATTATTTTACGAGAAAACTCATTTCTCGAGTAGAATAGGAATCGAGTTTACCATCCCTACTGGCAGCCATCGCGTGCACAAATAATAACCTCCGCACAATAACCACCACAAAAAAAATTATTATTTTTCCATGTAATTTATATGGAAAACAGAAAATTTGAAAGAGGCACCTCTTAATATTAATATTAAGAGCTCATCTTTTGAGTGACTTTTTTTTTTACACATTTCGAAAGTTTTGAGCCTGTTTTTCAGTTGAAAAAAAAAGGTTGACTCAAAATGGCACACCCGAATATACATACGAACATAAATATATAAACATCAAGCGTGTTTGAGAAGCGAAAATATAACTTAGGGAATGCGCGAATAAAATAAAGCCTAATTGCCTCTCGAAAATAAATTGAGATAAAAAATGAAAACGCGTCCGGTCTATTCCACGGTTCAATAACAATAGCGCATTTATTTAATTTCATTTAGTTGCTTAGCCTAAATCTTAACTAACGGCTTAAACTAGTGGTAATGTTCATATGTCTTAAAAAAGGGGTAAGTATGGTAATTTTCAACTTTCGTTAAATATTGTAAAAGATTACATTGAGGTAAGTAAGGTGAGTAATATCTTAGTATTAAAAATGTATTATTAAGGTAAGTATATAATAACAATAGAATTCAATATTTTATAATTTTTATAATTCATTTCTCTACAATTCATTTATTATTTTTATTTTAGGTATAAATTTGTCGCTTGACGCAACACCGGCCACCTTGACAGGATCAGATTCCTTCAATTTCCAGTGGAAGCAAGGCCAGCTTGTGGATAGGACGCTTAATTGTGCCCGTCTTAGTCGCCACGTCTGCGACTCGCACCTTGCCGTCTTGCCCTTCGGCCGTTGCGACGACGTGCCTAGTACCCACTGCTGCGGTGGCACGTTGTCCTCGTGGACGAGAACGAGGTCGTTGAGCTGCATGTTGCGTTTGGGGTGCAGCCACTTGTTGCGTTCCTGAAGGCCCGTCAGGTAAACTTTGGACCACTGTCGCCAGAACTGTTGCTTGAGACAGCAAACAAGTTGCCATCTCTCGCAACAACGAACTGGGTCCACTGGCACCTTCTTTGGAGGTAATGCTCGCAGGGAGCATCCTATCAGTAGATGCGCCGGTGTTAACGCTTCGTCGTCTTGACTCAGGGGTACTAGGGGACGAGAGTTGAGGATGGCCTCCACTTCGGCCAACAGTGTTGCTAGCTCCTCTGCTGTGAGTAGCGCGTTGCCGATTACGCGAACGATATTGTGTTTGGCGGACTTCACCGCGGCTTCCCATAATCCGCCGAAGTTCGGCGCCCTTGGTGGTATATAGGTGAAGCTGCACCCTTCGTCTGCTGCGAATCTCCTCAATTCTGGACCCATTGCCAGAAACGCCTCCTTCAGCTCGCGCAGCTTGCGATCGGCGCCGACGAAATTGGTGGCGTTGTCGCTGAATATCTTCGTCGGCATTCCTTGACGTCCAATGAACCTTTTTAGGGCGAGAATAAATGAATTAGAAGATAGGTCCGAAACTAATTCTAAATGTACTGCTTTGGACGTAAAGCAAATGAAAACTGCAATATATGTTTTTGCGGGTGGTCGACCGCGTATTTTTAGAGTTGTGTATATCGGACCACAGAAATCTACGCCACATATAAGAAAGGGCCGTAGTGCTCGAAGTCTTTCGACTGGCAAATTTCCCATTATTTGGTTTTGCAACTTCAGCTTGTAATGAAAACAATGTATACAGTTTCTTACGGTTCTACTGCAAGCTTCTTGGGCATTAATTAGCCATATGCGTTCTCGAAGAAGCGCAACCAACGCTTTAGCCCCAGCGTTGTGATTTCGAATATGCAGGAACCGTAAATACGTTATAACGAAGTGCGAACTTTTAACTTCTGGTGAGAGCTGGAAGTGGTTATTAATTGGCCATAATGCAGGGTCTTCTAGGAGGAACTGTGGACCGCCAAACCATATCGAATTATTCAATTCGTCGACGTTACAACCCCGAGTAGTAAAAAAACTGAGAAACACACCATAATAAACTGTTAACAATAACAATGAAACTAACACAAAATATTCAATCACTTGACCTAGTATTGCGACATATCGATCATCCATTCGATTTGTATGACATATGTATATGTATGTATAAACCAACATCTTCCTCATACAGATTAACATGGACGTGGATATGCCAATGACACAAACGCCAACCGTTCGGTTGGCTGCCAATGTGTCACACACCGGGCCCACCCCAACGTCCCGATCTAAAGTTGTAACTATACTGCAACAGCACCTTCAACAGCTCCTGCAACAGTACTTGCACCAGCACCCGCTCCTCGCGGTGGCACCCGAGCACCGCCGATGAAGGCATAATATAATATAATCTATATATATAAAAAGAAGTTACATTTCCTTGGTAATCTTATAACTCAAGAACCGCCGAATCGATTGACACAAAAATTTTAGAGTTCGTTCCTATCTATAAGGAGGTGGTTTGTGTGAAGTTTGTTTGGAATCGGTGCAGCCGTTCCTGAGTTTGACATTTTTTGTGAGTAAGTACACTGTACCAAAATCAAGTATTTTCAATACGATTTATCAATTTTACATCGTGCTCTCATTGCGTACAGAATATTAATTTGCTGTCATTGGAATTCAGTTGACAGTTTTCTTATGTGCTTTGAGTTCTTTTATATCTTGCTCTCATTTTGAACAAACATACTTTTGGTGAGTGTTAACCATGTGTTTCTTTTTTAATTGTATTTTAATTGCTTCATTTATATATATATAGTTCAATTGCCAAGCGTTACTTAATTTTCACAATTTTAATTTGATATCGGTGAGTGTTTTCTTTATTTGCACAATTGAGGTTATGTCCAGTGTGAGTGTATGTGAATTCATATTTCCACGCACACACATTGAAGTTTGAATTAAATGTATAATTTTTTCTAGAAATAATTTTCAATGTATTGCTTTTACATTCAATTAGTCATACACTGTACTGAAAGAATACCACGTTCAAGACGACCAAACATTGGCAGACGTTCACGTCAATCAAATGCTACAGCGTTAAATCGATGATCAAAAAGTGAAGAAGATCGTGTTCGACGAAATGAAATGGAAACACAACGACACAGACGGAGAACTCACTTGGATAAGAGTGAAGCACCAAGAAACCGTCGTGGGCGTACGTCCGTTTATGATATACGTCAAATGGAACACGCGGCTTTCAGTTACGATGCCACCATTGATTACAGCATGTATGCCTACATTGGCCAGATGAATATAGAATGTACATACACATTGCAAAGCATTTAAATTCATAAACGAAACGCCTGGCATGTGTTGTGCTGGTGGGAAAGTCAAATTACCGGTGCTAGAACTTCCGCCAGAACCTTTGCATTCATTGGTTTTTGGTAATTCGCCAACGTCAAAGCATTTCCTCTTAAATATTCAAAAATACAATTCATGCTTTCAAATGACATCTTTTGGAGCTACAAATATCATAAAAGATGGATTTATGCCGACGTTTAAGGTGATTTCTTCGTGTGGAATTAGCAATATCATTTTTAATTTATGTGCCGTCCCTGTGTTCGATGTTTTTAGAAATTAAGATCCGTTATCATCTATATATATTTCTCGACCGTTACCGATTCAAGGTCAATTATACCATAAGGTTGGGTCTTTGCTACCATTCCCAGATGATGATCATAAATTTTTGCAAATATATTTCATTGATGGTGAGAATCGTGAATTAAATAAGCGCTGTGCAATTTCGACGAATACGAGAAGATCAATCGTGAATGAATTGCAAACATTTTTTCATCAACACAATGATTTGGTGAAATTGTTTAAAGTGGCACTCGAACGGATGCCCTCCGATGGCCACAAAATCATAATAAAAGCCGATAAAACACCAATTGGGGAGCACACCAGACGATTCAATGCACCAACGATTGATGAAGTAGCCATTGTTGTGGTTGGCGAACAGTTTCAGTTCATTGTTTTGTATCGTAGAAATGAGAATTTACAACGTATTTCAGAACTCCATCGCTGTTATGATGCATTGCAATACCCCATTTTGTTTTGGAGAGGGGACGATGGCTATCACATCAACATACCAATGATAAATCCAACAACTGGTACATATACATTTTATTTTGTTTAACACGTTCGCGTTCATTTGAATTTAGCGGGTGGCTGCCAGATAATCACTTAATTTTTCCATACAAAATTGAAGAGCGGGAATTCCCGCTTTTTTTCTACAGGTTAATTTTTTTAAATAGTCTGAACAAATTAGGGAATTCCCGCCATTACCACATGAATTTCTTATGCACTTTTGTCGGGATTTCCCGCATTTCGTTTTATTGAAACTTCCCCTCAACAAACCCCAAATGACTGGCACGTTAACCTTAAATGGGGATTCCCCAAATTAAATTAGTTTGAATTGCGGTTGGCCTGTTAGGGATGGTAGTTCACGACTTTACCAACACTAAAAATGTGAAGTGATAAGAAGTGAACCATTTTTGACGGTAGAAAAGCCTATCAATAGCTATTCAAATAGCGCGGGAATTCCCGCAATTGTTTTATTGAAGGAAACATGAATGACGGGAATTCCCGCAATTTACGCGAATGTGCTAAATATGATTTATAAATCATTTTCATTCGCTAATTAATTTTTGCAATACAGGTCAAGAATCAACAGAAAAAGTCAGTGCGATGAATTTTTATTCGTACCGATTGATGATTCGCCCTCAGAAACAAATTTTATTTTGCGATGCAATCAACTTTCGCATCAATATATCATCGATATGTACGCCAAAATTGAAAGTGAGCGATTAAATTTCATCCGTTACAATCAAGCCCGATTAAGATCAGAGGAATACATATATTTGCGTGACGCAATAATCAATGATGTAAATGTGAATGATATCGGCCGTTTAATAATTTTACCATAATCATATGTTGGTAGCCCACGTCATATGCATGAACATGTACGAAATTATGGACGACCGGATCTATTCATAACATTTACGTGCAACCCGAAGTGGGTCGATGTGTCTGATTGTTTACTTGATGGTCAGGTGCCAAAAGATCGGCATGACATAACTGCCCGTGTATTCCAACAAAAATTGAAAAAATTAATGGGTCTGATTGTCAAACTCCGTGTATTTGGAGAAGTGCGGTGCTTTATGTATACCATAGAGTGGCAAAAAAGAGGCTTACCTCAGGCACATATTTTGATTTGGTGCGTAAACAAAATAACCCATGATATGATTGATACCGTCATATCGGCCGAAATTCCAGATCAAACCATCGCCAGGATTATTCGAAGTTGTCACGAAAAATATGATTCACGGTCTCTGTGGTGATATTAATCGAAATCTACTTTGTATGATTGATGGTAAATGTTCGAAACGTTTTCCAAAGCAATTGATTGCTGAAACAATTACAGGAGATGATGGATATCAGTATCACAGTATCGTCGACGATCAACAGAAGACAACGGTAAATCAACTGTAATTAAAATTAAAAATCAAGATGTTGAAATCGATAACCGGTGGATAGTTCCGTACTCACCGATGCTGTCAAAAATGTTCAACGCTCCCAACAATGTAGAATATTGCAATTCTGTAAAATCAATCAAATATATTTGCAAGTATGTGAATAAGGGCAGCAATATGGCTTTTTTTGGAGTGGCTCCTGAGAATAATCATGACGAAATTTTGCAGTACCAAATGGGGCGCTATATTAGTACGAATGAAGCTGTATGGCGTATTTTATCGCTTCCAATTCATGACAGACATCCGGTTTTTGTACATTTGGCAGTTCATCTTGAAAACGACCAACGTGTTTACTACACTGCTGCAAAAGCCGAACAAAGAGTAGTAGAGCCACCAGTAACTACACTGACAGCTTATTTCCAGTTATGTGAAACTGATGAATTTTCCAGGACTTTGCTATATTCGGAAGTGTCTCACTATTTCACATGGAATGCATCATTTGTGATCATAATATCAACATGTTTTCCATCAAATCCACTGGAATTGTGGAATAAATACAAAGATTTCATGGCTGAAGACATTTTGATTCGACTTCGACATCGTTCCAATGATCCTGCATTGCTGCTGACATTGGAAATGTATAAAAGCCTTGATAATGATCGAAGATTTGTGCCTTACGATTGCAAATAAGGCATTAGGGCAATTAGGATTGACTCCACCAA
Source organism: Bactrocera neohumeralis (assembly GCF_024586455.1). Taxonomy (NCBI): domain Eukaryota; kingdom Metazoa; phylum Arthropoda; class Insecta; order Diptera; family Tephritidae; genus Bactrocera; species Bactrocera neohumeralis. The sequence goes on from NW_026089623.1 coordinate 19,850,876, forward strand.
ATCGTCCAATGCATGATTTATTTGAACGAGAATTGCAACGCGAACTGCAATTCGATCGTAATGAATTGCGTGCGTTCGTACAAACGTATACTCCACAATATGTAAATGGCAAGTGATCAAAATGGGTTTATCACGTTACCGAATAATTTTTCAATAATTGTATCATCAAAAGAAGAACTCATTGATCGCGTTTTTCCAAATATTGCTCAAAATTATAATAACCATGATTGGTTATGAGAACGTGCAATTTTAGCACCAAAAAATGTCAATGTCAATGAAATCAATTTCCACATCCAGGAAAAATTGTCAGGTAATTCGGAAACGTATAAATCCTTTGATACTGCTATGAATGATGAAGGCGCAGTCAATTATCCGGTTGAATTTTTAAATTCTTTGGAACCACCAGGCATGCCACCGCATAATTTGAAGTTGAAAGTTGGTTCATCGATTATACTTCTTCGAAATCTTAATGCACCGAAACTTTGTAATGGGACGAGAGTTTCAGTGAAGAAATTGATGCCAAATTTAATTCAAGCAACAATTCTCACTGGCAAAGCAAAAGGTGAAATTGTACTAATACCGCGCATCCCATTAATACCAACGGACATGCCATTCGAATTTAAACGTCTTCAATTTCCTGTTCGGCTATCTTTTACTATGACCGTCAACAAAGCTCAAGGGCAAACGCTCCAGGTGTGTGGAGTTAATTTAGAGGAAGCTTGCTTTTCTCACGGTCAACTGTACGTTGCATTCGAGAGTTGGAGCCACGAAAAATTTGTTTATTTATGCACCACAAAATAAAACAAAAAAATGTTGTGTATACAATTGTATTAAATTGAACATTGCTTTTCTTTTTCATTATTGTGTTAAGAAATCATCTTTTAAGCAATCAATTTTTTGCGTAGAGAAGCGCGCCGGGTAACGCTAGTATCTATATATTATTCTAAGGCAAGGCGCTTATTTCCAGAGGTCTACAAAACGTACAGAGACAAATAATACATCAAATTAAAGCGTGCGATCTGAAACTTTGCACAGATTTTACCGATTTTAAATTCATTGAACCACTTTTGATATATTTGCGATTAAAGTTCTTCAATTTTTACATTAAGCTAATATAAGCAGCGCTTCTACAGAAAAGAGCATATATGTAAGAGAATGAGTAATTAAAAATGTTTCTGTCATTTGCTTTCGTTACACACATACCCACATACGCAAAGGCGCAAGTGCGAAATCTAACAACAACAATGTTGTCTGCTCGGCAGTGGTCGGCATTTCATTGCAAAATTTTGCAAACTAACTTCACACGTACGCTTACGCTCTATCGTTCAGTCGTTGTCGAGCCAGCAACGAATTAACATCACGCAAGACTATAGCGCAAAACCAAATATGCCCTGCGAGAAATATTTAATGATTCTAAATGCCTTTGGTGCCATGCAATGCCTCTTATGTTCCAAGTCTTTTAAAGATAATAAGGAATATATCTTTAAAAGACATTTTGTTAATCTATATATTATTCTAAGACAAGGCGCTTATTTCCAGAGATCTACAAAACGTACAGAGACAAATAATACAACAAATTAAAGTGTGCGATCTGAAACTTTGCACAAATTTTACAGATTTTAAATTCATTGAACCACTTTTGATATATTTGCGTTTAAAGTTCATCAATTTTTACATTAAGCTAATATAAGCAGCGCTTCTACAGAAAAGAGCATATATGTAAGAGAATGAGTAATTAAAAATGCTTCTGTCATTTGCTTCGTTACACACATACCCACATACGCGAAGGCGCAAGTGCGAAATCTAAAACAACAATGTTGTCTGTTCTAAAGCAAAATGACAATAAGCATAGATAACTTGATACGAGGCTCTTTGGTTCGAGAGAGAGCTGCCAAAACTCGCATTTTTTATAACATTTGACAAAGATGCCACTGCTGAAAAATATTAACTTGGGTATTTAATAAATTATACAAAACACTAAATTAAACACTTTGAAAATGCATACATACATATATATGTAAATGCTAAAATGCAAAATCATTAATTAATTTACATAAACATTTATTTTGCCAAAATATGTTCGCACAGTTTCATTTCACACTAATTTCGTCAAGTAATTATAGCGCTGCTTTTCTGGCATCCCGCCTTTTTCACTAACTGCTGGTTGACGGCACCCTGATTGTGTTTTGTTGCCAGCTCAGAAAACAGATCAGCTGCAAGCGAGAGAGCAAGAGAAGAGATTCTAATCAAGTTATCTATGACAATAAGAGAATGACGAATATTACAAATTACAAATGTTTGCTTTGGCATGTGCACTGGTACATACATACATATGCATGCGCTAAGGAGCTATCTACGATTTGACATGCGCTCTCTTCTATGTTGCACGAATATGTATGTACGAGCTAAGGAACACTGAGCTTTGACATGCGCACTCTACTTTGTTTTATATTCACACATACATACTTGCAAACATATGTATGTATATACCAGTGGTCGGCATGAGAGGATCTGTCACTGTGTTGGTGAGCACGAAAAAAAAGTAGCCCAGTGAGAAATTGGAATGGAAATTAAGCATCTAATCTAAATAATTAATAGTATAATGAAAATTAACAAAATGTCTTTTAAGGATATATTCCCTATTATCTTTAAAAGACTTGGAACATAAAAGCCATTGCATGGCACCAAAGGCATTTAGAATCATTAAATATTTCTTGCAGGGCATATTTGGTTTTGCGCTATAGTCTTCCGTGATGTTAATTCGTTGCTGGCTCGACAACGACTGAACGATAGAGCGTAAGCGTACGTGTGAAGTTAGTTTGCACAATAAATTGCTAAGAAATTCCGACCACTGGTATATACATATGTATGGGCGAAGACGCAAGTGCAAAATCTAACAGAAATATTGTTGTCGGCGTTATTTTGATTAGAAGTGTTATTGCGTTAGGTAAGCTTTGAGTCAGTTCAGTTTTCTTCCAAAAGTCAAGGCGGCTATTACCAGCGAATACATACATACTACATCGAATTTCAGTTCAGATTCAGACTAATTATTAAAAATAAAATGCCAAACCAAAGGCGAATTAGACGAAAAAGGATTTTAACAGGTCGAAGAGAAGAGGTGAATGTTATAGATAAAAAGGAATTTTTAATTGTTAATGTATGTATGTATGTATATGAATTGACCTGTTTTATTAGAGCCGTAGTCATGCAGGATCTATGGCAAGTTATTTCAAAGCTGCCCTAAACTCCGTAGTTCTTCCGGAGTATAGTTCGCTTGGGGGTTTGTCTAATATATGTTTACACTGTAAAGCAAAACATTTCGGAAGTGAAAAGGTACCTATACTTTTCATTGTTTTATATTCGTAATATATGTATATACATACATATTGTCTTAATATTTGGTTGAAATTGTTACTAGGTAAGAAATGGCTTTACGACATGTTGTCATGGCGGAAAAGTTAAACTTCAAGATTTACGTGTACCTGAGTTTTTGAAAGCTGTGTTAGAAAATGATTTGAGCTTTTGGCGGGGACACTATTTGGAGAATATTCGGCAGCTAAATAGTTCGTTTGCTTTTGCATCATTCGAAGCGAAAATTGCGGAGCCTACAAGGCGCGGACCATATTGCTTCCGAATACATGGATCAATATATCATAGGGTAGGTCCATTGCATGCAGATCATCCTTCAGAATCCTCCTACGCCCAGCTGTTTATTCTTGACACGGATCAAGCAACTGATATAAGGACACAACATAATTCAAACTGCGATAGGTATTTGCTGAGAGAAATCTACGAAATGCTTTCAAATATTAACCCCTTGGCAAATGAGTATAAGCATATGGCGCAGGTTGAACGCGAAGAGGAACAGAGGGCCAGAGAAGAAAATCGCAATGCTCGCCGAATTAGCATGCTACTTTTGCTTAGATCGATTATTACGTGATATTCACCAAAATGAAATACCTTTTGGTGGAAAGGTTATTTTATTAGGTGGTGATTTCAGGCAAGTTCTTCCTGTGGTGCCCAATAGCTCACGCGCCGCTATAGTTGGTAATTGTTTGAAACGGTGCTCACTTTGGAAATTTTTTAGGTGTCTCAAACTCTCAACGAATATGCGTTCTCAAGAATCCTTATACAACAGTTTTCTTTTGCGTGTTGGAGAAGGTCGAGAGCTCTCTCCAGAGTCGAAAATCAATATACCATAAGAGATAAATGAAATAGTAGTGGATTGGGTATTTCAGCCTCAGTCTGGTGTTATTAGTCAAAACCATTTGAAGGATCGGGCAATTTTGTGATCACAAAATGATCACTGTACGATAATAAATAGCGAAATAGTAAATATGTTGCCCGGTGAAGAAAGGGTATATTATAGCGTGGATACTGTCGTTTCTGAAGATCCTCAATAGCATGTCAGATTCCCTACAGAATTTCTAAACTCCCTTAATTTCAGTGGAGTAGCGCCTTATGAGTTAAGGCTTAAGGTTGGAACAGTTGTGATGTTAATCCGCAATCTTAATACATATGAAGGGTTGGTCAATGGGACTCGCTTGATAGTAAAAGCACTAATTTGTAATTGTTTGGAGGTCGAAATTTTAACCGGTGAATCACAAGGGAAACAAATTTTATTGCCCCGTATAAATTTACAGCCCAGCGAATCAACACTTCCTTTTATTTTAAAGCGTCACCAATTTCCAATAATTGTAGCATTTGCAATAATAATAAACAAATCTCAAGGGCAGACTCTAGCAAGAGTTGGTGTTTTCCTCAAGAAGGATTGTTTTACGCATGGCCAGCTGTATGTCGCATTGAGTCGAGTACGATCTTCTCAAGATATCAAAATTAAGACTTGCGACCAAAATAAAACCACTACGAATGTAGTTTTCCATGAAGTACTTGAATAAATTGAGTTTTTATAAAAAAAAATTTTACTTTTTTCATTTTAAATAACGGAGTCGGGGGTTATTACTAGTATATATAAATACCACAAAAGTAACAAAAGGGATTGACGATGACCCAGCTTTCTTTTTGTTTTCGATACGAATACGCAATCGCTACGCTTTCATCAGGGTCTCGGAAATCTGCAAACCATAACATGTTTACGGTGGGGGAGGTTTGAGGTGAATAATGCGGAATTGTTTTGCAAAATTAGCTGAGTCAGAAAACGAATAAGGATTTTAAGCGTTGCGATCATAAGTTGCTCTGCTACAGTAACAAAAATTTCATCATCATCAGGATAAAGTAAGTTTATAATTTTTAAATGTTACTTGTTAAGAGTTGATAAAATAGTTTTTTAATGGTAAAGAGTGAATCTGTTAGATCAAATGTGCTGGAAATCGTGACGTATACAGCGGAATGGTTCGTTTACCTCAAAATTAAAAAAATAAAGGTATAAACTGCATGGTTGATCGAACAGGAACGTTAAAATTAATATTAGACAACACAGATGGACTATGACCCATTCATAAGTTTCCCAAGAAATATTATACCAATCATTTAACTACGACTAGTGAGAGTGGGTAGATTTGTAAGTTTTAAACGATTAGTATATCGGGGGAAATTTAACCTGGAATCGCAATGCAAGTGATTTAAGGTAAAAAGTAAACATTGTTTTTGAACTTCTCGGAATGGACTTGATAACAAGGGTTCCATACCACAGAAGCATACTCTAATATAGGCCTCACCAAAGATGTAAAACGAATTTTTGCAGTAAGCGGATCCCTAAATTCTTTAAACCAACTTTCAACATAACTAAGAGCAAACATATAACAAATTGTATAAAAATATTGTAGACGTATATTTCATCGCGGATGGAAAAATAGAAATATTGCGCTTAAAGTTGACGAGATCATAGAACGATTTTGGATTACGTATAATATTATGTTTTACTTTGTTTATGTAATTATTATAACATATTTTGTTAAGTTCAGCAAATTGTCGACGCAATTTAGAATATTTTGCATAGTCAACAACTAAACCAGTTTTAAAAAGTTCAAAAACACAAATTAGAACTTATTCTTTGAGTAACAACACACTTCGGAATATACCTTTCAAATAAATTAAAAATGGAACAATTTCTTCCGATATTACATTATTTCTATGAACAATAACTCATACCAAATTTCGTGAAGAAATATCGTCAAATGAGGAAGTTTCCCATGCAAGCAGTTGATTCCGATCATTCAGTTTGTACGGCAGCTATATGCTATAGTTAACCGATCTGAACAATTTTTTTCGGAGATTACATTGGTGTCTTAGAAAATAACCTGTGTCAACTTTTGTGAAGATACATTGTCAAATGTGAAAGTTTTCTTTACACATGCCACTCCTTTCGTAGGCGTCGTTTTTGTAATACGAGTATTTCAATTTCCCTATTAGTTAAGTTTTTTGTTTTCCATATAACCTTTTTGAGGAGTTGAAATTTTGGCGTCTGTTATGATGGTTGATTCGAATGCTGCGATGGTGTTTTCACCATCCGACCGGTGTATGTAAATTTGGTTCGAGTCCTATGTGTGTGTTGATTTTTTTTTTGTACTTTAACCAGTTTGTAGCTTTTGACTTGAGCATATAGGGTAACTCTTTATAGTGTGACTGATGCCGCAAAGTGAAGAGAATTGGTGATGGGAGATCTGCTCTTATTTCTGCACTAATAAGGCTGTGAGGAATTTTCCTAGTTACTGTGAAGTCAATTAAATCTTAAGCTTTCCAGACGACATGTAGTCCAGCTTGTTTCTTTTACATACAAGGGCGTTATGTAATTGCTTGCCTTTAAGGTTACATAACCGGGAACCCCGTGAGGGTGTTTCGTGATTATAAAGCAAGAAAGCACTCTCCCAGCGAGATGAAGAAATCTACAAAATTGCTTTTCTGTTATCGTAAAACGTGAGGGACAATATACGGCGGACAAAGTAATATCACCTTGTTTTGTCTGCACGCATATTGATGTTGCTTGCAAATAATTCTCAGCAATTCCAGTTAAATAATGGTGTTTAATGCGACTCCTGATTAAGATACCAGTTCCACCACGCGCCTTACCATCTGATTGGTACAATAGAAGGTATATCCGATACATTAAAGTTGTATTTATTAGTTAGGTGAGTTTCTGCCAGAAGCATTATATCAATTTCCTTGTCGTTGAGAAATTTTGACAGCTCTGGTTTATGGCGAGGTATACCATTTGCATTCCATAAAACAATTTTAAGCGAGCTCATTATTTTGAACTTTGGTTAGCAAGCAGTTGCAGCAGTGTGTTTTGATTTCGTATGAGTTCTTGCATTGTGTTCTGCATGAACGCTATGAAGTTGATCATGCTATGTTGCATTGACGCTATTATTGCTTCGATATTCGATTGAATACCGGATTGAACGTGGGGCTGCTGTTCTTGCGGCTCATTAAGACTCGCTGTTACTGTAGTTGTGGGTTTTCATTGGCCTGATTTTAGAACGTTTGCAAACGATACGCCCTTGACGGTTTTTGATGGAGCTATCAGCGGACTCATATTGGAGGATACAACGTTCGGTATATTATGATTGCGTTCGGAGACTACACGTTGGTTGATCCGATTTTTAGCTCCTTGTATACTGGACAACCTCAGTAGTTTGCTGTATGGTTTCCACCGCAGTTTCCACACTTTTTTGCATTTGGGTCTTTTTTGTTTGACGTGCAAGTGGCAGAGTCATGCAACTCTCCACTGCGCGAAGTGTGCAGTAAGACCTGGTGTGACCATACTCTTGGCAACTGCTGTATTGTACAGGGCCGTTTCTTTTATGCGGTTCCTCCACAGTGATCCTACAATGAAGCAAATATTGAAGTTTGTAAATGGGGTGCACACAATTTTATCTCAGTTGTTTGTTTTCTGGTTCAAGCTCAACTTTGAACATAGGCTGTAGGATTTTGTTTTTATTAAAAATATTTGCAACATTTTTTAGGTTAAAACCGTGATCTTTAAGTGCTTCGAGGATTTCCATGGGTTCAACACTTGGCTCAATACCTTTAATAACAGCTTGCAGGCCTCTCGCACTTTTAAGTTGATAAGTGTAAGATTTCATTTTTTTCTTAATTAAGGTATTTGGACAATGTACGAAAGTTCTGTTCGGAGTATATTTGCACTTTCATTTCTCGAATGTTTCCCTTCGACATAGGAACTATATGAAAGTTGTTATTGCCGATAAGTTGAGTAAATATTTTTACGAGAGCGCCAGAGTGTACCTCTCTTACTTATATTGGTAGTGGTTTGGTGTTAGACTATAACTCCACCCATTAAGATTCGAGTGCTACAATCGCTCGCTTGTGCTACAGTGTGCATTCGTCCCACACAAATAATTTGTACTTTTGCAATGGAACATCTTGACTACTACTTTTTCTGCTGTTGCAAATGAGCGTTTCTTACTTGTCAGGTTCAGCGAGAGCTTCAATACTGAGTGTGTGGTTCTGCCAACAATTAGCAAGGTGGCGGAGGAAGCAATAACCAGTTCAATCACTTTGCAACCGTGACAGCAGCAAGTTCAGCGAGAAAGTTTCGGCGGTGAGCCCTGGTGCGTTCAAGAAACAAAGACTCATTGTCCCCTGGCTACGCGGTTTGTTATTAAATTCAGAATTTGCTTTTGCTGCGGTAGTAACAGAGGCTCTGCTAGGTTGACTTTAATTCCCAAAGCCACAGTAACATAACCAAACTTTTTAACTAATTCAGTTAAATCGGGCAACAATTTTCCAGTTATCCCAAAAATTTAATAGTCAAAAAGTTCCAGCGCTTCGGAAACAGGAATGTCAAAGTTGTCTAATGTTATATCTTGGTATCGATGAGCAATGTCTTCTGACAAAGCGTTTTTATAATTGTCCCATATTTGCGGGGGGTTGAAGTATCTGTAGATGCTTATCAGAAACGCAAACTCAGTTGGTAGAACATGGCATCGTCCATCGTTTCTTCCCAGTGGCCGTCATCTTCAAGCAAACTCATCGCCGCACATTCTTATCGGAAATAGGTCTTTTCCTGCTCATCAACGTTTTCGAGCGGTTGAAAACTGGTGGGATCTCGATTTCTAATCAGCAACAACCGTACAAAATATCAAAAATTATATTAAAATATTTTTTTTTATTTAAAAATTTGTATATGCAATCAATTACTTCACTACAAGTACATATATTTTTATTTATAAATGAAATAGTAAGGAATTTTTTAAGAAGGGATTGTGTTGCTCTTATGTATGGCACATTCAATGGGACATGATAAGGTATTGCCTCCACCATTTTTTAGGACACACAAATGAATTTTGTCTATTCAGCCGAAATTGCATATCTTAGTTGCCTAAAGTTGTCATATTTTCTGCAAGATGCATACATTTCGCCCGAAAGAAATCCCCACAAATTATCGATCGTATTCAAATTCGGACTTAAGGTAGGCCACGTCATCAATAAAATTTTCCGGTAGTTCATCGAGATAGATATCGAGTTATGTATATATAAAGGATCAGGGTGACGAGAAAAGTTGAAATCCTGTTGACTATTTGTCTGTCCGTCCGTCCGTGCAGGCTGTAACTTGAGTAAAAATTGAGATACCTTGATGAAACAAGGTATGTGGGTTCTTCAGTGCAAAAAAAAATCGAGTTCGTAGATGGGCGTATGCGAAGCACTGTCGCGCCCATAAATCGCCTTTAACCGAAAACATACAAAGTGCCATAACTAAGCACTTAATTAAGATATAAAACTGTAGTTTGTCACAATGAATCGCAAGGGGCACCTGTGGAAAATTTTTTTTGGAAAACAAGTTTAAAGCACATATCTCCTAAACCACTTGTAATAAATGTAGGGTTTCGCGGCACTTACCTTGTAGTTTTTGATAATTGACAATTAAAAAAAATGCGACGAAAAAGAAGTCCGCAAGCGATCCGATCTTCGCGAGTGCGTATCGATATTAAGAAAGAGGCTGGTGCATTGTCCGTTGGTCCCTTTTGTTCGTATGTTTTGTATGGTGCCCTCGTGTATGCTGAGTTCGTAATGTTGTGGTATTTGTTTGCGTGTGATGTGCAATGTATTGAGAATGTGGTGTGTAATGAAGATGTGGTGTATGTAATGTGTGTGGTGGCTTTTGTTTTTTTTTTTGTTTTCGAAGGGGGAATCTTCTTAAGATACTGCCAAGGTGAGGCTGGTAGCATGCATGATTCATATTGTTCGCTAGAGTACACCTTTTTCGGGAGAACGCCCAGACAGTGTTAAATCACTATGCTGGACTTGTGAAACAGTATGCCTACGTACTAAACCCTTAACTCCGGCTGCTGTAGCTTGTATTCGGACCTGCGGGACCGCCGTTAAGCACTACTTCGCAGGACCAAGCTGGGCGATAACTGCTTCTTCACGACCTACCTCCAGGGTTATTCATTTGGTATTATGCTTCTGCGCTGCCTTTCTTTCATTCTGAGTTCTCGGAGTGCATTTGTAGTCCACTGTTTCATTTTAGCCCACACCAGCTGTGATCGCAGCATGTGACTAACTATGTTGTCGGGCGTCATCCTTTCATTTGTTAGCTTTTCTATGGTCTCTCTCTCCACTGCATACCTCGTGCAGGAGAAAAAGCTGTGCTCTGCGTTTTCTGCGGCATTTCCACAGAAAGAACAGTGTGGTTCGTTATCATGGTTAAATTTGTGCAGGTATTCCCTGACAACATAACCAGGCAGCGTAGCCGCCGTCTTCTAATTCGCTGAACTATGTCAATGTCGTCGTATATCTCGTACATCTCATCGTTCCATCGAATGCGATATTCGCCGTGGCCAATGCGCAAAGGACCATAAATCTTTCGCAGAACTTTTCTCTCGAAAACTCTTAACGTCGACTCATCAGTTGATGTCATCGTCCAGGCCTCTGCACCATCTAGCAGGACGGGAATTATGAGCGACTTATAGAGTTTGGTTTTTGTTCGTCGAGAGAGGACTTTACTTTTTAATTGCCCACTCAGTCCGAAGTAGCACCTGTTGGCAAGAGTTATCCTGCGTTGGATTTCCAGGCTGACATTGATGGTGGTATTTATGCTGGTTCCCAAATATACGAAACTATCTACAACTTCAAAGTTATGACTGTTAACATCAACTAAAATCACCCTGCGGGTACGGGGGGACCCCTCTGGGTTCGAGGGGAAACCGAATATACCCGCGGTAAGGCATGCCTGTCGTAAGAGGCGACTAAAATCCAAATGCACTATGTCCGACATTCGCATGTCTGGTTTATTGAATGTCGGCATGGTCAGAGATGTCAGAAAAGTGCTATATTGAAATACTATCAATTCATTGAATGGGTTTGCGATTATATAACAAACACAAAAATGAAAGGGATAACAAAAAAATCATACAGTCGGGTTCTTAAGAATTCCTCGGAATTTTTGGGGGCTCGACTGGCAGTAGCTTAAGCGCAAGCTTGGGCTACAGGTCACACCAAAGACTAAAACATGGTACCACGGGGAGCAGCCGCCCCTGAAGTTCGCTTCAGTCTGCTCATTGGGTCTTGGCCCTTTGGGGAGATTCGTGGTGGCTGTGGTTTACACCTAAATGCAGGAAGGGCAATTGTCCAATGTGGAGTCGCACTGCGGCCGGGTGCCGGACCCAGAGTACGGCAGAGGTTTTAGATGGGCCTCGAACCCGACCAAGGTGGCTAGGGTGTTTCCTTTGGTTTTCACCCGAACCGATTGGAACCAAAGTGTATGTGTGTGGGGCGGCACTCATACCTTGGTTTCTTCCAGAGTGTAGTGTTGTGCATGCACTTACGCTTTGGGGCGCTGATCAACGCATTAATTTGATCTATGTGCTACTAGCAATAGATAGCACCGTGGATTTGAGCCTTCGTAGGCAGATACCCACGTTAAACACATTGACAGTTGTCAACATCAAATATCAATATCACCGGCATGCGCCAGCTGCTGTACACTCTTAAAAAAGATTGTACCTGCTCGATTAAGTTCTGCAGCTCAACCTATTTTTCCAGTAGCAGATTGAAGAAGTCGCACGATAGGGAGTCGCCTTGTCTGAAACCTCGTTTGGTATCGAACGGCTCGGAGAGATCCTTCCTGATCTTGACGGAGCTTTTCGTGTTGCTCAACGTCAGTTTACACAGCCGTATTAGTTTTGAGGGGATACCAAATTCAGACATCGCGGCATAGAGGCAGCTCCTCTTCATGCTGTCGAAAGCAGCTTTGAAATCGACGAAAAGGTGGTGTGTGTCGATTCTCCTTTCACGGGTCTTTTCCCAGATGTAGCGCATAGTGAATATCTGGTCGGTTGTTGATTTTACAGGCCTGAAGCCACACTACTCGTAATAAAGTCCAACCATTTTGTTGACGGTGGGCTTTAATCTTTTACACAATATACTCGATAGAACCTTATATGCGATATTTAGGAGAGTTATCCCAAGGTTGTTGGCGCAGATTGTGGGGTCTCCTTTTTTGTGGATTGGGCAGAGCACACTTAAATTCCAATCGTTGGGCATGCTTTCGTCCGACCATATTTTACAAAAAAGCTGATGCATGCTCCTTATCAGTTCTTTGCCGCCGTGTTTGAATAGCTCGTCCGGTAATCCATCGGCCCCGCCGCTTTGTTGTTCCTCAGGCGGGTAATAGCTATTCGAACTTCTTCATGGTCGGGCAATTGAACGTCTGCTCCATAGTCATCGATTGGGGAATCGGGTCGCCTTCTCCTGGCGTTGTACTTTCATTGCCATTCAGCAGGCTGGAGAAGTGTTCCCTCCATAATTTATGTATGCTCCTCATATTTTCGTAAAATTTTCGAGCATTACCCCTGTCGGCCAGCTTATCGAGTACTCACGCATTTCGGTCTCTTTCTTTTTCTGTCTGCAAATGCGTCTCTCTTCCCTCTTCAACTCTCGGTATCTATCCCATCCTGCACGTGATGTGGTCGATCGTAACGTTGCGAGGTAGGCAGTCTGTTTTCTCTCCGCTGCAATTTCCGAAGACCAATGCTTTCGGAAGCAGGTGTACGTAAGGAGTTTGAAATGCCGTTCCACAGTTCCCTTATACCGAGTTGTTGACGAGTGCTCTCAGAGAGCAGAAGTGCAAGCCGAGTAGAAAATCGTTCGGCTGTCTGTTGTGATTGCAGCTTCTCGACGTCGAACCTTCCTTGTGTTTGTTGACGTGCGCTTTTTGCTGTACAGAGGCGGGTGCGAATCTTGGCTGCAACAAGATATTGGTCCGAGTCGATGTTAGGACCTCGGAGCGTACGCACGTCTAGAACACTGGAGGTGTGTCTTCCGTCTATCACAACATGATCGATCTGGTTGTTGGCTTTTCGATCTGGAGACAGCCAGGTAGCTTGATGTATTTTCTTGTGCTGGAATCTAGTACCACAGATAGCCATATTTCGGCGAAGTCGATCAGCCTCAACCCATTTGGGGATGTTGCGTCGTGGAGGCTTAATTTACCGACCGTCGCACACTAGTCGATTTCACAGGCCAAAAATAAAAAAATAAAAATTTGAAATTTACCACTGTTTGTATCAAAGCTATTTCTAAAAACACCAATAAAACTAACGGTAAATACATTTTTGCTCTATTCCATTCGTAAGGGCTACGAAAACCGAGAGAAGTGAGACAATAGAAACACGCGGAATGTGCAGTGAAAATAGCTTAAAAATTATCTCTTATAATAAATTAAATTGCAATATAAAATTGTGTTTAATCCCCATAAATCGAAGTGAGTATTGATAACAAATGTATATGTTATATAAAAAATGTTTTTTATGTAATAATATGTTGTTTTACTATTTTAAAGCAATTGTTTTATAAGTGCCCTTTTGAGTGGTGTGTTTTTCTTTATACATCAATTTAAGGAATACAAAAATCCAAATGCACTATGTCCGACATTCGCATGTCTGGTTTATTGAATGTCGGCATGGTCAGAGATGTCAGAAAAGTGCTATATTGAAATACTATCAATTCATTGAATGGGTTTGCGATTATATAACAAACACAAAAATGAAAGGGATAACAAAAAAATCATACAGTCGGGTTCTTAAGAATTCCTCGGAATTTTTGGGGGCTCGACTGGCAGTAGCTTAAGCGCAAGCTTGGGCTACAGGTCACACCAAAGACTAAAACATGGTACCACGGGGAGCAGCCGCCCCTGAAGTTCGCTTCAGTCTGCTCATTGGGTCTTGGCCCTTTGGGGAGATTCGTGGTGGCTGTGGTTTACACCTAAATGCAGGAAGGGCAATTGTCCAATGTGGAGTCGCACTGCGGCCGGGTGCCGGACCCAGAGTACGGCAGAGGTTTTAGATGGGCCTCGAACCCGAACCGATTGGAACCAAAGTGTATGTGTGTGGGGCGGCACTCATACCTTGGTTTCTTCAAGAGTGTAGTGTTGTGCATGCACTTACGCTTTGGGGCGCTGATCAACGCATTAATTTGATCTATGTGCTACTAGCAATAGATAGCACCGTGGATTTGAGCCTTCGTAGGCAGATACCCACGTTAAACACATTGACAGTTGTCAACATCAAATATCAATATCACCGGCATGCGCCAGCTGCTGTACACTCTTAAAAAGATTGTACCTGCTCGATTAAGTTCTGCAGCTCAACCTATTTTTCCAGTAGCAGATTGAAGAAGTCGCACGATAGGGAGTCGCCTTGTCTGAAACCTCGTTTGGTATCGAACGGCTCGGAGAGATCCTTCCTGATCTTGACGGAGCTTTTCGTGTTGCTCAACGTCAGTTTACACAGCCGTATTAGTTTTGAGGGGATACCAAATTCAGACATCGCGGCATAGAGGCAGCTCCTCTTCATGCTGTCGAAAGCAGCTTTGAAATCGACGAAAAGGTGGTGTGTGTCGATTCTCCTTTCACGGGTCTTTTCCCAGATGTAGCGCATAGTGAATATCTGGTCGGTTGTTGATTTTACAGGCCTGAAGCCACACTACTCGTAATAAAGTCCAACCATTTTGTTGACGGTGGGCTTTAATCTTTTACACAATATACTCGATAGAACCTTATATGCGATATTTAGGAGAGTTATCCCAAGGTTGTTGGCGCAGATTGTGGGGTCTCCCTTTTTGTGGATTGGGCAGAGCACATTTAAATTCCAATCGTTGGGCATGCTTTCGTCCGACCATATTTTACAAAAAAGCTGATGCATGCTCCTTATCAGTTCTTTGCCGCCGTGTTTGAATAGCTCGTCCGGTAATCCATCGGCCCCGCCGCTTTGTTGTTCCTCAGGCGGGTAATAGCTATTCGAACTTCTTCATGGTCGGGCAATTGAACGTCTGCTCCATAGTCATCGATTGGGGAATCGGGTCGCCTTCTCCTGGCGTTGTACTTTCATTGCCATTCAGCAGGCTGGAGAAGTGTTCCCTCCATAATTTAAGTATGCTCCTCATATTTTCGTAAAATTTTCGAGCATTACCCCTGTCGGCCAGCTTATCGAGTACTCACGCATTTCGGTCTCTTTCTTTTTCTGTCTGCAAATGCGTCTCTCTTCCCTCTTCAACTCTCGGTATCTATCCCATCCTGCACGTGATGTGGTCGATCGTAACGTTGCGAGGTAGGCAGTCTGTTTTCTCTCCGCTGCAATTTCCGAAGACCAATGCTTTCGGAAGCAGGTGTACGTAAGGAGTTTGAAATGCCGTTCCACAGTTCCCTTATACCGAGTTGTTGACGAGTGCTCTCAGAGAGCAGAAGTGCAAGCCGAGTAGAAAATCGTTCGGCTGTCTGTTGTGATTGCAGCTTCTCGACGTCGAACCTTCCTTGTGTTTGTTGACGTGCGCTTTTTGCTGTACAGAGGCGGGTGCGAATCTTGGCTGCAACAAGATATTGGTCCGAGTCGATGTTAGGACCTCGGAGCGTACGCACGTCTAGAACACTGGAGGTGTGTCTTCCGTCTATCACAACATGATCGATCTGGTTGTTGGCTTTTCGATCTGGAGACAGCCAGGTAGCTTGATGTATTTTCTTGTGCTGGAATCTAGTACCACAGATAGCCATATTTCGGCGAAGTCGATCAGCCTCAACCCATTTGGGGATGTTGCGTCGTGGAGGCTTAATTTACCGACCGTCGCACACTAGTCGATTTCACAGGCCAAAAATAAAAAAATAAAAATTTGAAATTTACCACTGTTTGTATCAAAGCTATTTCTAAAAACACCAATAAAACTAACGGTAAATACATTTTTGCTCTATTCCATTCGTAAGGGCTACGAAAAGCGAGAGAAGTGAGACAATAGAAACACGCGGAATGTGCAGTGAAAATAGCTTAAAAATTATCTCTTATAATAAATTAAATTGCAATATAAAATTGTGTTTAATCCCCATAAATCGAAGTGAGTATTGATAACAAATGTATATGTTATATAAAAAATGTTTTTTATGTAATAATATGTTGTTTTACTATTTTAAAGCAATTGTTTTATAAGTGCCCTTTTGAGTGGTGTGTTTTTCTTTATACATCAATTTAAGGAATACAAAAAGTTAAGATCCCTGTCTCGCCCTCATATGAATCAAGTTTGTTTATATCAGTTAATGTTTTCTAAATCTATGCTGTTGATTTCAGCTGCAACTTTGTGCAACTTTCTTTGTTATTCATGTTATTCTACCAGGCATGCGATATAATTTTTTGTATTTATGGGCACGTATTTTCGTGCATACTTTATTGTTTTTTATGTTTTTTTTCATCATATATATATATGTATGTACATATTTGAGCTTTGGTTTTCATTTTCTCTCTTTTATCAAATGATTGTATTATACGTACTTTTATTTAGGCACATCATAACTTTCACGCCTATATATAATATTTTATTTTTGAATTTTGGTGTTTGGAAAATTTGTGAAGTAATATCACTTATCACCGAAGCAAATTTAATAAAGCATCAGTATCTACTTATTAGAAGCTTCGTTAAAAAAAATTGATATTAACTTTTTACCCTGCTTAAATGACATTTTAAAGAAAAACAGTTATCCTGAGCAAATAAAGGTCTCAAAATCTGATGCTGAAGTTGAGATAAAAAAATTATTGGTCTACATTGCTTCACAAATGTAATTAATGAACGGAATGAGTCCTCTAATTACCTATTATCAATAGGAATATGTAGCTTTGTTGGCAATTCTTAGAGCGAGTATAAGCAGAAATTTGAAAATCATAAAAATTGTAGGACAATAATTTATTTGTCACGACATATAATATGTATGTCCCTCTTCAACTAATAATAAAATCGCAAAATGATGGAGAGCAAAACAAATTTGGAAAAACTGCAGATCTTCGTCCACCCGCTATTGCCGTCCTGTTCGAATTCAATTTCAAAAGGAATCAGTTTATTAAACCCTAAAAGCACTGGATTTGCGCTAGATCTTGAAAGGAATTAACCTCAAAATATTCCTGGTATTATCTTCCCTCGTCAGTCCGCAAAATTGTAATTCACGCTCTCATTGTTATTCAATATGCAGCAGTTTCAATTGGAGAGCTCTCATAAGAGCTGAGAGTTGAGTCAAGCAATAAGGACGTTAAGATGTATCAACTCCATCATATACGAAAGAACTAACGGATCGCTATAAATCAGGACTTGCTAAACCGAATGCTTTTGAGCTTAGATCCTTTCATCACCTGTCAAAGAAACTATCATGCAAAAGTAAATAAATTTTATTAAAATCAATTTTTGATTTAGTTGACTAATATTCAAAAAAATCCTTTTTTCGTTTATCAACTTTCTTAATTTAATATAATTAATTAAAATTTGTTACCTTCGGGGGGTGGCGAAGTGGGAAACGGAAGACGGAGATTTTAAAAAGCTTTGGCAAAAGTTTTATTTTTATTTAGGCAGTGGAAGTTTTTTTGGCCACTGATTCCATACAAGACCGACCACTGTGCGTCGTGCCAAAGATATGTTCTTTGCCCACCCTGGCGTTAAAATCGCCAAGCACGATTTTGACATCGTGGCGGGGTCAGCTCCCATAGGCGCGCTCCAAGCGCTCATAGAAGGCATCTTTGGTCACATTGTCCTTCTTTTCCGTCGGGGCGTGGGCGCAAATCAGCGATACGATGAAGAACCTCGCTTTGATGAGGATTGTGGCTAGACGTTCATTCTCAGGAGTGAATGATAGTACTCGGCGACGGAGTCTCGCTCCCACCACGAATCCCACACCAAACTTGCGCTCCTTTATATGGCCACTGTAGTAAATGCCACAAGGACCTACTCGTCTCTGTCCTGTGATGTCAGCCTTTATTTTCACGAGAACACAACCTTCCCAATTAAGGGACCGGACATTCCAGGTGCATGCCCTAAGATCGTTGTCCTTATTTCGTTTGCCATGGTCGGCATCAAAAGGGGGGTTTCTCTTCCGAGGCTGTTGGTAATTTTTCATTGGTATGATTTTTTGCGTGGCGGGTCCCAAACCCACCCTGCGCCTTCTCACTTTAGCTCGCCTTCAAACGGATGTTCTTAGGCTACCCAGAGGATACTTGGTCAAAGACCGGAAGTCGTGAGCTGCTTAAGTCATATCATATAAAAGAATCGTTTCTGGCCACTCCCATGTGAATGGCGATCAGAGAACTTTCCTCACTTGCGTGAACTTCTACACATGACTCCATCCTCCTTGAGTTTCTCATACTCTGCTAATATATCAGCATGTCTTCTTCTCTGCGTAAGTATACATAATTAATAGTTTCAACCGTAGAAACATGTGATTGTATTACTTTGTATAAAATAAAATCCTTTTTGTTAGCTAATCAGTTTCGAAATCGAAATAATTTGTTTAACCCTAAAACACACGCCCAGAAAATACCACGAAAACACACACCCGGGACACGTTTGTACCCGGGACTTTATTTTGCGGTTTTTTTAATGCTTATTCAACCGATTTCTATGATTTTTTTTTTTTTTGAAATGTATATTTTAATATATAACAAGTACTTTGTCTTTTGTTTCATTCGAATGTTCCTAGTGGTTCCAGCGATATGGGCAAATAAAGTCAGGGCATGCAACAGTGGATTTTTGTTTTTGTTGTTGTCCTGATAAATGCAAAACAAAATAATATAATTTATAATAATATACTTGTAGAGTAACAACGAATACACATTTTATTTTTTATTTCATTGAAATATTCTACCTGGTTCAAAAGATATGTGCAAAAAGGTCGCGCAAGGTATGGGTACGGAGGTAGCAAATACACTGGTATAACTGGTTTTTGTATTTTATATGCAGCTGCAAGAGTTGTTTTCACACGAGGTGTTGTTATAAATGCTGCCTGTTGATATTTTCATTATTGTTTTGGTGCTCAAAAGTGTAAGAAGTGAAAATATAAGTGAAAGTAAATATAACTGAAACTATAAATAACTGGATACGAAATGACTTCAAGAAGAAACGAATATTTATCAAGTGCAGCATATAGAAGGTAAAAAATGTAAAATAAGCAACAATGTAAACATATACTAATTTTTTTATTATGCAGGCTAACTGAGGAACAGCGAGAATCATATATACAATCTTTATTTGATGAAATTTGTGACGATGACGCTCCCTATGACTTTGACTCAGAAGATGAAGAAGAAATTCAAATCAATGACATTGAAATTACTGATGACGATGCTGAAGTTTCGCAAAGTGCCGCAGAAGTATTACCTGAATATGCGGGCTATGAGGATGATGAAGAAAACGATGAAGAAGAAGAAGTAGAAGAAAAAAATGAATTACCTGCTAGTGCCGAAAAATTTGTTGCACGTGATGGTACTTAGTGGATGAAAGAACCAAATGTAAGCCGTCAGGTACTCGGACAAAATATTATAAGAGAACGTTCTGGACTAGCTAGATGCACTGAAATGTTGTCAATAGAGCAAACATTCAAATATTTCATGAACGTTGAAATGGCTGATATAATTATGCGCCACACAAATAAGTTAGCAAAAGAATCTTATAATGCTTACAACAATGCGCATCCAAACACAACTCCTAAGTCATGAACGCCTGTGTCAATTACAGAGCTTTATGCATTTTTTGGCATACTTATTATGACTGGTGCGAATGGAGAACATGTTCGAGATTTATGAAGCGTCAAAAACTATCCTTTATATCGCGCCACAATGGGTGTTAACCGTTTCTGTTCGATATTGCGGTTCCTAAGATTTGACGATAAAAACACTCGTGCAACACGCTTACTAACTGATAAAGAAGCACCGATCAGTGAGTTGTGGACGATGATGAACAATAATCTTGCTGCACATTACAAGCCCAGCTCATGCTTGGCGATTGATGAACAATTATTTCCTTACCGTGGACGCACACGGTTTACGCAGTACATACGGTCAAAACCTGCTAAATATGGTGTCAAGGTTTGGTGGATTTACGATGCCACAAATGCATATCCACTGCATGGACAAATATATACTGGCAAAGCAGGTAAAGGAACCAAGGCGAACGAGTGGTGAAGGATTTGTCTGCCAAATACCCAGGGAGTGGCCGAAACATTACAATGGACAATTTGTTTACGACCTTGCCAGTTGCAGGACTGCTTCTCACCTGGAAACTCACGATCGTTGGAACTTTGCGCAAAAACAAATCATATATTCCTCAAGAAATGAAGCAGAACAAAAACAGGACAATTGGTTCAACGACATTTGGCTTCAAAAATAATGTGACAATGTGCTCTTATGTTCCCAAAAAAAATAAAGCAGTAATTTTGCTTTCGACCATGCATAATGATGCTGAAATAGCTGACAGTGGGAAACCTGAAATAATAGAATATTATAATCGTACCAAAGGTGGTGTTGATCGAATGGACCAAATGTTTGCGGAATATCCAACACAAAGACAAACAAAACGATGGCCACTAGCGATGTTCTTCAACATGTTGGACATTACAGCTCTTGCAGCCTACATTGTCTACGATTTGAATAACCCTATGTTGCCTTGGAAAACAAACAACAAGCGTAAGCAGATCCTTCGCAGCTTGGCTGAAGCATTGTGCATGCCCATTATTAAAGCCAGAGCCATAAATCGTCAAGTGACGCGAAATTTTTCGACTAAAATTGCTATTGAAGCATATTTCAACCGACCGGTGAAATCAGCGGTGTCAACAGCAGCATCAACATCTGCCGCAGCGCGCACGTCAAAACCTGTGTCCGGATCTTGCTATTTATGTTACGCACAAGAGGAAAAACGCCGTAGAAAAACCAGAAAGCTGTGCGCCAAATGTAAGAAGCCAATGTGTCTTGAACATTCGGTCACATCAACAAATTGCTCTATTTGCCATGATTTTCCTTAGATATAAGATGCATTTTTATAATTTTGATAATAAAAGTCAAAAATAAAAGTTAAAAAAATAATATAAAAAATGTGTTTTTTTTATTATTATGAGGATTTTTACTATTGGGGTACAAACGTATCCCGGGTGTGTGTTTACGTATATAATGTGTTTGGAAGGCTGTAGCTCCTGAACCAATAGTCCGATCTGGTTCAAATTTTGAATTTTAACTCAAAACTAAATAATCTTCCTAGATCTGAAGTTAGAGGTATAGTGGTTCAAAAGTTACAACACTTCAAAGTTGAAAGTGGATACATTTGTACCCGGGTGTGTGTTCTAGGGTTAACAAAATAAAATGCCATTAAAACGTTTGGTTTTACTTACTTATAAATGGTTCAAAAGTTGGTTGTATAATTTAAACTTTTTTTAGTTCTTTCGAACACATATTAAAGCACAAATTTAAACACAAAAGTTTAACAGGTTGTGGACCCAGGTCCAAAATCTTGCGGTTTGAATAATAAAGTTAATATAGAATGAGTTCGTCTCTATTTACAGAAAAATTAGATGAGTCTAATTATGAGCTGTGAAGGACAAAGCGGTAGTTATCTGGAAGGCCAAGGATGAGAAGGCGACTGCAAATTTGACGATGAGCATTGCGTCGAAGCAAATAGCTTATATAAAGAATTGTAAGACGTCAAGTGAGGCATGGAATACTCTTCGTGAGATTCATAGGCCAAAAGGACCGGTGCGAAAGGTGACTTTGTTTAAGCGTCTTATGAGCGACGGTGAATGTGTGCAGAAATATGTTTGCGATTTCACACCAGTTGCAGAATAGCTTTAAGAGATTGGAGTTAATTTACAAGATGAGTTCTGTGTAATAATGCTACTCGCCAACCTGCCAAAATCATTCGAGAATCATGCTTCAATTTTTGCTTTCGCAATGTATGCAAATATGAATGATTTTGCGTTTTGCCGTCGGCATTTCCATATTGGCATGTAAAAATAATTATGATATAAGTATAATTTTGTATGAATGCATGCATAGTACTATTTACAGTCAATTTGGACTTGTATATTTAATAATTTAATTTGATTTTTACATAATATACTATACTAATAAATATTTTTGTATTATGTTTCTTAGTAATAGAAATTGAATTTATCACAACAATATATAAATATATCGTCTATCATATTAATCTTATTATCTGCTCATATGATTGCATGTACATATACGCATGTGCGCATTCAGAAATTCAAATCATGATTTTATCACTTATCAATATATTACCAACCCTATTCTGTGCACTTGACAAATTCAACATATTTCTAATTTGTCAAAATTTTAAATTTATCAAGCATTTCGTATTCTGTGTCTGAAATAAAAAGCTCTTTTCTTTATAAGTTGTTAAGAGGTCAAATGCTTTTGACAGCAGTGCTCGTTATGAATTAAATATCTGATTGTGCATCTTGTTGTGAAAATGGAAGATATTTTACTTTTGTTATTATTGTTAAATTAAATTGTGAGAATAGGAATCGCGCGCGGCAGTTAAAGTGTTTACGCGACGATAGCAATCCATTTTTTTTGAGCGAGAATACCTTTGTGCAAAATTTTCGATTAACTCGTGAAATTTGTCGCCGCCTAATTGATGAACTGGCCCCACATGATAATCAGAAAACGTCACTACCTTTAACTGTAAGGGTTCTAGCAGCTTTGAACTTCTTTGAACACGGCTCATACCAGAAATGTTTACGTAACAACGTCAACTTGCCCATAGTCAGTCGTCCCTTTCGAGAATTGTGCGAGCTGTAGCAAAACTTATTGTGAAGGTGAAGGGAGGAGAAATAAAGTTTCCCAGTTCAACAGAGGAAGGAATTTTTATAAAAACAGGGCAAGTATTGTTGTAATACAAATAATAATATGCTAAGTTAAGGTAATTTATTTGAAACTGAAGGACCCGTCCACTCTTCACTGTGGCTGATACATAGATAATACTACTACTACCATCTATATGATTTCTATTAGTAGAATTATAACTATTAGTTAATGAGATATAGCATTTTTTTTAAGCAACTAGTATTATATTTCAAAGAAATGGATCATAAATAATTTCGTGTGTTAATAAATATTGCTTTTTGGGGGAAAATACTGTTGAATTTCGGCTTAGGGAAATCCGTCATTGAAAAGATATTTGCTAAGCTGGAAACAGGCGAAATAAGCAAAGTAGGTGTCTCGCAAGTTCATAATCCAACAAAAACACCGAATAACTGATTCTGAGAAGTGTTTAAGTGCTCTCTAATCGGAATAAAGCCGAAATTTTTCGTCGGTGATAGAAACAAAGCTCCATCATTTCCCACTTGAGTCCAATCGACAGTCATTCTAGTGGACTGCACATGATGAAACGGTTCTCAGATGTGGAAAAACGAAAAAGTCGGCTGGAAAAGTTATGACATCATTCTTTTGGGACGCCCGTGGTATAATACATATTCAACGACTGATTACTGAGCCAGTTATAATCTATTTCACTGCGTATTTGGTTGCAGTTCATTTCTTCTATTCCAAATACTTAGCAAATTGTATTATTTTTTAGAAGAATCTGTTTAAAATTGTACGCATATATTCAAATGATTCCTACAAACATGAATTTTGAACAAATGCTTAATATTTGAAATATAATTTTTGTATTTATGAGTTGTATTAAACTTTGACATAGAGAGATAAAAGGTATCCTATGTCCTTACCCTTGCTCTAAGCTACCTCTTCACCATTTTCAGCCAAATCGATTCAGCCGTTCTTGAGTTATAAATGGTGTAACTAACAACAACTTTCTTTTATATATATGTAGATATATTCCAGATTTTTTAGAAAATTTAGAAAAAAAGCACCATAAGAAGACACTGCGCGCATATTGCTATCATTGCTCCACCATCAAATAATGTCGAACGTGCTCTTAATTTATATTTAAATAGAAAAGGATTCTACAGTATCAATGTTGAAGCAGTAAGTTTTGTTTTTGCATGCACATACATATATGCCAATGCAAATTTTGAATTTATCGGTTTGCGATCACCGTTTTTGTTTTACATTTGTAAATGCCAAAGTTGGCATTGCAATCATGCAACACATGACTCTGGAATTTGGGCAACTTCTGACCTACGAGAACATCTCATTCGTCAGCATACTAATACGTCTGAGCAACAACGGAGAGAGTCTTAGCTTCTTGGCGATCAAGGTTATCCTCTAGAACCGCGGCTTTGAACACCGGTGGGAACACCTAATACCCATAAAGAGCAAAAATACAACAGATTACATGGTTCTGCAAGAAACTGCATAGACAGAGCATTTGGTGTTTTAAAATCCTGCTTCAGATGTCAGTTGAAGCAGCGAGTTCTACATTATTCACACGAAACTTCCGCTTTGTTTGTTAGAACTTGCGTTATATTTCATAATAGACAAAAGTAGGCATTACGTTGAACGAAATAGATGACGGGGTTGCAGAGGACTGATTCTCCAATTAATGATTATCTTCACAGTACATGCGCGAAGGTGAAAGAACAAGATGAAGATATATATCAACTCTTTAGTTATATATATACAGACGCCAATCCATAAATGTACATATATAAATATTCTCACAATTCGACTTTCGAAATGCACTACTTACTTGCATTATTTGTTTATTAATTTATCCTTTTTCTTAAAAGAAAACAAATTAAAATTTGTATTTCATTTTTTTTTTATTCTAAAACAAAAAAAAACCAAACTTATTTAATTCAATAAATATTAATTAAATAAAAGTATTACACATAAGTTATTTTAATTTTATTTAAACTTTAGAAGTTATTTTACATTATTAGTATACGATTTTATTAGCTCCGTTATTGAATTAGTTAGACCTTGAAGGGACTCTTCAGCAGCATTCCTTTTTGGTATATCAGTTATTAAAGTGCTGATGAGCTTATTTTGTGCACTTCGTGATAGCACTGAAGTTGAAGCATCCTTAAAAGAAAAAACGTAATAAGAAGTTGCAAAAAAAATGTATATGTTTTCTAATTATATCATAATGAAAACTTACCTGGTTTTCCAAGCTAAGATAAGTATGTAGTTGGTGTCGATGGACTTGCAGGATGGTGTTCGGAATTTGGGGTTGCTTCTGCCTGACTGCATAATTGCAGAGGACTACTCGTGGTTGATACAATTGCACATTCAACCGTTTGCTCAATTGGTGTTAAACCAAGGCTTTGTATCCCATCTACAGCAGCCGAGCCAAATGTAGACAAAGCCATTTCTTCAAAGTCCATCATCGGCTTGGAACTTGGACTTCCACCTGTGAGCCTTTGATTAATTTTCAACCGCCTTGCACGAGTGCGCAGTTGGCTTTTCCAAACGCCTAACGTCTACAAATTAACACAATATAATAAATAAACGAAAAATAAACTAAAATGTTACTTCTTTCCATTTTGCAGCACTTCGTATTGGTCCTCTGCACTAATTAAGCTCATCTGCCAGCTGTTGCCAAAACTCCTTCATCCGTTGAGGCGTTTTTGGGCAATTTTTCCCCGTACCCATTTCTGGGTTTGCTTTGCAAAATAAAACATATGCCTCCAGCTGCTCGTGCGTAGTTCTATCGTGTTTGGGTTTACTATCAAATAAAAGTTAAATTCTAAATTTTTTTAATAATTAAAATTTGAGAACTTACCTTGCAGAACAGTACATTTTAACGAATAATTTGAATAGAAATCAGCTGGTTTCTTTTACATTATTTTGTTCACCACAGTGTGGGGAAAAGCTTTACGAATTGAAGCTTCTACTTTTATCAAGATTGCCACAGAATACCAAAATATTTCTCGCTTGATAAATAGTTGAGTTAATTTTCAAAATTTTATTAATTTGTCAAGTGTACAGAATAGGAGAGTACATGTGCGCGGATTGATCTGCATGTTCATATACATTCATTTATACTTCTATGTACATATAATAATGCACAAACATACAAACATACATATGCGTACACATGTGAATATGTCACCAACAAAAAATTGAAACATTGTTCTACAAAAACAACAATTGTCTAAATAGCAGAGCATCACAAGTCAATATGGCAGCCAAATTGGCGAAGCCCAAATGTAGTAAATTTTACAAAAAAAAAAACGATTTTATTCATAAACGCAGGCGCATATTCCACAAGCGACCTCGCTTCATTCATAAAAACAGACGCCGTAACATCTCCCCGAGCATGCCTTTGCCATCAAGCGTCTTTACGCGACGATGGCAAAAGCTAAAAATCATAAATTGAACATCTTCTGGTGTTTGTTCTAAGAAAGAAGTGAAAAAGTAGCAACATAGCTGTTGACGATTTATAATATTGGTCAATTCTAAAATATTTTGCCGTGGCTCATACAAAAACATACATAGCTAGCTTGTTGGTGAAGCTGTTCGAGCAGCAAGGGAAGTGGCAACAATCGGCGATCGTTTGTTAGTTTCTTTCGGCACAGCTCGGATTTTCTACCAACAACACAATGTTGTGGCCCTTTGTCGTCGCGTCAGTGCTTCGACAAAAGCATATTTCTATACTTAAACAAAATTATTTCAACCATTGTATATTTCTCTGATGCATAACGATACCATAATTAGGACAACGCAATAGTCAATGGTGGTGTTGGTGGTAAGCGCTTGAAAAGTCAAGATGAGTACACAGGTTCGAATCTCGACAGAATTTATTTTTAATTTTTGCCTTTTATTCTTCCATGAGAATAAATTCTAAAATAAGAATTTTTCATTCTTTTGTCATTTTTGTTGAGCTGCCGGCACTGTTGCAACATTTCTTCTAAGCAGTTTTGCCATCGTGACGAGAAATAGTTTATGGGCAGCGACGCTTGTGCGGGAAGATGTGTTGATACGTATCCTGTTGCTGTTTTTGCTTCATTCATATTTAAAACTTTTTGAAGCCACATACATATAAACGTGAATCTTTGTTTGGCTGAAGTCATATTTATGTTGGTATGGTTGTGGTAGACAAGGGATTCTCTGGTGCACATATGTATGTATGTATGTACATGTGTACATATACCAGAGAACGTATATTATAGAGAAGGTTCACGATGTCGAGAATTTAGGGATATTTCAATTTTGGGATATTTACTGTTTTGGATGAGTGCATTTCACCACAGAAAATTATTAGCGCATTTCACCACTTAACATCAGGGGCACGACAATAACAGAACTGAGTAGTTGTTAGAGCCAATGGGAAAAAATATGTTAATTTTAATGTTTAGAAATGTACGCTTACGGATTCGTATGTTTACAATGAGCAAACAACTGCATATAATTCATATACATACATACATATGTATATTTTCTATATATTTTATATCAAAGCACACACGCATGTATGTACGTATGTACAAATTGAACTATTTCATGATGAATTCCTTAAAATCTTTGGAAATGTGACAACAAAGCATCACAACATTGTGTTGTTGGTAGAAAATCCGAGCTGTGCCGAAAACACAAACGAACGATCGCCAATTCGCACTGCTTCCCTTGCCGCTGTAGCAGCTTCTCGAACAAACCGGCGTAAATATGTATGAGCTTGCATACATATCGACGCAGAATTTTGCTAGCCGCGTATAAATATTTTTTACATTCCTTGACAAATACAGTCAATCTCGGTTATGTGCTACAATCAAAGATACAGATTTTTGTGCTTTGTTAAAAATAAAAATATAATATGGCACATAAGCGGGTGCGGATACTTAAGCGAGTGGTACCTAAAACAATAATTTCCATGTATGTATATCAAAAAACAACCGTGAGATGCAGCAAGATATGGGCAGTTAAGAGGGCTGATTTTCATTTAGCGGAATACTACTTAACCGGGATTCACCGTACACATAAATCAGAGGAATATTGAATATTTTCTTTGGCACATTTCTTGACTTGAAAATCGACAAATAAACTATGTTGTCAATTTTATTCTATACTGATATTTGCGGGGTTGTCGCTTTTTCCTTCTCATACAAATGTCAGAAATTGTTCAATTTATGATTTTTAGCTTTTGCCATCGTTGCGAAAAGACGCTTGTTGGCAAAGGCATGCTCGGGGAGATGTTATGGTATTTGTTTTTGTGAATGAAGCTAGTTTTCCTGTTGAAAGTGCGCTTGCGTTCATTAATGAAAATAATGTTGTTGTGTGTTTTTCTACAAATTTGGGCATCGACTTGGCTGCCATATTGACTTGTGACGCTGCTGATGCTATTTGAAACCATTGTTGTTTTTGTAGAACAATATTCGTAGTTTTTGTGGGTGACATATCTACATGTGAACGTATTTTTTTTACGAGGAGGAAGCATCGAAAGCCTGAACCCCATGTCAGTGTGGAACTTTAATCCGAACTAAACCTCCTACCGTCATGTACCGTTCCCCCCGGTACCACCGTCAAGTATTACGTCGGGAGGATGGTTGAGTGACACTCAAGCGTACGTGATGGTCAAAATGCATTCAGTTACAAGTTGCATTTACTTGGCCCCACCTCTGTTGGTCTGATAACCCCCCTCGTACATTGTTCGTCGCCAACCCTTCCCGTCACGTCAACGTTTGTGTGTTTGAGTCGTGGTTGTCCGTTACATTTCTTCTCCGCCGCTGTTCGCTGGCACGTTGGGATTTCATTACCCTGGCTGCAACTTCGCAAGCAGCTTTCCACTTCTCTGTCGATTCGACCATTTGGCTTACCAAATTTTCGGGAGTTGGGTCTACACCGAACACATCTTTTAGGTATTGCCTCTCAAGATTATATTTTGGGCACTGGAAGAAGGTGTGTTCCACATTTTCGACGGTATCGCCTCCGCAATAATCACATGTGTCGTTATTTTCGTGCCCGAACCGTTTCAAATATGCTTTAAAGCAGCCATGCCCTGTGAGAAGTTGAGTTACGTGAAAATCTACCTCACCGTGTGGTCTATTTAGCCATAGTTCGACATTGGGGATCAGCCGGAATGTCCACCGACCGTTTCCGCTTTCCTCCCAGCGCTTTTGCCATTGATCTACTGTCTCAGCCCTTGCTATTTCTTTTGATGTATTGTACGGTAACCTGTCATTTGTACAGCATTGTATCTCCTTGGCCAGGAGGTCTAAAGGGTGTAAGCCTGCAATAACTAGAGCAGCATCTTCCGATACTGTGCGGAACGCAGAACATACTCTTAGTGCGCAAGGTGGCATATATCGAAAAAAGGCCACGGCGATATGATTTTACTTCTAGAGCTTTTCCCCATATCTGGACGCCGAACAGCGCGACTGACTTTAGTACACCAGCTAATAGTCGTCTTCTATTTTGCTTTGGCCCACGGGTATTGAGCATTAACCGGGTCAAGGCTCTGCACACTTTTGTAGCTTTTTCGCCTGTGTACGCTAAGTGATCTTTAAAGGACATCCTTGCATCGAGTATGATTCCCAAATATTTAATTGCCGGTTGTGTCGTGATGCTTACACCCTTTGCATTGAACGTGGCAACTTCACGGACTTTTCTGCCAGTGATGAGTACCGCTTCGGTCTTGCTCTCCGCTAGGTTCAGTCCGTTAGTTTCGAGCCAATCGCTTATTAACACTATTGTTCTGTTGGTTATCGAAACTATATCGTGTATATGTTTTGCTATGACCACAACAGCGATATCGTCTGCGAACCCAATAATATGAACGTTTTTCGGTACTTTCAGCCGCAGTACTCCATCGTACATGACGTTCCATAGTAGTGGCCCAAGAACAGATCCTTGGGGTACTCCACCAGAGACTTTATATTTTTTAGAACCTTCGCTAGTGTTGTAGCTCAAAATTCTATCCTCGAAATAGCTTAGTATTATGTTGTAAAGGTATTGAGGCACGGAGAAGCTTTTTAGTGCACTCAAAATACTGTGCCAGGATGCCGAGTTAAAGGCATTCTTTACATCCAGGGTTACAACCATACAGTACTGTATTGTGCCTCCTTTCCATCTTTTGCCGCTGATAGCCCGTTCGGCCATGGTCTTTACTAAATTTACAGCTGCAATTGTGGATCTTGCCTTTCTGAATCCGAATTGGTTGGGTGATAACCCACCGGCATCGTCGATTGCCTTATTTAGCCGTTGGTATATGATCCGCTCCAGAATCTTTCCAGCGGAGTCTAACATGCAAAGGGGCCGAAAGTGGGACGGTTCGGTCATTGGTTTGTTAGGTTTCGGCAATAGTATCAGGTTTTGCCTTTTCCATATGGTGGGAAAGCGGCCTTCCTGGATGCATGTATTATACATGGTTCGAAAGGGGTCTATGTTTGTAGTGATCGCTGTTTTTAGCACTACATTCGGAATTCCATCTGGTCCTGGGGCTTTAGATGGGTTTAACCGTTTGCATGCTTCTTGGACTTCTTCATTCGAAACAGCTGGGATAGCCTGGGTTTGTGGTACTCTCACGATCTCCTGATGGAGTGGGGGTTGGATAGGGAAGAGGACCGAAACAATTCTCTCAATTATTGAGGGGGAGGTAGGCATTTGCCCGCCAGTGCGTAGTTTTCCCATTACCGTTTTGTAAGCGAGTCCCCAAGCGTTGTTTTCGACATCGTCGCACAGTTTGAGGAAGCATTCCTGTTTGCTTTTTTTAATTGATTGTTTAAGTAGTTTTCTTTTCTCCTTAAAATGTTTTTGGAGAGTGGTGTACTCAGGTGTACCACGTGACCTTTGGTATAATCGCCTTGCTTGCTGGCATTCTTTGCGTAACCTGGCGATCGTCTCATTCCACCAATACACTGGGGAATGGTGTTTGCGTCGAGATAACTTAGACATTGAAGCGTCACATGCACTCTTCATACCGCTCATAATCGTGTAAGCAGCTCTGTTAGCCGACAACAAATTGTCGGGAAGAGTAGTTGGCCTGAAGACTTCTACAAAAAGGTCTGGGTCGAACGTTGCGGGTCGCCAGTTACTTCTTTTAAGGGTCGGTAAACGCTGTCGTTCGTGTGTGGTATTTATTTCGAATATGATTGCATAGTGATCGCTAAAAGTGTAATGATCACTAATTTCCCAGTGAGATTTGCGAACTAAGCTCGAGTGTACGAACGTTAGGTCTATCACAGATTGTCGGCCACCTTTGTTGAATGTGCATTGGTTGCCAGCATTTAAAAGCTCCAGATCAAGAGAAGCAAAAGCTTCTAGTAAGGTTTTTCCTCTGCTGTTGGTTCTTTTGCATCCCCACTCGATAGCCCAGGCATTAAAGTCACCAGCTATTATAACTTTCATTTTGCCTCTGGCATCGGCCACTAGGTTGTCGATAATACGACGATATTCTTCGTCGTTGAGGCTGAGGGGTAAGTAGCAGCTATATACATTAATATCATTAGTTGTTGATCGAACAGAACCATCAGAAGAGAATGGTGCTTCCAGTTGCGCGAAATTAGGGTTACATTTCCATATAACCGCTTTCCTTCGAGTGTCACTTATCCAGGTTACGCCTTGTTCGATTTTATATGGTTCGCTTAGTGGAACCACATCAATTTGCTTTTCGGCAACTGACTATTTTAATAAGTCGTGAGCCGCCTGACAGTGGTTTGCGTTCAATTGTAGAAACCTCATATTACCTGCTGAGCTGCCTTCTTGTATACTGGGCACCTGACGCTTCCAGTAAAGTGATCGATTTCCTTTCTACCGGCATTCAAGCAGAGCAAACATTTTGGCTTGTTGTTGCAGTCCTTTGCCTGGTGCTCTCCTTCGCCACATCTTCTACAGGTTCTGGATCTGTCCTCATTTTTGCAGGTTTTTGCAGTGTGTCCATAGTCGAGACATTTAAAGCACCGCTGTGGTTGTTTGTATTCTCGAATACGGCAATTTACCCATCCAACTTTCAGCTTCCTAGTCAGTAGAAGCTGTCTAGCTGCCTCAACCGGGAGTTTAATGAGAGCTGTTTGGGTGTCTCCATAGGACTTTCTCAAGTTCTTAATTGTTGAGATCGTCAGTTCAGTGTTACCTAATTCTTTCTGTAGGGCGTAAAGGACTTCTTCCTTGCTTGTAACTTCATGAAGGTCTTTGCACTCCAGTAGAGTCTCCTGGGTCAGAAGTTTAACGTGGGCTTGATCCCCTAGACACTTCTTCATGTTCTCCTGGGAGTCGGTTGGGATCGCAGTCCCGCTTAGCTGTAGCAACATTTCACCGTTTTGCGTTTTACGTATCTAAGTGACGTTATTTCCGAATCCGCTAAGTGTTGAATCTCCGCATAGGAAAGGTCCCCATTTTTTGAAATTAATATCGTTTGTGGTTTTGTTTTTGGTAATTTTGCTGGCTTCTGGTTGGCTTTCTTAGCTACTACATTCCACTGTTCCTCCATTGGATTATTTGTTGTTGCCTTATTATCAGGCCCTTTCGCTAGCTGCGTGCTTAATATTTTTGTTGTTGGCGACTTTGCCGTGGTTTCTAACATTTGAGAACTTATTACTGATCGTTTGAACTGACCAATTAAACTTGTTCTTGCTCGTGTTTTCGGCGAATTGATGCATGACCGTTTGCTTTGTTGTAGAGTCTGCTCCTCCACCATTGGTTCTTCAGTGAGCGTACTGCGACTTCTCTTCGCCTGGGCGGTTGGGTGGATATCCGACTCTCTAACCTCTGCTACTGCTTGTTTTTGCAGTTGCGAGATCTTGTCGATTATGTTACGCATGTGTTGGTTAACATGCCTTTGTTTTTGGCCATGGGTGAGCGCAATTAGCTCTTCTATTAGTGTGCCCAGATCAATAAGTGCGCTCTCTCCTTCGCTCACACTTATTGCATTTTCGCTGCTAGTGGTGCCTTGTGTTGGCATTGTGACGTTATTTAATTCAGTCACATCGTGCGAGACCGTGTTTGTTGGGGTCACTTCTTGTGTCGTTGGTGTAGAAACTTTTAGCGTCTGAGCGCATTGTCGATCAGGTGATCAGGGGGTCTTATTGCTCCTTGTGAACGGACTATGGTCCTCCTTATTACCAGTAATGGTAAATGCTGCTTTAGGTTTAGCTGACATTTCCTCAGCTATTCCTATAGCAGTCCACTATTGCAGCAGTTGCTCGTAAATTCCTCAAGTTGTAATCCCCAGGAATTTCTCTTTGTGTGGATTGTGGGTTGTGGGATCCAAATAGGTGTGTAAAGGGAAAGCTAAGAAAATGCGCTCTTCGCTATTTCCCTTTTGTGCGTACCTTCTCCCAAATAAATAGATATTTATTAAGTGTTTTAGCACTCTCCGCTTTTATAACTTTTTTACTCTCGTTTTCTGCTTTCGTTGAGTTGTTGTGGACACCGTGTGTATTTCGACGCGCTTAGGAACTAATTTTGAATTATTTCCTACCGGGCCATAAACGGAGCACCAGAAAAAAACACGTCTCTTCACTAACTCACTTCACATGTATGTATGTCTACATTACATGTGTACTCATATTTGTATGTTGGTTGGTATACATTATTTGTTCGGCAATGTCGTACACATATGCATGTACATACATATAGAGCAGTGCGAGTTATAGTTTCCGAAAAAAAAGGAGCTTAGGCTTTTTTTTTCTACGACCGCCTTTATTGAATTGAATCTTAAGACTGACTAACTCTATATTCCTTATTAGTTTACATACTCCTTATTCTAATGCTAACTGTACTGACATTCTTAGTTAGTTAGCTTCTAATATTAGGCTTAACTGTATTATCGTTCGACATTAGCTTATTTACTTATATATACTTATTTATATATATATGTATGTATACATTTATGTTTTTAGTTGAGATGGCGTTAGCAGACCCGAAATACGCTCACTCTCTTATTCCACAACTAAGCCTAATGTGGAACCTAATTTTATGTTAGTGAGCTATTAAGCATTTACTATATACATACATAAGTATATATTATTACAAGGTGTTTAGAGTATAGGAATGTAACTCCTCCATCCTTTGATTTGAGATTCTCCTTGGATCTCATTACAAAAATATATAATAATTTTATTAAATTTTAATTAATTCAATAGATAAAATAAGTTTTTTTTTTATAAATATGTAAATTGTAAACATTTTTAATTTGGAGTTGTTTTAAATATGATTTTAATAGCGTAGCGTATTTATGTACATATGTATAGTTCTTAAACAAAAGAAACGTTGTTTTATATTAATATTAATATAAATTATGATAGGTAATTATTGTTTTATATTTTTACAATTTTATTTTCAACAATGGTAAGTATATATTTATTAAAATTGAGACGATCGATGGGAATATAGGTTATATACATATAACCGGAATTAAAAAAAAATGTATATTTAGTTTTTTTATCTTCTTTTAAAAGATATATATTGCGCATTACACTGAAGGGGATAGATTTTTGTTTTAAAATTGGCTAATTGTCGTTAGAGTTATATTGTGATTGTTGTCATTTGCAAATTTAAAAGGGCGTTTAATATTTGAAGTATGTACGTTTTCTAGATTTCTTTTAATAAATTTTGGTTCTTCTTTGTGTCTAACGCTTTTGTAATTTCGAATGAAACCTTCTCGCCTTTTTTCTAGGTAATTTTCCTTTCTTGTGTTATGTTTAGAAATGATCTTCAATTTTGCTTCTTCTAACCGATTTTTAATTATGCTATGATTAACTTTGTTGTTTTGAACATCTAAAGGAGTAGCTTTTATTGTGGTATGAAATGAATTGTTATAAAGTTTTACGGCTTTACACATTTGGATGGTAATTGGAACTTTTTCTTCTAAATTTAGGGTTCTTATACGTTCGGTAAGGGTATTATTTATTCTCTCTACATCTGAATTTCCCGTATGACTATGTGGTTTAGTGGCATGAAATTCTATATTTTCTCTATTTAAAAATTCCCGGATTGGTTTTGAATTAAATTCATTATCGAAAACAAACTTTTTTATATGGCCTTTAATTGACAAAAATTCATTAATTTTATCTATGATCGTTAGACTATTTCTATCGGGTAAATGGAAAGAAATAACATGTTTTGAAAATTTATCGATGAATATTATAAATGACTGTTTACTGTTAACATAAGTATCTATATGAACAATTTCATTAACTGTATTTGGTGTTTCGGTAATTTGAAATTTAGCTTTGATCGGATTTCTATCATATTTTCCACCATTACATATGTCGCAATTATTTATTATTTCATGGATTTTAATTTTTAGTTCTGGATGATATACTTTATGCTTCATTCCCTCGTAAGTTGGAATAATGCCTGAATGTCCTACTTCGATTTTATGGAAAAACGATATTTGTCTCTTTAGATCGTATTCATCTTCGATATCTTTGGCAAAGTTTGTGCAATTTACAAAAGAAATATTTTGATTGTTTGCGAAAGAATTTAAAAGTATTTGTTCCACTTCATTATGTTTTTCTTCATTAAGTTCAAAATATATAGCGATCTTACCTTTTTCAAAATGTTTATTTATAATATTAATAACGTTGTGAGAGTTAATATCTCCTATATCGATAAAAATGCGTTTGTTTTTGAAAATATTTTCTACTTCTTTTTCTTTTGCTTGAACTAAAATTAATTGCTGTTTGAAACGATTTACGACTGTATTGAGAATGTTAAAGTGATTATAAAGATTTTCTTCATGAGAATGGCTAGTTTGGACTTCTATTGAAAGCATTGTTTGGTCTTGTTGTTCACCAGCGTTTAAATCTTTTATTTGCAACATTTTGTTAAGGGTCATTCCCAAATTTTCGGAATTCACCATGTTTATTTCATCACTGTTAATTCGGCTCAGAAAATCCGCTATTTTATTTTCTTTACCGGTTATATAATCGATTTTTGCATCGTACTCTCCTAATTGTACCAGCCAACGTTGAAGTCTTGGATTTATATCCTTACCAGAATTTTTCTTTTGTAGCCATTTAAGTGGTTGGTGATCTGTTTTTAGATCGAATTCTCTTCCATATAAGTAGGGTCTATAGTATTTTACTGACCACACTATTGCTAATAGTTCCTTTTCGATGGTTGAGTAGTTTTTCTCGTGAGTATTTAATGTGCGTGAAGCATATGAAATTGGGTGGTCGTCTTGTGTGAGAACTGCGCCAATAGCAAAGTTGCTAGCGTCTGTAGTTAATTTAAATCTTTTTGTAAAAATTGGATACCTTAAAATGGGGGGATTTGTAATAATATTTTTTAAATTTTTGAAAGCGGTTATATAACTTGGGTTATTAACGTTAATCTTTGCATCTTTTTTAGATATGCGACCATAGGATAAGCTATTTTAGAATAGTCTTTTATAAATTTCCTGTAAAAGCCGGTAATGCCTAAGAAAGATTTTATTTGCTTTTGAGAAATTGGTAACTTTAATTTTTGGATAACTTCAACTTTGTTTGGATTTGGTTTTATTCCTTCAGGAGTTAGTATATGACCTAGAAAGTCTGTTTCTTTCTTTAAAAAACTGCATTTTTCTAAACGTATTTTCAATTTTGCTTGTTTTAGTTTTGTAAAAATTTTCCGCATATTAGTTATATGTTCTGACAAAGAAGTACTAAAAATCAAAATGTCGTCTAAGTATACAACGCATATCTTGTTTATGAAATCTCGAAGTACTGAGTTCATAAGACGTTGGAATGTCGATGGGGCATTTTTAAGACCGAATGGCATTCTTAAGAATTCATAATGTCCTAACGGAGTAGAAAACGCTGTTTTCTTCCTGTCTTTTTCATCTACCAGTATTTGATGAAATCCTTTCGCGAGATCGATAGAGGAAAAATATTGTGCTCTACCTAGTTTATCCATGATACCATCGATATTAGGTATCGGGAATTTATCGCTAATAGTAATTTCATTTAATCTCCTCTAATCGACGACGATACGCCATTTTTTATTTCCGTCTGCATCCGCTTTTTTGGGGACTATCCACAAAGGG
This sequence comes from Bactrocera neohumeralis, assembly GCF_024586455.1. Lineage (NCBI taxonomy): Eukaryota > Metazoa > Arthropoda > Insecta > Diptera > Tephritidae > Bactrocera > Bactrocera neohumeralis. The sequence continues at coordinate 19,887,968 of NW_026089623.1, forward strand.
CTGTTGTAAGCAGAGTTGCTTTCTCTAATTATATTATGTTCTAACATTTCTTTTATTTGTTTTTGTATTTCTAATTCATGAACTTGTGGATACCTATAAATTTTCGAATGAATGGGTCTATCGTTTGTTGTAAAAATTTGATGTTTGATTTCATGCGTAAAAGAAAGTTTATCTCCTTCTTTGAAAAATAATTCGTTAAATTCTTGTAATAGATCTTTTATCGATTGGCTTTCTTCGATATTTAAATGATTCAAGTTTAAGTTTTTCATATCACTGAATTGGAGTGCGCAAATTTCCGTTTTTCCATAAGGAATTCGTTGATCAAAATAAATTATGTTTCCTAATATATTAATAAACGTGTTTTCTACATCAATTTTAGCTTTAAAAGGGATAAGAAAATTTTGTCCTATAATAGCTTCGTACTTGTTGCTGTTAAAATCTATTACTTTCCATGATAAAGTACCTAAGACGTTAAATTCTTTCGGAAAAGGTGTTACAATTTTATATTTTATTTCATTAATTCCGTTGATAGTTCCATAGCATAACGGTTTGGAAAGTTTTTCCTTTTGAAAATTTTCGAATAGGGCGTTTGGTTTTATGATGCTAGTTGTTGAACCTGTATCCATTAAACATTTAATTCTGTGATTTCCTATTGTTACTGTTATTATGGGGAGTTGAGGGTTTGAGGCGGTGTTAAAAAATTTACTTCTTTTTCTTCACCATTGCCAATTTCCATCAAATTTGAATTATTGGACAAACGACTTGTACTTGGATTGTAATCGACGCTCATATGAGAGCTTTTAGTTTGTCTCGGTAAATTTGGTTGTATTTTATTTGTAGAATTGTTGTACCCGTAATCGTAGTTATTCCGATTGTTGTAATTGTTACGATTAAAATTTGTATTACGTATGTAATTGTTATTGTTCCCGCTTTGTTGTCTATTGTCGTTTGTTGATTTGGTTTGTCTATTGTCTGAAATTTTATTATGTTCGTAAGATCTATAATTTTTCTTGAAACCTTCGTAGTTTGTTTTGTTTTTATCGACATACTTTCGATGTCTATAATCTATCGCTCTTTTGTCCTGCAGCAATTTTAACTTTGAATATTTTACTATTATATCATTTAATGTTTCCGTTTCGGTTATATGTGCCCTTATAGGCCCATCGATTTTCTCTAACAGTATATCAACAAGGTCCCTATTTACATTTTCAGGTTTGTAAATGCCCGGTTTTAAAGAGTCAAATATGTATATTTCATTTATTTCTGCCTTACATTTTTCAAAAATTATAAATAATTCATTAAGATTACTTACTTTGACCGTCCTACAAAAATTGAATACCTCTGCGTATGTCTTCCTCGGACGAGATCCTTGTAGAATTTTGGCCTTAATCGCTTCCCACGATGAGTTGTCCTCCAGTTCTCTTGTTCTGTTTCCAGCGGTGCCCAGTATTTTTTCGTTTGCTATAATGTTGATACAATGTTGGACGAGTTCCTGGTCTGTGCCGCAGAGAGAAATGTTGGTTTCGACCGCTTTAATGAATGCTTTTGGATTATGATGGTCGTCTAGTGGCTTCATTCTCCGGAATTGATCCATGATGTCCCTTGGTGACATGTGAAATCTGTAGAATTGTGGTTGTTGGTTTATTTGTAGTTGTAGTAGATGTTGAGCATGTTGTTGTTGCATTTCTTGTTGTTGGGTTTGTAGCAATTCTTCTTGCCTTGGGATAACTCTTTCCAGCTCGGCGATGGTTTGGTTTAGATTCTCCATTGTAGTAGTAGTTGTAAATAGGTCGTTTTAATTGTGGTTTGAAGATGTGGTCCGCGGAGTATTTCTTTTTGGACCAGTTGTGGAAAAGTAAAGATGTATTATCCTTTTGTTTAGATGTCTTTTAAACGTTGTAGAAACTTTTTTATTTGTATTTTGTTTCTATTTCTGGATGCACATGAGCTTAATTATTTCTAGGCCGCTGTCCTTATTATTTTTCGGGTAACTGTATATATAGCCTTTGCTTTCAGAAATTTTTCATTAACTTTTTATTTTTATATTTTTTTTCTGTTTTCAATATTTTCACTATAACCAGTATTACTTGGCGTGTTTTGTTTTATTTTGATGGTTAAATTCGGTTGTCCGTAACTGTATACACTTTTATGTTTTAGAAATGTGTTTTTTTTTTTTTTTTTTTAAGACTTGTTAAATTGTTTAATTTTCACAAAAATATTTAAACTCGTTTTCTTAATATTTTTTTTCGTTTTCGTTTTGTTTTTTTTTTTTTCAATATATATTTGTTTTTTGACACATTAATAATATTTCAATTCTTTTTTTCTAATATTTTTCGCGTGTGAATATTTTTTGTTTAAACTGTGAATTGGTTTTGTTGGTTCCGCAAAAATATTTGTTTTTAACTTGCTGTTTTTTCTTCTTTTTTTGTGGCGGTTCACAAAACGGTTTTAAAAAATGTAGTTGCTTTTTCCGAAACTGTGCTTTATATATACATATATGAATATATGTAATATACCGCAAGTTCCGTTCTTACTGTTTTAACGCGTGTTGCAAGCTGTAAATTTTAGCTTTGTCGATACTGTACTTTTTACGGCAAACGTAATTTCCGTTGTTACTGTTGCAAGCTGTGAATTTCTTAAATCTTTGTCGAAACTGTACTTATTCTTTGTGATACGTGACACTAGCATTTTTTGGGCGACTTGCAACTTTCTGTGAATTTTTTTCTTTTTAGCACTTATTTCGCTTCTCTTTTCCTTCAAGATATTAATGCTTTGTGTTTAATACTTTATTTTCAACAAAAATTTTCTAATTTTTTTTTCACTGTAGCTTTCGTTTTCTTTTTTTTTTTTTGGAAATTTGAGTTCGGTTTTCACCAAAAAAAAAAAAAATGGTTTTTTTGGTTTTTTATTTTTCACTGGAGCTTTCGTTTTTTATAGATTTTTGTACTAGTTTCACGTTCACTTTTTTTTGTAAAATGTATATTTAAGTATTTATTTTAAACTTTTTCGCTTTTGTTTCGTTTTTTATAGGATTTTTTTCTTACTATTTTCGAACTTTCTATTTATTTGAAACTTTTCGCACTTTTGTTTGTTCTATATATCTCACTAATTTGACTAATTTATGCATCGTTTACTTTTTTTGTAAAATGTATATTTAAGTATTTATTTTAAACTTTTTCGCTTTTGTTTTTTTTAATTAAACTTTTTAAATATTTTCGGCAATACTATTCGATTCCTCTAATCTTTTGATCAAAGTTAACCCGACTGCGCCAGTTATAGTTTCCGAAAAAAAAGGAGCTTAGGCTTTTTTTTTCTACGACCGCCTTTATTGAATTGAATCTTAAGACTGACTAACTCTATATTCCTTATTAGTTTACATACTCCTTATTCTAATGCTAACTGTACTGACATTCTTAGTTAGTTAGCTTCTAATATTAGGCTTAACTGTATTATCGTTCGACATTAGCTTATTTACTTATATATACTTATTTATATATATATGTATGTATACATTTATGTTTTTAGTTGAGATGGCGTTAGCAGACCCGAAATACGCTCACTCTCTTATTCCGCAACTAAGCCTAATGTGGAACCTAATTTTATGTTAGTGAGCTATTAAGCATTTACTATATACATACATAAGTATATATTATTACAAGGTGTTTAGAGTATAGGAATGTAACTTGCGCGCACACTTTTTACTGATAAATGATATTTGAATTTGAATTATACTTACATACATACATATGTGCATATGTAATTATGCGCTGATATGTAGATGCGTATGAAAATTAAATGACGTATTATTGTAATATGTATGTATATTAAGTTTTTTTTATATTATGATAGTATCTCATATACATATATATACATATGTATATTATATTTACAAACATATTCATATACATATGTTATTATAATGTATTCTCAAACATAAGAAATATTTTAATAAATAACTCTTAATTGCACATTAACTACAAATATCGTTTTGAAAATAGCATAATTTAGTTAGAATGATATAAATTATGCATATATTCATAGAAATACGCAAAATGATAATCACATCAATTAACATGATGGCATATGAGCATATAAAAATATAAGCAAAAGGCCAACATACGTCTGTAATAGCAATGCATGTTTCTGAGCATAATTTCCATTAAATGCTCAGCTCTGTTCACGCGCCACTGTTAAGATTTCTCCTTCTTAGCTAGCTGAGGTGAAATGCACTCATCGCATTTTGTTAGCTTTTGACAGTTCACACGCTTGTCCGTTGTTGGACCTTCTTAAATATACGTTCTTTGCATATACATTTGATGTTTTGTGCTTTGTGTTTTTAGCGACTTAGCTCTAATTGTTTTCACAGGCGTACGAATATTTGTAAGTATCTACATATGTATGTATTATGCTTGTAAAGCTTGCGTGCGTATGCCATAGAATTAGTACGCATGTGAAGGTCATTAATTTTTTTTGAAGAAATGAAAGGAAAGACGTGTTTATATGAGCACATTTCAGTTCAATTGGCACATCTTCTTTTTGTAATATTCGAAATAAATACAACTTTTTTGAAATAATTAAAAAATTAAAAAATATAATTAAATTATTTTTTACCTAATTTATCACGATTTTGTAAAATAAATTAAAGTTTTTACCATTTTCCTTAAAAAAAAATGGTTCATATCATACAAGATAATCACGCATATGTGACTCAGAGAATGCTTCTTTACATTCTTTGTGTGACTTTGTATATTTTTCTTCAAAGAATTTCTCATTCTCGCGTGAATTCAGTCGTTTTACATATATTTCTGCCAGAGAACGAGCTCATTTCTGCTAAATAGCAGCGAGAATGGTGAAATTCCGTTTTACAATCTTATAAGTTCTGTTAGCCGTCCAATCGAACATCATACAGAATTCAATTTGCACCTTCTCTATGTTTTATGTTCTCTGGAAACATATTGCAGTACAGAAAGTCGATCAGCGGAAATATTAAGGGTAGTTCACAGTAATGTCTGCGGCCCAATGAGAATTTCACCACTTGGTGGCGCAAGATATTTTGTAACGTTCGATGATGACAAAACACGATACGCTTTTGTTTTTTCTTTGAAGAGTAAAGATGAAGTCTTCAGTAAATTGAAAGAATTTAAAAAGATGGCAGAGTGCCAAAGTGGCAATAAAATCAAAGTGCTACGCTGCGATAATGGTACAGCGTTCGTAAATAATTCGTTTGATAATTTTTTTTTAAAGAAAATGGTATAATACGGCAACTTACTGTACCATACACACCTCAACAGAACGGCGTTACAGAAGTTCAATCCAACGCTGGTTGAAATGGCGAGGAGTATGCTAGTCAGTTCGGGTGTAAACGAAACTCTTTGGGCAGAGGCTGTTTACACTGCAGACTATCTACGAAACCTTGCACCAACAAGAGCATTAGATTCGAAATACTAATTCAGGTGAAAGCGAAGTACATACTACAATCAGCACTAGTTAACAGTGATGATGAGTTCCAATCCGCTGAAGAAGGAGAAAATTCAGTACTACAAAAGCAGAGAAGACCTGGTAGACCGACCATTGTTCGAACTGGCGAGCCAGGCAGAAAAACTAAACAAAACAACTATTTAAATATAATGTAGTATGATGAAACAGAAGTACGAGAAACGGTAGAACAGGCGTTGACAAGCCAATACGCTAATGAGTGGCACGAAACTATGGAAAATGAATACCAATCGTTATTAGACAACGATACATGGCAACTTGCGGAATTGCCAAAAGGGCAGAAAGAAGTGCGTTGAAAGTGGGTTTTTGCTTTAAAGAAGGACAAAAACGGTAAAATAGAACGTTTTAAAGCAAGATTAGTTGCTAAAGGCTATTCGCAAACTAACGGTGTGAATTATAAAGATACATTTTCACCGGTGGTGCGGTATAGCACAATAAGAATGATTTTTGCGATTGCAGCGGAGTATGGTTTATATCTCCACCAAGTAAACATTTCAACAGCATATTTGAATAGAGAGTTGTTTGGTGAAATTTATATCAGCCCCAGCTAGGTTTGTAGGGAAACGTTATCCAAATGATTGTCTGAAATTGGAAAAGGCATTGTATGGACTTAAGCAGTCTGGGCGTCAATGGTACATGAAGTTGGACGGCATATTAAAGGCTATTGGATTCCAACCATGTAAAAGCGAACCGTGTGTGTATGTAAATCACTATGATGGTCACATCAATATTATAGCAGTATAAGTCGATGATCTGCTTATAGCGTGCTCCGATCACAATCAAATGCAACAAATAAAGAATGACATTTCGAAAGAAGTTAAGATAGTTGACAAAGGAGCAGTACAATATTTTTTGAGCATGGAAATTGATCGCGATGGTGAAACTGGGTCTACATATATGCGTTAGGCAAAAATCATATATACAGAAGATGTTAAGCGAACACAGTATGGAAATCAAGTAAATTGTAATGAGAGTAAATTTAAGAAGGCCGATCAGATGCAGTACCAATCATTAGTAGGTTCGTGAATGTACCTAGCGGTATATACGCGGCCAGATATTTTGCACTCAGTGTGTAAACTTGCCAACGAAACAACGATCCACATTCAGAGCATATGGCTACAGCTTCGAGAATATTGCGTTAGATATCTGCATATCTCAAGACATGCGATGGCGGTATTAAACCACTGGCAAAGAAATCGAATGCTTTGTCGATGCAGGTTAGGGCGGCGATAGCAGCGAGCGTAAGTCATATACAGGGATGTATTTATACTTGCTGGAGGTGTTTTTTCATATGAGTTAAAGAAACAAACGACAATAGCGCACAGCAGCACCGAGGCCGTCAGCCGCGAAAGAAGCAGTATTTTTACGAACTCTTTTGAGAGAAATGAGAATCGAATGTCCCAAGAAGATCATGGTAAATGGAGATAATCTCAGTGCTGTGAATCTTGCAAAGAATCCGGTATATCACGCTAGAACTAAACATATCGACATAAAATATCACTACACTACATATTTATCGAGGAGTCGGCATCGATCTCAAATATTGTTGCAGCAGTGACAAGATTGCTGATATTTTGAGGAAAAATTTATCAAAGCCTAGCCACGAGAAGTTGACAGGTATGCTAGGTTTAAATTCATTAAATGAATTGTATTGCTTTGTAATATGCATGCATATGAACCCTGAGAAAGCGTGTTTAAATGCAGACCTGCGTATATCAACGTATGCGTATGCAACTCTGATGTATTTAAAATTAAATTGTATTGTAACTAAACTTTCTATGTACCTACAAATTTTTTCATTCCAGTTCTAACCATTAAGGGGCTATACCAGTGTGACGCTTTCAAAAAAATTTTTTTTGGCTTTTTTGATAGTTTATATAATCAAAAATATCCTGTGAAATCGGCAAGGTTGTATCTTGAATAGTTTTTGTATGGCAGCGTTCTAAATAGCGACCGCTCAGAGGTGCAAACATATGTCAGTGAAATTTTAAACGCGTTTTTCTTGAAACGACATTTTTCAAAATTGCTGACATCATAACTCAACGAGAAATTGACCGATCGAAAATTAAAACTGGGTATAGTTGACTACGATCTTTTTGATTGGTTGAAAATTGTCAATTTGGCATTAAAAAAACGACCATTTTTTTCCTAAAAAAACGTTTTTTTTTAATTAAGTCATTTTCTTAATTTTTGATATTTTTCAAAGATCGTAGTTCATTGCATAGAAAATATATTTAAGTTTAATAAACATTTTGAATTTTTTTGTTTCAGCTACTCATTCGACCGGAATCATGCCAGCAGTTGAGGCATTTTTTTCGGCACTTCCGCAGACAGCACAAAACTCCGTTATTTTGCAATATTTTTGTAAAAAAAAATTTAATATAGCTAAAAATGTACTTTATTACGTCCATAGAACCTTGAAACATTCAATCTAATTCCTTTTAAAAAAATTCACGAAAATCGCCTAATTTTTCATGCGTCATGGTATAGCCCCTTACAGTATAATACTATGTTCGGACCGACAACGAAAACATGTTTTCGTGGGAAAAACTGGTTTTCGCACGAAAACTTGTGTTTTCGTCCATGTAAAATCTGTTAAACGAAAACACAGTTTTCGCTGAAAACTACTTGAAAGCTTACATTCCACTCATTATAATCGGTGCCTGCTCTAGTTTAATCGATTTTTTTGGAAGACATATTTTGCCGGCCCTAAATTGTCACTTGATATTTGTTTACATTCCATATAAAAATACAGCTGTAACTTGATATTAATTTCAAAAATGGAAAAACAAAAATATAAGAAAAGAAGTTGTTGGAGTGATAGGGCAGAAGCCCTACTAATTGAATTGTGGCAGAGCAAAATTAGTGCTTTTCGCGGTCCTAGGAAAAACAACCACATAGTGGAGGAAATGGCAATGGAGTTGCAGCGACTAGGTGTGCATTTCACGGCGAGTGAAATAAAATCGAAAATGCACAATCTTTCAAAGAGATATTAGTATGTAATTAAATTAAATTATGCAAAAATAGAGTTTCTACATATATATCATGTTTTACAGGAAAGAGAAGACAGCAGTCGGGTCAACTGGCGGTTCTCCCTCGCAGTGGCGACTTTATGATAAAATGAGAGCCGTACTGTTGCCGTACGTCAGCTACAACGCCGAGAGCTTAGTGGAGGAAAGTTTTCAATGTAAGAAACATTTGTTTTGTTCAATTCAATATATTATTTATATTTACATACATATGTACATTTTTAAAAAGGTTCTACTAACTCCGAACCATTCCAAATTTCGGTGGAAACGGCTGCGTCTTCCACATTTGCTGCTATATCTCCATTGTCGTCACCGGTTTGCCTACCATCGCCCTCAGCTATGCCGATGTCGGGTCTACGTAACCAGAACGGACCGGGATTTTTATCCGGCCAAGGACTGTCAACTCGGCAGAATTATGCCGCTACAACAACAACAACAACAACAACATGCCGATGTCGCCAACCGATACTTCTTCGCTACCATTACCGTCTCCCGAGCCGAGTGATTCTATTAATAAAAGAAGGAATTATTTTCAGAGCATCATATTAAAAAAATTTGAACAAATTGAAAAACAGCTCGAGAAAGCAAGTCAGGAATCCAATGAAACCAGCAAAGAAATTAAGGACTTGACAAAAAAAAATGGTTGAAAACGACAATAAAAAAACGAAATGATGGAACAATAACAAATGAACGATTACTTCAATTTCTAAATAAATAAAAAAATTAATGAATATAAGTATTTTTTGTTTAGTAATATACTTATGTTTAACGTTGATTTGTATTAGTTTTTATATGGAAAATAAAATTGAATTTTATTTGGTGTGTACAACTTATCTTTGATTTAATGTATATGTAATTGTGTAAAATGTAGATATTGTGATACAATATGCACATGTACTTACCAAAATATGTACAAAGTGCTGTTCGAATCATTTTTCCATTAATTGGATCACACGGATTCTGGCGTCTAGTCTCCAACTCTTCCAAAGCGCGTCACCATTTAGCGTTTAGCGTGTCGTTGTTATCATTTAAAAATTGTGAAGGACGCAACGTGCTTTTATTATGGAGTTGGCATTCCGTACAGAGTTGTCAATTCCTTTTCCGATGCGTCGAAAGCGGGCCTTGAGGTGTCCAAAAGCATTTTCGACAACTCTACGTGTATTCGAAAGAGCGTAGTTGAATACCTTCTCACCATTATTTTGATTTACGCTAAATGGATACGGTTTCATTAGTTGTTTGCTAAATCGAAAAGCCGAATCTCCAATAATGAATACTGGCACATTTACGCCTGAAATTTCTCTAGACATTTCGCTTAGTAAAGGACAACTATCCATTTCTTTTTTAAGTGATGACGTCTCATAAATTTGAGAGTCATTACATCGCACGACACTTCCTACGTTTATGTAAGTAAAACGGTATCTGAAACAAGTAAGGAAGGGCTAAGTTCGGGTGTCACCGAACATTTTATACTCTCGCATGATAAAGTGATAATCGAGATTTCATTATACGTCATTTTCATATTTTTCAAATACCGTATTTGTGTAAAATTTTATTCCGCTATCATCATTGGTTCCTAATGTATATACTCGTATTATACAGAAAAGGCATCAGATGGAATTCAAAATAGCGTTATATTGGAAGAAGGCGTGGTTGTGAACCGATTTCACCCATATTTCGTACATGTCATCAGGGTGTTAAGAAAATATTATATACCGAATTTCATTGAAATCGGTCTAGTAGTTCCTGAGATATGGTTTTTGATCCATAAGTGGGCGAGGCCACGCCCATTTTCAAGTTTTAAAAAAAGCCTGGGTGCAGCTTCCTTCTGCAATTTCTTCCGTAAAATTTAGTGTTTCTGACGTTTTTTGTTAGTCGGTTAAAGCACTTTTAGTGATTTTCAACATAACCTTTGTATGGGAGTTGGGCGTGGTTATTATCCGATTTCTTCCATTTTTTAACTGTATATGGAAATACCTGAAGAAAACGACTCTGTAAAGTTTGGTTGACATAGCTATAGTAGTTTCCGAGATACGTACAAAAAACTTAGGAGGGGGCGGGGCCACGCCCACTTTTCCAAAAAAAATTGCGTCCAAATATGCCCCTCCCTAATGCGATCCTTTGTGCTAAATTTCACTTTAATATCTTTATTTATGGCTTAGTTATGACACTTTGTAGGTTTTCGGTTTCCGCCATTTTGTGGGCGTGGCAGTACGCCGATTTTGCCCCTCTTCGAACTTAACCTACTTATGGAGCCAAGGAATACGTGTACCAAGTTTCATCATGATATCTCAATTTTTACTCAAGTTACAGCTTGCACGGACGGACGGACGGACAGACAGACATCCAGATTTCCGACTCTACTCGTCACCCTGATCACTTTGGTATATATAACCCTATATCTGACTCTTTTAGTTTTAGGACTTACAAACAACCGTTATGTGAACAAAACTATAATACTCTCCTTAGAAACTTTGTTGGTAGAGTATAAATACATTGTAAATATTACTTATGTACTTATATGTAGGCCCTGGTAGCTAGTGTGTATTTACTCAAGTTAGTTTAATATTTCATATTACTCTAATAAATAATAATAATAATTATAATAATAATAATAATTATAATAATAATAATAATAATAATAATAATAATAACAATAATAATAATAATAACAATAATATATGTATGTATATTGAGTTTTTAGACTTTACTTAGCATCAACTAATGCCTTTATAATTATAATAATCCACAGCTTCGTCAGATGATGGATGAATCTAAATGTACATTAGCGCAAATTTAAGATTTTGTAACCAATATTTACCAATTGCTCCTAAACATTGTGGGAATCCAATTACCTCGAAACCAGTCACCAATTCGGTTATATTTTCTCTGTTTAGAGGCAACATTTTAAAACAGGCTGGCTGCAGTAATCTCCAGATTTCGGTGCAAAATTCAGTAAAATTTCGCAAACCGCAGATTTTCCTACACCGAACATGTTGGCGATACTACGATACTCTGCAGATGACCCTAAAGCAAATAATGTTATAGCCACTCTTTTCTCGATAGGAATAGCTTTTTGGTAATTTGTATCCATTTTTTGTAACGTGCGGAGGATGTCACACAATTTTTCAAAGGAACTTCGGTCCATGCGAAAGTTCTCTTTAAAAAAAGCAGATCCGTTTCGTTGGCAATCGTGTTCCCAAAACTAATTCTTACGTTGCTGGAATTAATAATATCTAACTGAAAACTTTTGCATCAGTAGGCAGTTTGCATCTCAATTTATTCAGCTTTTGTTCATTTAATCTAAAACTGTTTAATCTAACCATATTTCGGAAGAGTAAGCTAACACTTTGGAGGATGGAGTCATGTGTAGAAGTGCACGCAAGTGAGGAAAGTTCTCTGATCGCCATTCACTTGGGAGTGGCCAGAAACGATTCTTTTACACATGGCTCAAGCAGCTCACTACTTCCGGTTTTTGACCAAGTATCTAAGTAGCCTAAGAACATCCGTTCGAAGGCGAGCTAAAGTGAGAAGGCGAAACATCCCCTACATAGGGTTGCGCGCTGGGTTTGGGACCCGCCACGTAAAAAACTATACCAATGAAAATCCCCTTTTGATGATGACCATGGCAAACGAAATAAGGACTACGATATAAGGGCATGCACCTGGAATGTCCGGACCCTTAATTGGGAAGGTGCCGCTGCCCAGCTGGTTGATGTCCTCGCGAAAATAAAGGCTGACATCATCGCCGTCCAAGAAATGCGATGGACGGGACAAGGACAGAGACGAGTAGGTCCTTGTGACATTTACTACAGTGGCCATATAAAGGAGCGCAAGTTTGGTGTTGGATTCGTGGTGGGAGAGAGACTCCGTCGCCGAGTACTATCATTCACTCCGGTGAATGGACGTCTAGCCACAATCCGCACCAAAGCGAGGTTCTTCAACATATCGCTGATTTGCGCCCACGCCCCGACGGAAGAGAAGGACGATGTGACCAAAGATTTCTTTTATGAGTGCTTGGAGCGCACTTATGAGAGTTGCCCCCGCCACGATGTCAAAATCGTGCTTGGCGACTTTAACGCCAGGGTGGGTAAAGAAGGTATCTTTGGCACTACGGTCGGTACATTCAGCCTCCACGACGAAACATACCCAAATGGGTTGAGGCTGATCGACTTCGCCGGGGCCCGAAATATGGTTATCTGTAGTACTAGATTTCAGCATAAAAAAATTCATCAAGCTACCTGGCTGTCTCCGAATCGAAAAACTGCCAACCAGATCGATCATGTTGTGACAGACGGCAGACACGTCTCCAGTGTTTTAGATGTGCGTGCGCTCCGAGGTCCTAACATCGACTCGGATCACTATCTTGTTGCAGCCAAGATTCGCACCCGCCTCTGTGCAGCAAAAAACACACGCCAACAAACACAAGGAAGGTTCGACGTCGAGAAGCTGCAATCACAACAGACAGCCGAACGATTTTCTACTCGGCTTGCACTACTGCTCTCTGAGAGCACTCGTCATCAACTCGGTATAAGGGAACTGTGGGACGGCATTTCAAATTCCTTACGAACAGCTGCAACCGAAGCCATTGGTTTTCGGAAAGTGCAAAAGAACAGCTGGTACGACGAGGAATGCCGTGTCGCAGCGGAGAGAAAACAGGCTGCTACCTCGCAACGTTACGATCGACCAGTCGTTCCATTGCCCGACCATGAAGAAGTTCGAATATCATTTGCCCGCCAGAAGAACAACAAAGCGGCAGGGGCCGACGAATTGCCGGCCGAGCTATTCAAACACGGAGGCGAAAAACTGATAATGAGCATGCATCAGCTTCTTTGTAAAATATGGTCGGACGAAAGCATGCCCAACTATTGGAATTTAAGTGTGCTATGCCCAATCCATAAAAAAGGAGACCCCACAATCTGCGCCAACTACCGTGGGATTAGCCTCCTCAACATCGCATATAAGGTTCTATCGAGCGTATTGTGTGAAAGATTAAAGCCCACCGTCAACAAACTGATTTGACCTTATCAGTGTGGCTTCAGACCTGGAAAATCAACAACCGACCAGATATTCACCATGCGCCAAGTCTTGGAAAAGACCTTCGTCGATTTCAACGCAGCTTTCGACAGCACGAAAAGGAGCTGCCTTTATGCCGCGATGTCTGAATTTGGTATCCCCGCAAAACTAATACGGCTGTGTAAACTGACGTTGAGTAACATCAAAAGCTCCGTCAGGATCGGGAAGGACCTCTCCGAGCCGTTCGATACCAAACGAGGTTTCAGACAAGGCGACTCCCTATCGTGCGACTTCTTCAACCTGCTTATGGAGAAAATAGTTCGAGCTGCAGAACTAAACAGAGAAGGTACCATCTTCTAAAAGAGTGTACAGCTGCTGGCGTATCATCGGCCTCAACACCCGCGCCGTTAGTTCTGCTTTCTCCAGGCTGGACAAGGAAGCACAGAAAATGGGTCTGGCAGTGAACGAGGGCAAGACGAAATATCTCCTGTCATCAAACAAACAGTCGTCGCACTCGCGACTTGGCTCTCACGTCACTTTTGACAGTCATAACTTTGAAGTTGTAGATAATTTCGTCTATTTAGGAACCAGTATTAACACCACCAACAAGTACAGCCTAGAAATCCAACGCAGGATTGCTCTTGCCAACAGGTGTTACTTTGGACTTAGTAGGCAAATGAAAAGTAAAGTCCTCTCTCGACGAACGAAAGCTAAACTCTATACCTCGCTCATAATTCCCGTCCTGCTATATGGTGCAGAGGCTTGGACGATGACATCAGCCGATGAGTCGACGTTACGAGTTTTCGAGAGAAAAATTCTGCGAAAGATTTATGGTACTTTGCGCATTGGCCACGGCGAATATCGCATTCGATGGAACGAGAGCTGTACGAGATATACGACGACAGTGACATAGTTCAGCGAATTAAAAGACAGCGGCTACGCTGGGTAGGTCATGTTGTCCGGATGGATGAAAGCACTCCAGCTCTGAAAGTATTCCACGCAGTATCCGCCGGGGGAAGTAGAGGAAGAGAAAGACCTCCACTCCGTTGGAAGGACCAAGTGGAGAAGAACCTGGCTTCGCTTGGAATATCCAATTGGCGCCATGTAGCGAAAAGAAAAAACGACTGGCGCGCTGTTGTTAACTCGGCTATAATCGCGTAAGCGGTGTCTACGCCAATTAAGAAGAAGAAGAAGCTAACACTTTAACAAGCCAAGATGGGTATTGCCTAACTCAATCTGATGTGGTTATTTGTGCAAGATTTTTTGACTACCGCTACCGAGATATACTTAAATTTTTAAAAGAAAATGGAAAACCTTTTTAAAGAATATTTTGTTATAAACTTTTACTGAGGAGTGGAGTTTCAACAGAGAGGTTCTACGCATGTACGTGACATATGTACATTGTCTTAATAATGCTCCCAGGATCAACCTTCAAGATCTTTAGACATTCCCAGATGCCATTAATTTTATTATTCTCTTGCAACCAGTTGCTACAGAGTGTTATGGTTTTGTTCACCTAACGGTTGTACGTATCATATTAAACTTATCGAGGTATATAAGAGTTGTGTTGAAAAGTTTAAATCCGGTTGACTCTCTGCCCGTCCGTCCGTTAGTGCAAGCTATAACTTGAGTTCCCCAGTAAAAAAATAAAATTCGAGTTCAAAGATGAACGTATTCGGATTACTGTCACGCCTACAAATCGCTATTAACCGAAAACATATAAAGGGCCATAACTAAACACTTATTTAAGATATAAAGCTATAATTTGGCATAATGAATTGCAGTGGCAAGGGGCACCTGTGGGAAAAAATGATAAAAAAGAAGGCAGGGCCCCGCCCTCTAACAGGTTTAATGCACATATCCCCTAAACCACTTAAGCTACAACAACCAAATTTACTGTGTACAAATCTTACAAGAACTTCTACCTATAGAGTGAAAATGGATGAAATCGGAAGATTACACCGCTCACTCCCCATATAACGGTACTGTTAAAAACCACTAAAAGCGCAAAAATTAAGTAACTGAATACGCTCGTCATTAAATTTTACCATCCAGGTGGTATGAGAAAGCTTTATGAGAGCCGGTGTGAAAAGTGGACGATGGGCGTGGCACCACCCACTTTTTGGTGAAATCAAATATCTCGGGACCCAACCAACCGATATCGACAAAATTTAGTACGTGTTCTTTTTATATTCTTATGTCACAGCGTGAAAATGAAGGAAGTCGGAAAACAACCACGCCTACTCTCATATAGCACAAATTTTTATTTCACTTGATTCGCTCTGTTTCCAGTACAAAAATCAAGAAGCAATTAATATACTATAAGAGAATAAAACTTTGTAAGAATAATGTATTTAGTGTGTACCACCTTATGCTCCTAGGTACCAAATATTTAGACCCCGGTACCTATAGTTGAATTTTTAATTTTTGAACTTAGCCATTCCTTACTTGTTGACAATTATATTTTTGCAGATGGTTTGGCGAACTACTTATGAAATTATTTAGGTTACCAAAGCCTTTAGTTCAGAAAGTCTTGTACAAGATAAATAATAGGTCGACAATTTTGTCGTTTTTGTATAATATATCCCCTAATCTTTTCACCCAAATCTTACTACCTCTTCAAGAAACAACTCAAAATTTTAAATATTTGTAAATTTGTTCCAGAATTCAAAATGTTTTAAGTTCAATTTTTATTAAATAATGTCCTAGAAAGTCTTTAAATTAGACTAAGAAAAATGTGCACGAAACGTGGAAAAAGAGCTCAGGGTGTTAGCACTTCCAAAAATAAACAAAGTCAAAATTTTTTGAACTTGTATGGAGAAGATTCAACAAATAATGTCACTGAACCTGATTGTAATATTAGACTAAGTAAACCTCCTATACTATAATTTCAATTGCGTAATTATTTCCTTTAGTTCAAAGTCTAAATAATATTTTTATTATTTTTTATTAAGGCTCACACATTTGATGCACCAGCTAGAAACAATTTACCCGTTTTAAGAGTTCATTGGTGGTTGAGCTCTTTACACATTCTACCATATCTTTATCCGAACAGAGTCACAGTTTTTAATTTTAATACATTCAAAGATTCAACAATGTTGTCAATAGCATCCTTGATGTTGTAGTTTTTATATTTTAAATAGTTTTTAAATGTCTTAGTTGAAGATTTACCTTATAAGTTGCCAGGTAAGTTCGGAGTAGACGATATGCCTTAAAAATGGCTATTGCACCCTGATCCGTTGGTTGGTTCAGAGCTGTGGTATTTTTCGGAAGGTACTCAATCTTGACATCATCAGATAGGTCGATTAAATTACTTGAATGGCCTGGTGCATTATCCAAAATTAGCAAAGCCGTGTTGCCTAACTTATGACCAGAGGCGCATATATTTCGATTTTGGAAATGAACGTGCGATATCGCATTATCATTGGTGTACTGGATGATTAAGATCCTGAAGAAACAATGCTCAGAACCCGATGGAAATGGGCGCAAGCAGCGTTGACAACGGAGGTAACAAAACAATAATGCCGGGTCCAGGGTCAAAAATAATTGATTTCTACGACAAGAGATCGGTCGTACTAAAAAAACCGATATAGCCAATTTAGGGGAGGTATATCCCAAAACTAAGATGGTAGCGATAGACAAAAAGGCTAAAGGCAAGAATCTGCTTACAAGGAGGTAGAAATTCGTTAAGGCGTTCGAGGACTCCGTAGCAGAATCTGGCGTGGAGGCCAAAAGGGTCACTATGCAGATTCACTTACTGTTTTCAAAGACGAAAAGTGGTGCGGAATAAATTACGGACTCACAAAGGTGAGAATAACTACCTACAATTCGATCGCCAAGGCTGCAGACCACCTAGTATCGGAAAACGAGATGGGCGAAATCGAGGAAGATCCCATACTATACTCTCTAAACTTTAGTCGCTAAAACTATTGTGAATTCGTGTTTTACAAACTAATCTCCATCACATTAAACCAGCTACAGTAGCCTTTAACGTCGTGGCAATATAACAGCTTGGCTTTTGCCCCCATTCAGGAGCCATGAGTTAATGAGGGGCGTATATTACTGAAGCTGTTAAGTTTAGCTAAATTATCCTAAGACAAGGAAGGTTGGGATAGATATTACAGCCTGCTAAGATTACAGAAACAGGTTGAGCACATAAAATACCGGGGATTATAGTGGATAGATAGTTTTGAAGGAAAGTCAAATTGATATATAGCGAACGCGGGCAAAAGCTTACATACAAGTCAAAGAACTTCAAACAGATTAGTCTCTTTTCATTTCTCTTAAAAACGTGGGAAAGACTAATAGAAATACACATACTTTGTGACACAGTAAAGTAAATTCCCACCACTTATGCCAGTCTTCGAAATGATTTTCTTACGTATTTTTTGGAATGCCCTTCAGCTCCTTCAGCTTGGGGAATAAGAAAAAATCACATAGAGCCAAATCTGGTAAATACGCTGGTTCATTGATGGCATTCATTGCGTTTATGACTTTAACCCTCTCATGCCCGAGTTAAAATGGGCGGAACTTAAACATTTTTTAGGACAGATACATATACATTATGTTAGTCTTATCTCAAGTAGGAAGTGATACAAATTTCAAAGTCCTTAGTGTCCTGCACTTTTACAAAATTATTGTAAACAAACTAAACACTTTTCCAATGACTTATTTTTATTTATATTAACTAACTTACCCTTATTTATTTATGTTGTTCCCTTGGTTTTACAATAAAACATTTATTTTAATCTTTTTAAACAATTTTTGCGTAAACGCTTGTTTTCGCGATCTTGACAATTTCACTCTGCGAAAAACAATTACTGAATGAACCTTTGCATAGCTTACATTAGAACAATTCACTGTAAACTTACACAATACACCAGATTACATAATGCAAAAAACCGGGCGTCAAAAAAATTTAAATAACGGGACTTAGAAGAATGAAAGTGTTAAATTCGGTCACAATCATGGCTCGATGCATTATCATCGTGTAAAATTCATGAATTGTTCTTCTA
Source organism: Bactrocera neohumeralis (assembly GCF_024586455.1). Lineage (NCBI taxonomy): Eukaryota > Metazoa > Arthropoda > Insecta > Diptera > Tephritidae > Bactrocera > Bactrocera neohumeralis. Next base: position 19,906,521 of record NW_026089623.1, read on the forward strand.
CAAATCCGGCCATTTTCAACAGATGTTCTAACGCAAATGTTTCATTATGGCCAAATATAACTACAGTGGTGCTCCAGTATAACGAACGCCGATATAACGAATGTTCAATATAACGAACGCTGTTTTTCAATACATTGATGACTCTATATAACGAAAGCTGGACATTGGATGAACTCGATATTACGAATGTATGGCGTTTGTATTTGGTTTTGGTTGTATTACAACAAAAAACAATGCAGGCAGTTAAATACCCGTTAGTTCTTGTTATTATTGAGCTATTTTTTAAAGAATTCTATTTATTTTTTTATGCACGCTTTATTGTCCGAAATATCAGTTGTGAGTTCAAAGTGGTAAAGTGAGGATATCGCATAAATTATTTAAAAATGCCTTCAATTCGAAAACGGCTTTGCTTGGGTGACAAATTAAAAATAATTGACGACAATAAAAAGGGGAAAACCCTGAAAGAAATCTCTTTGAAATATTGTATTCCAAAATCGAGTGTTTGCACAATTTTAAAAAATTTTCGGAAAGTGATAAGAAGTGTTAAAGGTACACATGCTGGCACATTGAGACGACAATCGTTAAAGAAAGGCGAATATCATAGGATGGAAAAGGCTTTATATAAGTGGTTTGTCTCCCAGCGTGAAAAGCACGTACCTATTAACAGCAATATTTTAAAAGCCAAAGCTGTGCAAACCCATAATACAAAATATCCCAATGAAAATTTTAAGGCAAGTAATGGTTGGTTTAGTAAATTTAAAAAACGGTTTGGGATCCGAATTTTAAAAGAATCTGGCGAAAAACTGTCCTCCCAAGCTGATTTAGTGACACCGTTCAAAGAAAAATTAAATGAAATTATCGTAAAAAATGACATAAGTCTTGATGCAGTTTTCAACGCTGATGAAACTGGACTTTACTGGAAGATGTTGCTGAACCAAACTCTAGTTCACGCTAATGAAGACAGAGCACCGGGCTATCCAAGGAACGAGTTACAATTCTTGCCTGCTCAAATGCAACGGAAACAATGAAATTAAAGCCTCTTGTAATAGGAAAATCAAAAAACCCTCGTTCCTTTAAAAACAAAACACTTGCCGTGGACTATGCGCACTCAAAATCCGCGTGGATGAATATCGAAATTTTTATAAAATGGTTTTTTAGTAAATTCGTGCTTCAGGTTTGTATATTACAACAATTTTCACTTCAATACTCCTTAATAATACTTTTAATTATAGGTTGAAGATTTTCTTGAAAGTCGAAATCTACCAAAGCGAGCAATATTACTCCTGGATAACGCTCCTAGTCATCCACCTGAAGAAGATTTGGTGACTCCAGATGGAAAAATATGGACAGTGTTTATGCCACCGAATGTAACGGCTCTATTCAACCGATGGACCAGAACGCGATTCGCCTCACCAAATTATTTTACCGAAATTCTTTACTGAGCAGTGTAGTGCAAAAAGAAAATATAAACTCAGCGTTAAAGGACCTCACCCTTTTCAATGCAGTTCAACTTATTGCTGCAGCTTGGGAAAAAGTTTCAGGGGTTGTTCTTCAGAAGTGTTGGAAAAACATTTTAATTAATAAAACCACACCTGACGATGAAGATGATGAAGACAATATACCTCTAGCAGATTTGCGATTCAGAAAAGACCTTTCTGTTATGGAGAGCACACTTTCTCTTATCCATATAATGTTTCCCCAGGTATGGTTTAACTTATGCATTTGTAGAAATAATTTAAATTAATATTCAAATAAAATTTTAGACAAAGTTCAACACAGATGATTTGGAAGCATGGAATAGGCTAGACAATGTACTTGTAGAAGAGAACCCGAGTTCTGAAAATGAACTAGCTATAGAAATTTCAGAAGAGGAGGAAGGTGGTACCGCTGCAGTTGTAGCTGTGCCGCCAATAAAGCATACTGATGCCATCGACTGCTTTGAGAAGTGTATCAAATGGTCTAAAGAAAACAACGTGGAACAGGAAAAAATATTTTTATTGAAAATCCTACATCAAAAGGCACAGGATCTCAAAATTTCTCGCCCACAAAAGCAAATGAGCATAACAAATTTCTTTTCAGTTGAATAATGCTCATATTTTTGTTATAAAATTCAACTTTTAATTAATTTTATTGTATGCATTTTCCATTGTATATGTATTTATTTCAACCAATGTTTATGAATTCATTAATAAATAGTTATTTTTAAACATATATGTAACAATATTAATTTACTTTTCGTTTCCGATATAACGAATATTTCAGTTTAACGAACGGTCCCAACATTATATCATTCGTTATATTGGAGTACCACTGTACTTATAGACCGTCCTTATCGAAAAAATCAATGACCATCATCTTGATTTTTGAGTGGCTTTAGTGTCGTTTTTTTTGGATTAGGTTCGTTTTTCTCCTTCCATTCCCATGCTTGTTGACTTCTATACATGCCAAACTCATAAACCCATGTCTCACCGGCAGTCAAAAAGCTTTTCGTGAATGTGGGATTGGAATTGGAACGATCAAACATGTCCAAAGAGACTTTTATCGGAACGAGTCGGGCAAGAGCGCGTTTTATGCCCAAAATATCCGCAATCATTCGAAAAGTACCTGACGGTTTTGAAGCACCATATGATTAATTTTTTTTCAATAATTTCAATAGTTGAAGATGTCGAAGGTCGTCCAGAATGAGGCATGTCTTCAACGATCTCTCGACCGCCTTTGAAGGCTTTGTATCACTCGCACTTTTCCAACACTCCCGCGCATGAAATTTGGTTAGAAAAACCAAATTTGGGACAAATTCCTTGTTCGATATTTGTATCCTTGGTAAAAATCGCATCACACTACTGAGATGTACCGATTTAAGTAACTGCTGTAAACCAACTGTTTGACAGATCGTTCTCATATTTGGCATAGTAATTATGGACAGTCTTCCCAACTTACCAAAGTACATTTTTTTTAAATAACATTTACTCAGTGGATTGAATTACAATCTCCAGGTGTTTTTTGTCACAATGTAAGAAACAAATCAAATCCAGAAAGACTGGCTATTTCGCAGCATGCATATACTAAAGAACACGGCACTATGCTCAGTGCTAGAAGAGTTTGAAAAATCTGTGGAGTTTCAAAAAATACACTCTATTTGCCTTTTTACACTTGAAAGGCGCTTTTAATAATATGCAGCCTGGTGCCATACTAGGCGTGCTTAAAGGCTTAAAGGCATCTCCGAACCTTTAAGAAAATTAATTAAATAATGGGAGCTTCAACGATGAGCTGATCTGCCCAAAGAGGTACACCTCAAGAATGCGTGTTATCTTCGCTTTGCTGGGTCTTAACAGTTTTAAAAATTACGAATACAGAGGCTAACCATATACTAACAATATTAAGCGACGTAAACCGTTGGGCCGTATCGTACCGACAAAAATTTAATGGTATTGTTTATAAGGAAACACAGTACATAATTTTATACTTGCTGCCAACAGACTTGTTCTGTAAGCAACTGGCAGCGAAATCAGCTCTTTGACTGGGAGCATCCCCCCAATTTGTCGCAATATTCTATCATACTTATTAAGTTCTCGTTTATACCCACTACTACAGACTTTCGAATTGAAACTAAGTTCGATCCCCAATATTGCCTTCTCTTCCAAAAAAGACTGAGAAAGGGGAGCGGTAGTTATCTATAAGGCTGGATTTAACCTAGATCATTTAGTGGGTGGTGGTGTCTTTACAGCAAAATTATATACCAAAATTGCTTCCGTTTATCAACACTGCATTGGTCTGTACAGAAAAAGAATGGCAACTATCGGTCGGCGGTTTCTGAACGACGTCTCAGAGATTGCAAAAGTAAAACTATATGTACTGATGAACTTCAGCAGAAACATGGGGTGGTTCAGAGAGGAGACAATAGAGTGAGAGAATATTACCTGCTTAGCAATGACATAATTAATTCAAAGCATTACAAGCTGATCTATTCAAAAGTAGTCATAAATAATAAAATATAGATTTCGAGTGATGAGCTATATAACTGTAACAACACATGAAAACGCGATAAAGACCTCCAGAATGATTGTGAAAATAAGTCAGATTTAAACTTTTATGAAATAAAGTTTTAAGTATTTAAAGTAGTATTTTTGGGAGAGTTAAGACTAGTGAAGACGTCGAAATAAATCATATCATTGCGTTCAGAACTTGTTGGAATGTTTACAAATTCAATCAGAGTAACACTTCTAATTTAGTGAGACATACATAAGAGCAACATATATTTAAAAGACCATGTCTCTGTACTTAAATAAAAAAATATTCACTTTGAACATAAAAAATTTTTAAGACCTCTCTGTTGAAAAAGTTTTTTTGTTACTGATATACTATAGTAAGACATATGAATCAATATATAATGCATTTACAATTTATTGAATAATGTGTTAGAACGATGAGTGAAATCTGAGTTAAATGAAATGAGTGAAGCAGCTCGTAGAGTGTTTTAAAAAATAAGAAGAAAATTGAGGCTTTGAAACATCACTAAAAACTTTTCAACTGCCAGATGGAACACTGTGTTTTACTTGCTGAGCTCAGTCCAAAAAACCGGACAGAAATTACAAACATTTTACAAAGTAAACATATGTATATCAGTAACACCTATCAGTAATTAGTTATCAAGACTTAATGGTATAAGTTGGGGCCGACGGACTGCCGGCCGAGCTATTCAAACACGGCGGCGAAGAACTAATAGGGAGCATGCATCAGCTTCTTTGTAAAATATGGTCGGACGAAAGCATGCCCAACGATTGGAATTTAAGTGTGCTATGCCCAATCCATAAAAAAGGAGACCCCACAATCTGCGCCAACTACCGTGGGATAAGCCTCCTCAACATCGCATATAAGGTTCTATCGAGCGAATTGTGTGAAAGATTAAAGCCCACCGTCAACAAACTGATTGGACCTTATCAGTGTGGCATCAGGCCTGGAAAATCAACAACCGACCGGATATTCTCCATGCGCCAAATCTTGGAAAAGACCAGTGGAAGGAGAATCGACACACACCACCTCTTCGTCAATTTCAAAGCTGCTCGACAGCACGAAAAGGAGCTGCCTTTATGCCGCGATGTCTGAATTTGGTATCCCCGCAAAACTAATACGGCTGTGTAAACTGACGTTGAGCAACACGAAAAGCTCCGTCAGGATCGGGAAGGACCTCTCCGAGCCGTTCGATACCAAACGAGGTTTCAGACAAGGCGACTCCCTATCGTGCGACTTCTTCAACCTGCTTCTGGAGAAAATAGTTCGAGCTGCAGAACTAAACAGAGAAGGTACCATCTTCTATAAGAGTGTACAGCTGCTGGCGTATGCCGACGATATTGATATCATTGGCCTCAACACCCGCGCCGTTAGTTCTGCTTTCTCCAGGCTGGGCAAGGAAACACAGAAAATGGGTCTGGCAGTGAACGAGGGCAAAACGAAATTTCTCCTGTCATCAAACAAACAGTCGTCGCACTCGCGACTTGGCTCTCACGTCACTGTTGACAGTCATAACTTTGAAGTTGTAGATAATTTCGTCTATTCAGGAACCAGCATTAACACCACCAACAATGTCAGCCTAGAAATCCAACGCAGGATTGCTCTTGCCAACAGGTGCTACTTCGGACTGAGTACGCAATTGAAAAGTAAAGTCCTCTCTCGACGAACAAAAGCTAAACTCTATAAGTCGCTCATAATTCCCGTCCTGCTATATGGTGCAGAGGCTTGGGCGGTGACAGCAACCGATGAGTCGACGTTACGGGTTTTCGAGAGAAAAATTCTGCGAAAGATTAATGGTCCTTTGCGCATTGGCCACGGCGAATATCGCATTCGATGGAACGATGAGCTGTACGAGATATACGACGACATTGACATAGTTCAGCGAATTAAAAGGTAGCGGCTACGCTGGCTAGGTCATGTTGTCCGGCTGGATGAAAACACTCTGAAAGTATTCGACGCAGTACCCGGGGGAGGCAGAGGAAGAGAAAGACCTCCACTCCGTTGGAAGGACCAAGTGGAGAAGGACCTGGCTTCGCTTGGAATATCCAACTGGCGCCACGTAGCGAAAAGAAGAAACGACTGGCGCGCTGTTGTTAACTCGGCTATAATCGCGTAAGCGGTGTCTTCTAAGAAGAAGAATGGTATAAGTTGAAAAAGCTACAAGGAGAAAATTATAAACATTTGGTACTTCCTTGTATAGTAGTACATGGGATGAAAGAAGTTTCTTTAAGAAGCGAAAGTAGCTTTAATTTTATAAATAATTTCAAAGAAAAGCTAAAATAGTTATTGGACACCGTTGTTTTGGAAAATCTTACCTGCTGTATTTTAATTCCTTTCAACGAACAAGTTAATATCCTTCAATCATAATGATAAAGTTCCCATAAAAAGTGAATACAAATCTATAATGTCAAGTTACATATGCGATGCGGACGGTCACGAGCAGCCAAATATCGGGTGATTTTTTAAGAGCTTGATAACTTTTTTTTTAAAAAAAACGCATAAAATTTGCAAAATCTCATCGGTTCTTTATTTGAAACGTTAGATTGGTTCATGACATTTACTTTTTGAAGATAATTTCATTTAAATGTTGACCGCGGCTGCGTCTTAGGTGGTCCATTCGGAAAGTCCAATTTTGGGCACGTCGAATTTTCAGTGAATGGGCCCTAGAAAAGTTGGCAGAAAATCCGCTTTTTTATCGACAAATTTTGTTCAGCGATGAGGCTCATTTCTGGTTGAATGGCTACGTAAATAAGCAAAATTGCCGCATTTGGGGTGAAGAGCAACCAGAAGCCGTTCAAGAACTGCCCATGCATCCCGAAAAATGCAGTGTTTGGTGTGGTTTGTACGCTGGTGGAATCATTGGACCGTATTTTTTCAAAGATGCTGTTGGACGCAACGTTACGGTGAATGGCGATCGCTATCGTTCGATGCTAACAAACTTTTTGTTGCCAAACAAGATGGCGCTACATGCCACACAGCTCGCGATTCTATGGCCATTTTGAGGGAAAACTTCGGAGAACAATTCATCTCAAGAAATGGACCCGTAAGTTGGCCACCAAGATCATGCGATTTAACGCCTTTAGACTATTTTTTGTGGGGCTACGTCAAGTCTAAAGTCTACAGAAATAAGCCAGCAACTATTCCAGCTTTGGAAGACAACATTTCCGAAGAAATTCGGGCTATTCCGGCCGAAATGCTCGAAAAAGTTGCCCAAAATTGGACTTTCCGAATGGACCACCTAAGACGCAGCCGCGGTCAACATTTAAATGAAATTATCTTCAAAAAGTAAATGTCATGAACCAATCTAACGTTTCAAATAAAGAACCGATGAGATTTTGCAAATTTTATGCGTTTTTTTTTTAAAAAAGTTATCAAGCTCTTAAAAAATCACCCGATATATCTGCTAGCCCTCCAACCATCCTCATTTTTTCAGCATTCTTTTATCAATCGTGAGTTTAAATAAGGAAGACAATGTCAATACCCAAATTTTTAAATACGAAATGACTAATTTCTTATACTATGACAAATTCAGAGTCTTTCAGTGGTGACACTACACCTACACCTACATCAATTTGAATTATGTGAGCGCATCTGTCAAGGTCATTATTTTTCAATCTCTCCTTTCGGTCAGTCGCTATACGGCGCAAGCTATTAACTCCTAAAGCTACTTTTACTTGTCAAGGAGGAAAAAACAATGTGTGCATTTTTTCCCCTCTTCATGGGATCAGAGTCCCACATTTTCGAACATTGATTCTTATGTAAAATTGAACGAGGAATTGGTTTTTCGAAAAAAACAAATTTTTTTTTGGATTTAGAGATTTTTTTTTGGAATTTGAAAATATTTTGGTTATTTGAAAAAATAATTTTTTTTTTGGTTTTGATATTTTTTTTTTGGAATTTTAAAATATTTTTATCAGAAAGCTGAGATTTTTTTTACATAAAATCGTATAACTTCAACATTTTTTGCACCAAATTTTCAGGCCGTTAAAAAATATAAGAAATAGTAATTTTGTTGTTTGTTCGGAATACGGGTACAAAACCATGTCGCCAATTAATGGAATGGCCCATATATAACAGCTCTTTTATATGTAAGATCTTATGATGTCATACGTTTATCTTACAGCAATTTCGTCTTCTCATACCCTCTACCCTCATATACCGATAGCTTCTGAAGCAGCAGTGGTCAGATAAAAACTCCTTAAGGTGGTAGTTCACATCACCACGCGTAACCAAGTCTCTAATATTGGGTATCAGAGAGTGGGTCATCCTTCCCTTCCTTGAGGTATTTCATATTTCCTGCCATTGCCGGGGGCACTTTCCATACATTTTTGCCAGTTCTAGTATATATTGGCTTGGTATTTTGTAGGCCCGATATAACATTCATTGCATCATTAGATACTGTTCTAAATGCGCAGCAGGTTCTTAATGACGCCAGTCTGTGTACCGAAGTAACTCTTCTCATGTACGAGCTGCTACTAGACAGATAACCAAATTGGCGTCGCGTAAAGAATAATCAAACTACTAAAATTTGTCAGCAGCTTTCTCACTAGTTGTCTGGGATCCCGCATATTGGGCATTATTCTAGCAATTGCCGACATAGACCTCGCCGCTTTGGTGTGTTTGGTGTGTGTGGCTATTAGGTCCTGAATTACTCTCAGATTTTTGAGATGTGGGGTCGATTTTATGGGATGCCCTAAAGTATAAATCTTAATTATTTCTACTCTCCTACAACTACTCATTAATACCATTTCCGTTTTGTGAACAGCTAGTTGTAACCCAGCAGTCTCGAACTATTTTTTAGTATTGCTATGTATGCTTTCATTACACTTTTTCCTCACAATTACACTTTATCATAATATCTTTACCGCATCCGCCATCACAACTCTCAGAACACCATTGTACCCTACGTTCTAGAATACAGGACCGAGAACTGACCTTTGCGCAAAACCCTGTGACTTTATACGCTTCAGGTCCAGATTATATGTCGTATACTAGTACTCTGTTTTCGAAATGCCACAATTCGAATAAGATAGACAGAAAACCTTTAGCTCTGTCAGCTCTTTAATAATTGGAGTCCAGTTCACTGAGTTAAGGTATTTTAATGTCCATGGTAATGAATATACACTAATGTTTGTCACCCCAACGCCACCTATTCGATATGACGAGTGTTCTTCCGGAAGTTTATCACCTTTGGGGAGAAGAACGAGGCGTTGACGCTTCCAACATTTGGGAAGATTCATTCCTTCAGGCAGCTTGTGTATGCGTTTTGAAACAAAATTGGCTTTCCTTGAATGATAAGCTTAGTAACAAAATTGGGTATTCTGTCTTAGCCGGTTTACCAATATTAATTCTTTTCACCGCATATTCTATATCTTCATGCAACTTTTAAGAGATTTCATTTCAGTTAGTATATGTTGTATCTGGTTACGAGCGTCCCCTTGTGGATCCTCTTTTATGAAACTAATGGCGTATTCGAGCATTTCTGTATCACAGATTTTTGTTTTTCAGCATCTTATATTACTTTTAGGTGCAGAAATACCAGAGTTTGTTTATTCCATTTGTTGATTTTGAAAATTATGGCTTGATGGGACGACGAGCTTACGAGGGTAAGATCAATATACGTTAACGCTCTTCCTTTAATAAATGTTGGCTTGTATCCGTTATTAAAAAGTATTAAATCAAAGTTTGTAAATGATGATAGTAGGGCTGTGCCCTTCGCATTTGTGATTATACTTTCCCATTCATCCGACCATGCATTAAAATCACCAGCAATAACTAGGGGTGCCTAAAAAGTATTTCCTAGAGGTCTGTAAAGGATAGGCTAGGGCCGACATAGCAATTATAGAAATATATGCCCTATACCTTTGTATTCTTTAATATTTTGGAGGTTTTTAAATGGAATATTGCTAAAAGTCCGAACAGTGGTTGATATTCAACTGTGGACATTTAATCATTGTGGCTTTTCAGCAGCCTTTTTTTAAACTGGGTAGCTAAAGCTACTAGTCGGGTGCTTATTCATCCTATGTGGGCATAAGAGACATAATGGCTGCTTACGGCATCCTTTTGCGGCATGCCTCTTTTCTCCACATCGATAGCAAGAGCTGGTGGGACATATGGCCAAACTCAAAGCATTTAAAATATCGCACATGTCCCGGATGCTACAAGTAACCCAACCTACTCTTATCTTATTTGCGCCGAGGAGTTTGGTTGTTCCACTCCGTTGGAAGGACCAAGTGGAGAAGGACCTGGCTTCGCTTGGAATATCCAATTGGCGCCACGTAGCGAAAAGAAGAAACGACTGGCGCGCTGTTGTTAACTCGGCTATAATCGCGTAAGCGGTGTCTACGCCAATTAAGAAGAAGAAGAAGAAGAAGTTTGGTTGAAATTGCCAAAAGGAGAGCAATTTGTGTTTCGTTTTTAAGTCGTCGCAAGGAATTGATAACACTGTAATCTATGGTGTCTTCGTCAAGAAATTTTTTATATATGGACATTCATACTTCATCGGCTGTCTTTGCCTAGTTTATGTCTTTAATTTCAAGAGTAAATGCTTGTGCTAGGATTTTTACTTGTGTCACATCTTTTAAGACCTCTGTTGCGAGTTCTTAAAATTTTTTTAGAAGGCTCCTGTATAAAACTGTTATAAATTGTTATTATTTTTTTTTTTTTGCGGGTGAGGGGGTGGAAAATGCCTTCCGCCTCAACGGTGCTATCGTCATAGCAGTGGTAGGTGCCACTAAAAACCCCCCCTCTAAGGAACCGCCGCCCACCCTGGGACAGCATTTGCATTACTTAAGGGGTTAGGGGTAGTCAGAATTTTCAAAAAATCATTTTTTTTTGCATTTTCGTTAAGTGTAATATCTTAAAAATACTCTCTGAAAATTGCACGTTGATCCGATAATTAGTTTTTGAGTTATTCGACAAATAACTAAGAGAGCTCGGGCACTTCAAAGCGCTCGTGTGAAACTTTAAACCTGTTTTTCTCAAAACTATGTTTTTTGAACTGGTGACAACTGTAACTCGAAAACCGCTCAGTAGATTTTAATGAAATTTATACATTTTAGAATACATAATAAACTCGGGCCTGATCGAAGGATTTTTGTTTTTTCAAAAATTTCGATTACTTAAGACCAATTAACTGTTGAGTTTTCTCAAAAATTTAGAAAAAAAATTCCTGAGGCCGCCATTTTGTTAATGTTTGAAAAACAAAAAAAAAACAATACTTCGATCAGGCCCACGATTATCTATTTATGAAACTAAATTTTTTTGTCCGATTGATTTTTGATGAATCTCCAAGGACTAATGGTTGTCACCGCAAGTACCTTTGTTTGGAACTGGGTCAACATAAACAACTATAACTTTGGAAATTAATTATTTTTGTTTTTTTTTGAAATTTTCGTTTCTTCAAGTCAACACATTCTTTAATAATGCCATATTACTACTTTTGTAAAATAATGTAACACGATTTAATAATAAAAAAAATACTGAAAATTCTCATTTTTTCGTGCTTCTGACTACCCCTAACCTCTTAAGGGTGTCGTTTCATTTTTCTCATTGAGAGATTTACATCTGCGCACCTGCGTCCAGGTCCCGCTTTTTGCTGCGAATTTCTTGATAATCCTTCTTCACTCTCTAACATGACGCTGATTAAATTTTTCGCGTTTATTGGGCCAACCAGGTTTTCTACTGCGATGCGTTCTCGTTGCCAACGCACACATTCAAAGAATGTGTGTTCAGCGTCGTCTTCTGTTATATAGGCATGACGGCTCTTCGACTTTTTCCATTCTGTGGAGGTAATTTTTGAAGTATCCGTGACCGGATAATAGCTGGGATGTGTAAAAATCGACTTCTCCGAATTTACGGATCTTTTATTAGCCTGGCCGTCCATCTGTCGCGACTTTCATTCTCCCATCTTTTTTGCCATGTTGTTATTGTATCTTTCCTTATTTTTTGTATTGCGCTCTTGTTATTTTCGGATGATTTCTTTAGCTCCCACAACTTTTTCTTTTCATATGCTAGAAGGTCCATTGGGGCATTACCGCTTATAACTAATATTGCATCGCCTGATACTGTTCGGTAGGCTGATGCAACTCTGCGGGCTGCGGTGCGGTGCACTCTGGCCATTACCTTACGCCGGTTTTCCTTTTTAAGCGCGTCTGCCCAGATCGGCTCCGTATCGTAAGACGCTGATTGTCGTCGGCATTTGGAACTTTCTCTTTTCTTGGCTGGGGCCTCCTGTGTTGGCCATTAATCGGCTCAGTTGAGAGGGGATCTTTGCTGCCTTTCCTGCGGCGTACTGGATTTGTATCCAGAAGGTTAGTCTGGGGTCCAGTCTTACGCCTAGGTAGTTTACTGCTTTCAGTGTCCTAAGAATATCCGTAGTTGTGTGCATACTTATCTCGAGAGGTATGTGTTTGTTTGTTAGCAGTAGTAGCTCTGTTTTCTCCGTAGCGAGCTGGAGGTTGTGTGTATCGAGCCATGCTTGCGTCCGTATCATGACCTGGTTCAGCTTTCTTCGCGCTTCTTCTGTATCCCTTGCTGTGATTATTGCCGCAATGTCGACCGCGTAGACAATTAAATATAATTCGTCCGGCATTTCTAGTTTTAATATAGCGTCATAGCTAATGTTCCACAAGTCTGCTCCTAGAATGGATCCTTGTGCTGCTCCTGACGTAATCGCTATCTGTCGTGACACTTCTTTACTTTCATACAGTAGTTTTCTGTTGCTAAGGTAACTCCGCTCCACAGCCCTGAGGTAGTCGGGTATCTTGAAGCTTTTTTCGAGAGCGTCCATCATGTCCACCCATCTAGCGTTGTTGAAGGCGTTTCGAACATCTAGAGTCGCCAGTAACACTATTCCATTATATTTATTCCATCTATGCTGCGCTGCTTCTACGCTTTCAATGACGCATTTTATGGCTCCTATAGTTGATCTGCCGGGTCTGAAGCCATGTTGTCTAGGGGACAGTTCTCCAGCTTCGTTGATAGCCGCTTCAAGTTTGGGTTTAATTAGGCTTTCGTATAGTTTTCCCGCTGTATCAAGCTTGCATAGTGTACGGTATGCTGATGGCGATTTGGGCTCTCCTTTTTCCTTACTGATTAGCACCAGCCGTTGCTTTTTCTAGGGCTCAGGGAATATTCCGGCTTCAAGGCAGGCGTTGTACATGTTCAGTAGTACTGCCGGACGCTCTGCATCGATTACTTTGAGGATTTCTGCTGGGATCCCGTCCGGGCCGGGTGATTTGTTGGCCAGCCACTGGCTGCAGCTCTTCAAGGGTGAACTGGGGGATTTGCGAAGATCTTAGAGTTTGTTCTGGATCACTAGCCCTGCTTTTGTGTGTGGTGAATAGTGCGTTCACAATGTGATCCATTTTGACAGCGGTTAAGTCAGGTGGCTTTGCTCGACCGCCGAGTTTCTTCATAACTATTTTATATCCGAGTCCCCAGGGGTTTATGTTTATATCCTCGCTTAGTTCCTCCCATTTTTTCTGTTTGTCGTCGTCGATGGCGTGCTTTAGCTCTTTTTTTGCTGCTTTGTATTGCTCGGCTTCTTTGGATGCGGCTTCTCTGCGCCAGGATCTCGTGTAGGATCTGCGAAGGCGGAGGCATGTGCGTCTGAGTTGGGCGACATTTTCATATATACCATACATTTTGCGGAGCCCGAGAAATGTCAACTTTTTCGTGTTTAGCCTCCACGCAGAGACAGCATGAGAGAGGCTTTGTGCACTCTTTCAAATTGTTATCTGGTTGGCCGCATTTTCTGCAAGCACCTTGTCCCCTTCTATTGGGTCCTTTGCAGTCCCAGGTTAAGTGCCCTGGTCCAAAGCAGCGAAAGCATCTTTTTGGGGTTTCTTTCAGTCGCAGCCTGCAGTTAATCCAGCCGATTTTTATGCGCGCCTGTCGCAACAGTATGTCAGCCTTATCCTCATCGAGCGTTATATATGTCCTGACCTGCTCTCTTGTGTTAGGTGCTATTATACTTATCGTCAAGTCTTCGGTGGAGTCCTGTAGCACATTTTTTACTCTGCTACTTCCTCTTTTGCTGAAAGGGAGTCGAGGTCTCCAATCTCTATTGTGGATTTTGAGTTAAGGTCGGCCACAGTTGCGTATTCTCGGAGGGTCGTCTTGAGTGCCTCGCAGAAACTGACCTTTGTGGACTGTCCCTTCTCCAGCTCCAGTAGTAAACCCCCGACTCTTGATTTGCGGATCCCTTTGATTTTCACCTCTGCTTCTTTTAGGTTTACCTTGCTGCGGATATTCTTGAGGACCTCGTTTGGGCCGGCTTTTTGCTCTCTGGTTTGAGATTCCTTCCTTCTTGTCCCTCTTTTTTGTCTTCCGTTAATTCTATTACGGTTATCTTCCTTGCCTTTTTGAGCAAGACTTTCTGCCACTAGCCATCCTTTTCAGTTCTTGGTCGTACTGTTTCTCGAGGCTCCACTGGTCTTGTCGCCCGCCGCTGCGAGGTTATTGGCTCTGGGATCGTGATCCGTTTGCTCAGAAGTCCGCGTCTTTTCTCGCTAGCCAGTTTCTGCGATAACTCTTCATTACATCGAAGAGTTCATCCAGCTGTGCCGCTCCGTTCTTGATATCCAAGCTGACGTTCTTTTGCTTTGCCATCGCCGTCTTCTTGACTTGCACAATACCTTTGCATTTTTCCAAAGATTTCTCTTCTGCTCGTCTCATTTGAGTAATGTACTCTTGTTTCGGTGAGTTTTGAGGTCCTTCTGTGGTGGCCACTGTAGTGCTCTTATCTTCTATTTGTTTTGCTGGTGGTTCTTGTGTGACAGGTGTTTCCTTTGAGCCGTTTCCTTTCTCCGGTTTTTTCGAGTTGTTTCGGAGTGATAGTAAGTATATCGGATCTAAGTATCCTACTACTTCTACGGAACACGGTCCCGTATTCCTCGTCTTGTTCTGTTGCTCTTTATGTTGTTCCTTCTGTTAGGATTTTTGTTGGTGTTGTGGCGTATTAATTTTTGATCTAATGGATCTCCGCTTCAAGCCGCTATCTCCGCACATTGTAACAGTTGCCCTTTATGAACCCCGTGGTTATCTGTGCAAGAAGGGAGGCCAGGCAAGGGTTGACACAAGTCCTTATGGGAGCTTGTGTTCAGAGCCAGGTTCAGGCACGAACCAGGAGCTCGTCTCAACTGAACCTGTATGGGCAAAAAGTTTTGGCGAAGTGCATTGAACGTACTTGAAGACCTGCCAGGGTTTTAATGAGACGGAGGTGAGAGCAGCATTAGCCTGCCAGTCATTTCGGTAAGATATCACTCTTACCTACTGAGGTGATAGAATACTGCCTTCACTAGCCCTTTGTCAAACTAGTTAATTATTGGTTTCCAGTATTCCATAATCAGATCCTTACTGGCCAAGATTCTGATGGGCGCTTTCTCAGGGTTTTCGTCGGCGTCTGTGCACTTTTGGTGCTACTCACTGTATGGGTCCATCGTCGCTTTGATGCCTCCCTCTCGTGGGTAGGTTCTCCCTCGGTGCAACTCCGGTGGGGGTTGTGGACGCTTATTTAAAGACGGCATTTTCTCGCCTCTTCGCCGGAGGTCATTGGGTGTATTATGCGTTTTGAGACAAGCCCTCCTCTCTTGCAGCTCTTGGTCGGGGGCTGCGTATAACTATTCACAGCTAACCTACTTAGCGTAGGCCATCCACTATCCGCCAGCTGTGACCCCGGTAGTAGCCTGAACTCAGCCTTACCAAACTATTATAAATAGGCACAAGAACTTTGAAATAATATCTCCTTGTAAGCCGACATATTGGTCTAGTGATCGTAATTGATTTTGTTATAATCAAGAATATAGATATATCGCACATAACAACTGATATATGCGCTGATCTATCTCTGATCACTCTCCTGTATTAATAAAGTTATGTGAAAAACTCATATTCGTTGATCAAAAAGTGGGTCTAGAAAAATAGAAAAGCTTGTAAATGAAAAAAGGTGTGCAAGGCGTGAATGGTAGATAAATTGCTCCTTCCACTCGGCTTCAATTTAAATCTGCTGCACGTAAATTAAAAAAAGCGCTTAAACGTAAGGAAGAATTCAATACCGTAATGTACATATATAAAGCAGCTGTGTCCAAATTCAAACAATCAAAATTCTCTTTGGAAAGCCCAAAAGTCCTTGAAGCCACCAACTGACTCCAACATACCTATACAAAACTTGAGTGGAAATTGGGCTCGAAGTGACAAGGAAATGGCTAATTGGTTTGCAAATCACCTTGAAAAGGTATTTCAATCCAATTGCCCAAAAAACAACTTTGAGCTGTCCACCTTACCCAACACAGTTAACGAGTCACTTGAGTCTTTTAAGACTTCACCTTCTGAAATTATTAGAATAATAAAAGAACTTAACCCAAAAAAGTCACCAGAACATGCTAATATTACCCCAAAAATACTAATTGAAATACCAAATATTGCTGTAGAAGTGCTCTCCTTGCTCTTTAATGCAATTCTTGGTTTCGGATACCTTCCAACTTCGTTAAAAAAGGTCCAGAATATCTTGATGAATAAACCGGGAAAAGACTTAACACAGCCTTCTTCATACAGACCAATCAGTCTTCTACCCTGTCTTTCTAAAATATTTGAAAAGTATTACTATCAAAAATGTTTCCTTTCCTCCACGAAAATAATACAATACCAACTCATCTATTCGGATTTCGTGCGAAACATGGCACAATAGAGCATGTAAATAAAATTACTAACGAAATAAGAAAAGCATTTAAGGCACGCCTTAAAAAAAGATATTGGCTGCGTACTAAAGAGGTCACGCAAGGGTTAACGTACGTCCATATGAGTGCCTACTTTCAGTGCCAGATTAGTGTTAATCGGGAGCAAGGCTCAACCGAAAATTGCAACGCCAACTCAATGGCGGAAAGCATCCAACGTACTTTGAGGCCTTGCCGGGTTTTAGTGGGGACGGGAGCCAATGGTCAAGTTAACCGCAAGCCATTTCAGCATGATTTCACTCCGCTTGCTAAAGTTACCTAATGCTACGTTTGTCAGCTCCAATGAATAAATTCCAAGGACGGTTTCCTATAGGTTTTTACCACAGTCTTACTGGGTTTAGGGTGTGGTATCCTTGTTATAAGAATTTAGCATTATCTGTTTTATTGTTGATTAGTTCTGCTGCTCCTGGCCTATAGACAGATGCTGCCCAGTAAGCCGCTCAATTTCAGTCCGACGCTAAACGAATTTTTCTTGTTAGTTATGGGTGGTGTCGGTTCGCCCCACCACAGAGACTTGGTCAGGTAGATATAACGTTTTAAACTACACCCTTCATTTCCCCGGCTTTTTCGGGGATTGCGTATCGGATATTCGCAGCAAATCTTCATATCTGGAGGTCGTTTACCTACCCGTCACTCCACGGTTGATTATATTAGATACGATTAGACAGATAATGAGTTAACGTTAAGTTGATTAAATCGTACGGATTTTTATGACTAACTAGAATAAAGATAAAGATATGTAAATAAATGTATATTATAAATGTATGCACTTGAAAATAATTCATATAATATAATACTCGTATATGGTTCACATCAACACACAACGCGCATGCATTAAGTTGCACGAAGGTTACATTTCGGGATTTTGGCAACACTGGTGTTGGGTACAGGCATCCAGGTAAGCAGTTATAGAGGTTGATACCCAATTTCTACTCTTGTGTCCTCGCCGAAACTTGAGTAATTAAGATACGGTAGCCAACCCGTGTGGTGCCTGGGGTCACGGCTAAAAAAGAGGAAGCTTCAGCGGAGCTCCCGCGACATATTCGGTTGAAGGGGTCACTTAAGACCAATTGCATCGTCTTTTCACCAGAGGTGCGTCTGCGAGTACGAGTCGGTCTAGAAACTAGTGGCTCGCTGTATACAAGTTAATGGTTGCCACCAAATGATTAATAACACGCTGTTTTGAATAGTGAAGCTGAACTCAACTTTCTCGCTGTGTCTCGCTGATTAAGAATTATTGGCTACTGAAAGCTGTGGGTAATCTATTATTGGTGGGATAAGAAATGAATTTCTAGCTTTTGGTTTGAGTATGATACTATAAAAAACTAATGATAGTGTTACTGCAACAAGAATTGCTAAGAAGCTTGAGCTAATTGAAATAATGTTTTTTGATGTTATTCGTTCTGGTTCATTTACATTATTTAAATGTAGTTTATGTAAATAGTTTAAGTCTAATTTAATTTCATTTTCCGTTTGGTTATTCTGAAGTATTGCGGGTAAGATTTGGTAGGAACTTGTTTGCCAGTTTGTGTAACTAACGTTATTCAAAGTTATAGTTTCGTTAAAGAAGTTTATGAGAAAAGTACCATTTAGTTTAAAAGATGTTGTTTAAATGAGTTAAGCCTCCCTCACTCTATCCGAGAAAAGCTAGCGCACCCTACCACAACTCACCTCACCTAATAGAAACACCAAATTCAACATCTGGAAATAACTTGCACCAATACACCATACCTGGGGACAAATTGAATTTCACCTCAGCAAATAGCCACTATCTAATACCTAACAAAAGGATTTGATCATCGCTTTTTTCACACATTCGTTTACACCATTCCTGCTTCTACACTGCGCCGCGCCGACACCGTTCAACATAATTCGCTCCTTATAATTCGGCGATCAACATTCGCTATATACGTTCGTTCATACGCGGCGCCACGAAGATCCGACTTACGTCCACCCCGCTCCGTACACCTATGTACATACCTTCGTCGTTCGAATTTAATTTATTATTTTGTATAAATTTAATTATGTACATTAAATTATTGAAAAGACATTAAATTACATTTAATGATTGTACATTATAAACCCGTGTGCTTTTTAATTAACATTTAGGGTGTTCACAGTTCTATATTATCTGATGTGTTAATTTTGCCATCTGTTAACTTCAAAACATTTTACCACGTGGTAACTTTGTTTGTTGTTGTTTCCTATACAAGTTCGAAATAACAGTCTTAGGCAAAATTACTCTACTTTACTTCGTGTTTTTGTTTCCTGGTAAAGTGGCAACTTTGATCAGCTGACTATTCGCGTTTAGAAAAAATGGAAAGCAACACAGAAATACAGAAGGTAAACGCAATTCGCAATATTTTTATAGCAAATTAATTTTTAATTCTTGAATAAAAATGTCTCATTTAAATGGAAAGCAAAATATATTGAACGCACTCAGCTACAAATGTATACTGGACACCGCTAATGATTCTAGTATGTATATATACTTATTACATAAAATTACCTACCGAAGTTATTTTTTACAATTTTGTTAAAGGCAGTGACGAAGAGGATGACGATATCCTAATAAAATTTGCCATTGATGCAGCGCTTATTATAGCTAATCGGAGAAGTACCCATTTGGGTATACCAAAGTCTTCGCAATGGGTCAATAATGTTCTTCCCAGATTTGATAGTGGCCGCATGCGACAAATGTTGCGCATAGAATTCTTTGAGTTCAACTATATATTATCCTTAATCAAGCAAGACCCTGTTTTCCAAAACAAAAATTTTGTTCCACAATTACCAATCGATCTTCAACTAAAGATAACACTTTTTCGTCTGGGATCAAGTGGAGAGAGTGCCTCTATTAGAAAGATTGCAACATTGTTCGGAATAGGCGATGGCGGAACAGTTACCAAAGTGACAGAGCGGGTTATTACCGCATTGATTAATTTAAAATCTACATTTTTATGTTGGCCATCTAGAGAAGAAAGGCGAAAGATTGTCACAAAAACAATGAAAGAGCTTCCAGGATGTATTGGCTATGTTGACGGTACTGAAATCAGATTAGCAGAGTCGCCTTCAAAAGATCACGAACTATACTTCTCTCGCAAAAAACAGTATGCCATAAAAATGCAAGTAGTATGTGACTATTCACTAAGAATTAGACAAGCGACAATAGGATACCGAGGAAGCGTGCATGATGCTAAAATTTTTGCCGAATCTGCAATAGGTAAAAACCCACAAAATTATTTCTGTCATCGGGAATGGATTGCTGGCGATTCGGCATATCCGCTAAGCCAACATCTTATTACACCTTTTCGACAAAACAGTACTGAGCAGTCAAAAGAAATGAGAGATGCATTCAATCAATATTTCTCTAAATATAGAGTACGTGTAGAAAATTGTTTTGGGAAATTAAAAGAAAAATTTTGCAGTTTAAAAGAACTACGGTTCCGATTAACGAACGAAACTAATTATAAAAATTGTTGTAGATGGATTTTGGCATGTTGTATCCTTCACAACATGCTGCTACAATTTAACTTAGACGAAAATCCTAGTTTAGAAAGCCAAGAAGAAACAGACTTCCCACAAGAAATTTATGAACACGACGACCTAAGAAAAGCTCTATCACATTTTGTAAACAATAAAGATATAATTATTTAATTTTATGTAGTATATATGTATAGTTTTATTTTTTAATTTTTAATTCCTCCATTGCTATTCGTTTGCAAAAGAGGTTTTTATCAACACAGGCTTCAGTTATTTAAATTGAATTAGTTTCGTATAGAAATCTAAACTTTACAAATTTTCATCGAAATATTCAACTTTTTAGTCGACATTTTTAGCCTTTTTGGTATGCAGTTCAATAGCCTATTAAATTTTATTGAAATAAAAGATGTTTAATATTTTTCTAATGAAGGTGTTATACATGTTTTCTTCATATAACGCGATTTATTTTCTATATGGAAGAAAATACTTAGGCCTGCGACATTTTTATTGCATTATTTTCATTTTTTCCATTTCAATTCTTTCTTTCATTTCCAATTCTTTCATAGCTATTCTCTCCCTCATTTGAATTTCCATAACTTGAATTTCCCTGTCAGCTTTTTTTTCTACCAACTATTTTTCAAATTTTTCTTTATCAAACAACAATTGTTGCTCTTTTAGCATTAATTCATTTTCCCTCATCTTTAATTCCTTCTCGATTCTGTCTTTTTTTGCATCAAATAAGCTGGAGTGTACATCGAGAACGTCTGATAGGGCTGTACGCGAATATATACCCTTTCGGACAGCCTTTGACGTAGAAGGGGTGACCAGAGGCTCGGGTAATGCCACGATTTCCTCGACGATTATATCAGAGGACGTGGCAACTTCTGGTGAACCAGTACATGCAATGTACTCGGTATCCAATACAAGGCAGTTTGAAGTGAGCTCCCTATAGCCAAAAATGTCTTCTAAGTCATCGTACCGGACACACATCCTTACAATCGCGTCTAAAAATTAAGTGTATTTGTAGGATATATACATTTAAAAATTTATGATGTGTAGAACCTACTTTTGGTAGTGTCACAATTATCCATGGTGCCATTTCCCGTTGTATTTTGCCAGGACTTGGCCTTGGTGTACTGCAATCTTAAGTTTTTTACCTTGCAACGCACCAGAGTCCAATGCAAGTCGCTGCCAGTTCGGTTTAAAAATCTTTTATAATAATGTTGGGCCGTTGGTTTCTCTAGTGGGCTATTGTCCCTCAAAAAGTTGATTAAACTTTCATTTTCGTTGTCGGTCCACTTTCTGTAGGGAGCCTTTCGAACACGCTTATGTACAACCTGCAATAGAACAATTATAGGCAGAATATTTTCATATTTATATTTAAAAATATTGCGGATTGCGTTTACCTTCTGTATTTCTGTGTTGCTTTCCATTTTTTCTAAACGCGAATAGTCAGCTGATCAAAGTTGCCACTTTACCAGGAAACAAAAACACTAATTGTGCGTTCACAGTTTAAATGTCAAATATCGGGCAAAGTTGCCACATATGAAATTTCCCATAAACTGTGAATACAATAATTGTGAAAGTGATTAGTGCTTTGTTCCCAAATTTTTGACAACAAAATATTCATGGTCCTTCGAGCCATAGTGAGAGGCACTATGGATTATTGAAACAAATATAAAAAAACGAGAAAAATTAAAACAAGAAACAAAAAGAATTGTGTGGTGAACAAAAACCAAAAAAAAAAAAGAGCAGTGCAGTGACACTAACAAAAAAAAAATAAAGATATACCTGTATAAATTTTTTTAACGCAGTGATACACATAAGTACATACATACATACATAAATAAACTTGTGCTCACATAATTAAGTCACATAAACGTTAGGGTGAACAAATTCCTAAATGTTGAACTTTATATGTATAAAATTTTGAATTAAACAAAAATAAAGACATTAACATATATATGTACATAAATGCGTCTCAACCAAAATAAAAATTATAGTTTTGTGGAAAAAATCTAAAAACAACACATAAACCGGGTGTGACACCTTCGAACTAAACAGATATGTATATAAAAACGATTAACATACATACGAACGAGCGCGAAATGTAACCGCAAAAAATAATTCGGGCGCGAAATGCACCTAAATAATAAAACATACACACAAACGGATCAAACGGGCGCGAACAATTAAAACAAATATACAAACAAAATAGTACGAGGAGGAGCTGGAGCACCGAAGGAGAAAAAACGAAAAAACTAAGAAAAGGGAGAAACGAAGAAGCCAGCCAATTAGAAGACTAGAAGAAGAGGAAAACAGGAATTGACGATAAAATTCTTATATACATATGTATATACATTTACACATATGTATATATTATACCCCCAAAAATACCCCTTGCGAGATGATAAAGTGAGTTGTGTCGATTCCATTTAATATTGTTGTATATTATGCACGTACTTATGTACATATATATGACTAAATTACAGTTTTATATAATCTGTAATAAAAAATCCGTTTGGTTAAAATAACGAAACTGGTACCAAACGGTAAGAATTTACGCATTGATTTCTAGAAAAGATCAAAATACTAATATAAAATATATATATGTATATTTCCAAATATACTATATATACATAAAAGTCATAGCCTTGCATGATCACCTTTGTGTATCCAAACGCAACAATTTGACAATTAGAAAAACAAATTCAAGACTTGCAAATTTGTTCGGCAATACCCCTTATATCTAACAAAAACAATAAGCAGGGTTGCATAAATTATGTAAGCAAAGGTACATACATTAATTACAATTATAAGATAAAAAACAAAACAAGAGAAGTAAAAAATACAAACATACATACAATAAGCATATTTACTTAGTGCATGTACCATATACATATTGCGAAACATATTTACAAAGTGCATATTTACATATAAATGTGTGCACCCTTTTTATACTCTCGCAACAAAGTTGCTAAGGAGAGTATTATAGTTTTGTTCACATAACGGTTGTTTGTAAGTCCTAAAACTAAAAGAGTCAGATATAGGGTTATATATACCAAAGTGATCAGGGTGACGAGTAGAGTCGAAATGTCTGTCTGCCCGTCCGTCCGTGCAAGCTGTAACTTGAGTAAAAATTGAGATATCATGATGAAACTTGGTACACGTATTCCTTGGCTCCATAAGAAGGTTAAGTTCGAAGATGGGCAAAATCGGCCAACTGCCGCGCCCACAAAATGGCGAAAACCGAAAACCTATAAAGTGTCATAACTAAGCCATAAATAAGGATATTAAAGTGAAATTCGGGCGTGGCCCCGCCCCTACTAAGTTTTTTGTACATATCTCGGAAACTACTATAGCTATGTCAACCAAACTCTATAGAGTCGTTTCCTTCAGGAATTTCCATATACAGTTCAAAAATGGAAGAAATCGGATAATAACCATGCCCACCTCCCATACAAAGGTTATGTTGAAAATCACTAAAAGTGCGTTAACCGACGAACAAAAAACGTCAGAAACACTAAATTTTACGGAAGAAATTGCAGAAGGAAGCTGCACCCAGGCTATTTTTATACTCTCGCAACAATGTTGCTAACGAGAGTATTATAGTTTTGTTCACATAACGGTTGTTTGTAAGTCCTAAAACTAAAAGAGTCAGATATAGGGTTATATATACCAAAGTGATCAGGGCGACGAGTAGAGTCGAAATCCGGATGTCTGTCTGTCCGTCCGTCTGTCCGTCCGTCTGTCCGTCCGTCCGTCCGTCTGTCCGTCCGTCCGTGCAAGCTGTAACTTGAGTAAAAATTGAGATATCATGATGAAACTTGGTACACGTATTCCTTGGCTCCATAAGAAGGTTAAGTTCGAAGATGGGCCAAATCGACCCACTGCCACGCCCACAAAATGGCGGAAACCGAAAACCTATAAAGTGTCATAACTAAGCCATAAATAAAGATATTAAAGTGAAATTTGGCACAAAGGATCGCATTAGGGAGGGGCATATTTGGACCCAATTGTTTTGGAAAAGTGGGCGTGGCCCCGCCCCCTACTAAGTTTTTTGTACATATCTCGGAAACTACTATAGCTATGTCAACCAAACTCTACAGAGCCGTTTTTTTAAGGCATTTCCATATACAGTTCAAAAATGGAAGAAATCGGATAATAACCACGCCCACCTCCCATACAAAGGTTATGTTGAAAATCACTAAAAGTGCGTTAACCGACTCATAAAAAACGTCAGAAACACTAAATTTTACGGAAGAAATGGCAGAAGGAAGCTGCATCAAGGCTTTTTTTAAAAATTGAAAATGGGCGTGGCGCCGCCCACTTATGGACCAAGAACCATATCTCAGGAACTACTAGACCGATTTCAATGAAATTCGGTATATAATGTTTTCTTAACACCCTGATGACATGTACGAAATATGGGTGAAATCGGTTCACAACCACGCCTTCTTCTAATATAAAGCTATTTTGAATTCCATCTGATGCCTTCTCTGTATAATACGAGTATAAACATTAGGAACCAATGATGATAGCGGAATAAAACTTTACAAAAATACGGTATTTGAAAAATATTTAAATGACGAATAATGAAATCTCGATTATCACTTTACCATGCGAGAGTATAAAATGTTCGGTGACACCCGAACTTAGCCCTTCCTTACTTGTTTAAAATTGAAAATGGGCGTGGCCTCGCCCACTAATGGACCAAAAACTATATCTCAGGAACTACTAGACCGATTTCAATGAAATTCGATATATAATATTCTCTTAACACCCTGATGACATGTACGAAATATGGGTGAAATCGGTTCACAACCACGCCTTCTTCCAATATAAAGCTATTTTGAATTCCATCTGATGCCTTTTCTGTATAATACGTGAAAATTCTCAAGAGTTTTTGAGATAAAACAAATTGTCGGGACACGTGAATTCACTTGAATTAAAATTCAACCAATTGCCTGCACTGTGGCTGAACTTGCGATATTGCGACGAAAAATTAGCGAACGAAAGAAAACGCGTGCGATCTTGATTCCGGTCTAATTACAATTCCTTTCTTTATTTTAGCAACTAGATGACTTAGCCTAAATCTTAAAGCTAACGGGAAAAAACAGTTGGAATGGAAGTATACAGGTATGTACAAAAAGAGGTGAGTAGTTCATTTTGTTAACTTATAGTAATAGATTAAGGTAAGTATATATAACATTATTAGGGTAAGTATACAATACTAATATAATTCAATATTTATAATTTTTTATAATTCATTTTTCTTCATTTTAGTTTTAGGTTTAAATATATATTTTGTCGCTTGACGCAACAATACGAGTATATACATTAGGAACCAATGATGATAGCGGAATAAAACTTTACACAAATACGGTATTCGAAAAATATGTAAATGACGGAAAATGAAATCTCGATTATCACTTTATCATGCGAGAGTATAAAATTTTCGGTGACACCCGAACTTAGCCCTTCCTTACTTGTTTTCAATTCCGTTTTCGCGCTCACTTCACAGTGCATTAACATGCAGGCTTACGAAAAGCAAATTGATCTCCTAACGAGCTCTCAATTGCTTAAGAACATAAACAATTAGTGCATGCTTAGATAAAAAGCATATTGATCTCTCCAACGAGCTCTCAATTGCACAAAACATAAGTACCTACATACGCATGTATATAGAAGTCCACGTATTAGGGTGTACCTCAATACAAAACATTCGCACATAATAAATATAAATTAATTAAAAGTGCGTTTCTTAATAATTAAGTAAAGAAATTACAAATTACCATAGGGATAAGATAATAAAAACATAAAAATAAAGAAAAAGCAACAAATTATTCTGTCGCAAGTAATACAAAACGTTATTAATAAAACAAATATTTTCAGAAAGATAATCCGAAATAATAAACTCTTATTTACATAAAAGAGTATTCGGTTTCAAATCATACTATATTCCTATTAAAATCAGTCTACACTGAGAAAATTTTAATTAACTAAATATTTTTTTTTTGAGAAATAGAAGAAAGATGAATGACGATATAAGTCAAATTACACTTGCAGGAGCTACACGCTCAAAACCGGTTGCTAAATTTTTTTCACAAAGTGAAAGTTTAATAAAATACTGCACTCGGTTTTCATCTTCGCCTATTCAGGCAAACTCTGAATCCGCATTAGAAATAAAAAAGGAAAATCTCGATAATTTTTGGACTCGTCTCCAAGCGGCTCATGACGCCATAGCAGGTTCTGACGATTCAGACCTATCACAAACTTTGAAACAATCAGCTTACGTGATATATGAAAACTGCTTAGACCAGTATGAACAAACAAAAGCTATGATCTCCGATCAATTAAAGCTAATAAAAGCATTTGCACCTTCTCCACATCCGAGAGTAGAGCTGCAACAATATTAAGAGGCAAGTTCAGGCATCCACCTCGAGGTGCCCGCATGTGACACAGAAACCTTCTATGGAGGTTATGAAGAATGGCCGTCCTTCCGGGACATGTTTACAGCCGTTTACATCAACCATCCAGAACTATCAAAAGCACAAAAATTGTATCACCTCCGATACAAGACAAAAGGTCAAGCAGGCGTCATAGGCGTAAAACAGTTCGCTCTTAATGACGATAATTTCAATTTGGCTTGGGAAGCTCTAAAAGCGAGATATGAAAATGAAAGAATACTGGTCGATAAACAAGTAACGACACTAATGAACTTGCCAAAAGTTAAGAAAGAAACAAGTGTAGAATTCATCAAACTAGAATCCACTGTTTCAAATTGCTTGTCGATTCTATCGACACTAAATATTCCCACAGACAGCTGGGACCCAATTCTGGTAAACATTTGCACCGCCGCATTACCAGAAAAGTCGTTACTTCTATGGGAGCAATCGCTCTCATCACGAAAAAAGTGCCCAACGTGGCAACAAATGAGAGATTTTCTCACCACCCAATATGAAATTGCGGAAAGGTTAGAAGAAAGAATAATCAAAACTAAGAACACTAAACACGACCAAAATAGAAGCTTAAATAGACCCCAAGTTAGTAACAAAAACAATTTAAACAAAAGCTTTTGCAAAACACAAACGTTCACATCCGAACAAAGAATACAAACGTCATGCGACCTATGTAAAAGAGGGCATAAACTTATATCTTGCGAGAAGTTTAAAAGCTTAAAAGTTAACGAACAAAATAATTTTGTCAGGTCAAAAAGACTTTGCACAAATTGCCTGTCACATGCGCATACATTTACAAACTGCAAAAGCAAATTTAAATGCTTATATTGTCATAAAAGACACCATACAATGCTGCATTATAGCACATATCCCCTATCACACAAAAAAAGGGCGCATACCAAACAAACCACGGGTTTAATTGCAAAAGCAAATCCCGAAACCCAAAATTGTAAAAATTGCCAAGAGACACCATGTTGCTCAAAGGCACAAAAAATTCAAACAGTGCACAGCGAAATACAAAGTGGACTAGTTGCAGAACCAGTTTCCACTATACCAACCCAAGTTGAGGGCAAGTACCTGAATTCAAAATTAAGGAAATTGCAAAAGTTAAGGAAACTTCCAATAACAAAAAAATTATAAAAGATCAGTATTGTGAGCACTTCTCCAAAGCCACAACTACTCGATCAAATAATGGCCGGTACGTCGTACGACTACCACTAGAGCCACAATTTTCCAATACTCCACAAATTGGTATAAAAAACAAAATAACAAAGTCAGAGTTACCTCTGACAGTTCCTAAGTATATTAAAAAACATACAAATTTTCGGCCCCGCAGGATGGCCTGAACCAATCCTAGAGCGGTGGCGGGCTACTCAACGCCGAATTAATGCATACGCAATAAAACATAAACTATAACACAGTTGAATCCAAAATGTCGAAAATTCGACACCTATAATACAATATAGGACAAATCAAAATTAACGTTAAGGGATCACTATGTTCCCCATGCGGTAGTGTGACGCACCTAAACTTACCAAAGCAAAGGTAGCTCTTATCGCACCTACATAAGCGCTTCCCATAAGGGTAGTTGGTGGGAATCTGTTGTAAAACTTTAACATTCCACTTTAAAAAAAAAGTAGTTGGAAATTACGACAATACAATTCAAAATGAAGCCGTTCGCATTTCACGGCTACTCTTTCGCAAGATCTCTCTCATTTAAAAGCCCTAACCTCAGGGAAAGTTTTCAAAGGAGTACCCATTCTGGCCATATCTGCGCCAGGCGTGGAGTTAATCCTTTATAAGCCGATAATAAACAGATAGCTTGACAAACTGATGTTAAAGAAATTTTAAATAAAACCATAAATAATAATTCTATCAAATATGTTTAAAACCAACGCCGTATTTAGCATTTACAAGTATTCTGCGCCCTCGGGTACTCTACCAGAAGTACTCCGAAATACATGCAATCGCATATATGGTACATTCGTGTAATACTATGCAAAATATTTGCCTAGGGGGCCCAATATGTTTAAATGAGTTAAGCCTCCCCCACTCTAACCGAGAAAAGCTAGCGCACCCTACCACAACTCACCTCACCTAATAGAAACACCAAATTCAACATCTGGAAATAACTTGCACCAATACACCATACCTGGGGACAAATTGAATTTCACCTCAGCAAATAGCCACTATCTAATACCTAACAAAAGGATTTGATCATCGCTTTTTTCACACATTCGTTTACACCATTCCTGCTTCTACACTGCGCCGCGCCGACACCGTTCAACATAATTCGCTCCTTATAATTCGACGATCAACATTCGCTATATACGTTCGTTCATACGCGGCGCCACGAAGATCCGACTTACGTCCACCCCGCTCCGTACACCTATGTACATACCTTCGTCGTCCGAATTTAATTTATTATTTTGTATAAATTTAATTATGTACATTAAATTATTGAAAAAACATTAAATTACATTTAATGATTGTACATTATAAACTCGTGTGCTTTTTAATTAACTTGTGAAAGTGATTAGTGCTTTGTTCCCAAATTTTTGGCAACAAAATATTCAGATGTATTACTATAAGTAATATTTCCAATAAAATTTGAAAGAAATATTCTTCCTTCACTAATTAATTCAATTATAGCTTGGTTTACATATTGGTAATCGCAAAGCGCTTTTTCTCCGCTAATCATCTGTGAAATGCAATGGGTTTTGTTCAGTTTTTTAAGTTGGTTTCTCTTGCATATAGTAGTATCATATACTTCAATGCAATTTCCAAGTATGTCATATTTGTCATACCATTGAGTGCATGCAGTTCATTTTTAAAAGGTAATGTCTCAGTTTGAGAGGGAATATTTGCGATATCTTCTTTATTTAGAATTTGAGAATGAACGATTCCTTGTTTTGCTAATTGGGTTGCCATTATAATTTTTGCAATTTCGTCTTTTACGATACCTAACATATTATATAATGTTTGTGCGAATAATTCCTTATTATTCTTACTTATTTCATCCACAATCATGTTATAACTATCTAATATTTTATTATTTGTCTTGATAAGGTATTGGTTTGTTTCACAGTGAGGAATGAGCTTTGAGCTATTCCCTTATGCGCTATGTTGTGTATTTTCATATGTGGATGTTAGCGTATTAACTTCTATTGACAGCCGTGATAACGCATCGGCGACTACGTTTGTTTTTCCTGGTTTGTAAATTAGTTTATAATTATATTCTTCTATCCTTGCTTTCCACTTTTTTAACTTGGCATTGTTATTACTGTTGCTTAGTGCAAACGTCAGTTCAGGTGATCAGTAAGAATTTTTATTTCTTTAGCTCCATACAGGTAAGTCCTTAATTTGTCGAGGGACCATACTATGGCGAGCATTTCTTTCTCTATTGTCGAGTAATTCTCTTCGGTTTTGTTGAGTGATCTAGAGATGTAAGTTATGGGTCTGTCTTGACCGATTATCACTTGTGAAAGGACTGCTCCGATTGCTGTATTGGAAGCATCTGTCGTCAGAATAAAGGGTTTGTTGAAGTCTGGGAATACCAGAATTTCAGAAGATGTAAGCAAATATTTTATGTCATTTAATGATTTCAAGCCTTCCTCTGTTAGTGAAATGTGTATCCGTTTGGATTGACTTGGTTTTATTTGAGCATTTTCACCTCTAGTTAAATTGGTAAGTGGCTTGACAATTCTGCAAAGTCTTTTATAAATCTCCTATAATACGATGCTAAACCCAGGAAACCTTTTAATTCCTTAAGGTTAGCAGGTGCGGGAATTTTTTAATAGCGGATATTTTGTTATGATCTGGCAAAATACCGTCGCCGGTAACGATATGACCTAGAAAATTTACTTCTGTTCTAAAAAATTTGGATTTTTTCAGATTGACTTTTAAGTTTGATTTGTAAAAAAGCATGAACACATCTTCAATATTTCGTAAGTGTTCCTCTTTAGTTTTTCCCATTATTATAATGTCATTGATATAAACGTAGCATGCTTTTCCTATAAGCGTTTTGAGAACATCATTGATCATTCTCTGAAAAATGGAAGGGACATTTTTAAGACCGAATGGCAACCTAGTAAATTCATATTTACCATTGGCTGTAGAAAAAGCTGTCTTTTCTATGTCCTTTTCCTTCATCCTGATTTGGTGCAATTCGGATGTAAGGTCGAGTGTAGTAAAATACTTACATTCGCCTAAGCTAGCGAGAGTATTGTTTATATCAGGTATTGGATAGGAATCAGGTATATTTATTGCGTTTAGTCGTTTAAAATCAACAACTACTCTATACTTTTTTTCTCCTGATGAACCTGGTTTCTTTGGAA
The DNA here is from genome assembly GCF_024586455.1 of Bactrocera neohumeralis. Classification (NCBI taxonomy): domain Eukaryota; kingdom Metazoa; phylum Arthropoda; class Insecta; order Diptera; family Tephritidae; genus Bactrocera; species Bactrocera neohumeralis. The sequence continues at coordinate 19,937,544 of NW_026089623.1, forward strand.
CAATCCACAATGGGGAGTTATACGGACTCTTTAAAGGCCTTATTACACCATTCTTTAGAAGTTCTTTTACTTGTTTTTCTACTTCGCCCCGTAGATTGGTTGGGTAAGGATATGATTTTGTATATATCGGTTTTTCACTTGTGGTTCTAATTTCTGCTAATACAGTTGACTCGATTGTCCCACTGTCAGAGACTGGTCCGAAAAGTTCCGATTATTTATTTATCATTTCCTTAACTTCATGTTCACATCCTTGAGGGCTATTGTGTTATTTTTCCTTTTTATGATTGCTAACAATTCTTTGAGGGTATCATCGCCAATGATGCCATCAAAGGATTTTAAATTGGGTAATGTAAAGAAATCAAAATTATTTGTAATACCTATACTTCCGAAGAATGGTCTATGTAGTTTATGGGTTATATTTACTTGACCTGTGGCAAAGTGAACCTTAAAAGGACACTCAAGTTTCATTGAATTTTTTGAAAGTTTTTCGGAGACAAAGTTTTTATTAGCTCCCGTATCTACAAGGAACTTCGCGATATCCCCGTTCTTTAAAGTTAGTTCTAAATAGGGTAGGGTAGACAGGCGTCTGTCATAAAATTTATTTCCTCGTCCTCTGTTTGGACATTAAATAGTTTTTGGGATTTCCTAGGGATATTTGAAGAATAATTGGATGGCCTTACTATAGGCGTATTGTTCGATCGATTCATATAGTTTATTCTTCCTGAGTGTATTGAAGGGTCCACCTCCATAGGGATTGGTGGTTTAGGATTGGTTGGTCTGGGTGGTGGCGGTGCTTGATTTTGCATGTTTTTATTATAGCTTAAATTTTTTTCGGCAGGGTTTAATACCCTTGGTACAAATATTGGTTTTGGATTCATTTGATGTTTTTGTTGTTGATTAGAGCTACCTCCATTTTTTTTATATGTGACCTGGTATACGAAAAGGGGGCTAACGTGCGAAAACTAGTTTTCTGGGAAAAGCTGTTAAAAATAACCGTCAGTTTTTCGTTATCTCATTAATTGTTCTCCTTTTTTTGACACCTAAGCCCCCTTTTCGTAGACCAGGTCACATATATTGAATAGTTTCTTAAGTTAATGTTTTGAATTTCAAGGCAGGAAGCGTATGCTTCGGGTAGGTTGCTGGGGCGTTGAATGATCAGCATTCTAGACAATTCGCCGTTTAGGCCTCTGATAAATATATCAAGGGCTCGATTCCTACAGGTTTCCAGTAGAACATTATTTGTTTCTCTTGAATAATCATGACTCTTTATTTTGTTTATTATTAGCGATAGTTGGTGATTGACTCTTGCGTAGAATTGCTCTACGCTGAAGTGTTTTTGTGATAAGGTTCCTAGTTCGTGTTCTAGAGTCCTAAGGTCGCGTTTGTCCGCATAGTGTAGTGACAAACAATTTTTGATTGTTCCCCAATCATCATTGAATATGTTGTATGAGATTAAGGCCGTATCTGTAGGGCTTCTAATTTTCTGCCTAATATGTCGTTGGATGGCTCTATACAGTGGCTTTGTTCTGACTACTTCGTAGTCCTGCAACTTGAACTTTCGTTATGGGGACTAATTCTATTTTCTAACTGATTTATCCTACTGCTCAATATTTTTGATTGCTCTATTTATGCATTAACAGCACCTGTTAGGTGCGTAATAGCTTCTTGAATTTGCTCCATTACTGTGATTTATAATTTCGACTATTTATTGCTTTAACAATATGATACTTTATACTATATATTTATTGCTATTAACAATTTTTTAGATTTTTATATATAGGATATAAATTTTAATTTACCGACTGTACTTATTGTTGTTAACAATTTTTTAGATTTTTTATATATCGGGTATAAATTTTGTTTGCTTATTAAGATTTTTAATATTTTTTTATATATCGGGTACTTATTATAATACTTACAATTTATTTGACCGATATTTATTGCTATGCAATATTTTTAATATATCGGGTAGTTATAATTTTTATGTAAGCTTAATATTAACGTACAGGAGTATCAGCTTCAATTTTGTCATTCTCTTTGGACGGTCCACTTGGTCCTGTTTGAAGCGTTAGTCCTCTACTGGGGGGTGGATGACGGCACTCCAGGCGTTGATTTGGCGGCTTCTTGTTTCAGTTGCCCACTTTATAAGTATTTTTAATTTGATTTGTCAAACACTTAGCTTTATTGTTCAACAAATCTTAAGATATTTCACGACACTTGACGCGCTTTTTTTGCGGCGTTTTTTGCGTACACTTGTAATTAAATTTCCAAACAAGGTTTTAAATACTGTTCTTAATAACTTATGTCAAACTCGACAGAACTTTCTATAGAAATTAAATTCCGTCGTTTATCCTTCTGGATAATGATATTTGTGCGTACACTTGTGAACAAGGTTCAAATACTGTTTTTAATGACTTATGTCAAACTCGACTGAACTTTATATAAATATTAAATTCCGTCGTTTATCCTTCTGGATAATGATATTTGTGCGTACAGATTCACTTTAATACTTTTGGTGTAGGCAACTTCAAGTTTTTTTAAGTTCTCGGGCGCCAGTTAATGGTTGCCACCAAATGATTAATAACACGCTGTTTTGAATGGTGAAGCTGAACTCAACTTTCTTTATTAAACACATTCCTTTTATACAAAACTAGCTGGCCCCGCAGCCGTTGTTCTGCGTGAAATTATATATTTTGAAATGGAACTAAAGTTGAATTTATCATTTAATTTTTTTTTCATTGTAACGCAGCTTGATAAAAACATTTTTTGGTTTCGGTTCCTGTGTACAGAAAAGATGGTTTTCCAACTCGTGAGCGCGCCTCGTATATCTGGCCGTGCGTAAAACATAGCGTTTTATGCGACTATCCTTGTGTCCTGTTGATTGTCATCTCAAATTCAATTTTCACTGGAAACGGAATCAAACATTCTTCCTCCTTGTATTCGATAGCTGCGCCACAATCAGTCGGGTTCTATTACACAGTTTCGGCACGAATTTGCGAAATATAATAACGACAGATCCTACTTTGAGACGGAAATGATCCGGTGGCATACCAAGCCTTTCCAATAAATTTAGAAACTCCACTGGATAATTCATCATTGTCAAGACGATCGATCGATTTGTATGAGCGGAAGTCTCCCAGAATTTGACTTTGAATCTTTCAGTTTAAGTCAACAACATCAGAATTTTTGTCAGCTAACATTGTGCGTGCACTTAAGGAATCATAGTTACGATAAATTGTCCAATGTCCGAACATTCGCGCTGAGTTCATCATTCGTGAACTGATAAACGGCAGATGGAAAAACTCGTCAATGTTAATTTTGTTGCTGGCGGTGTTTCCTCTGGCTGTACCGTATTCTCAACCCAGTAATTTCAGTAGTAAATATCCTACAAAGCGCTTTAGTGCAGTTCACGTATCGACCATATCGTTCAAGACCAATAACCGCCATGTTGCTTCACCAAACTACAATACCCAACATTGATATGAGTTTTGAATGTGAATTAAAAAATAGTGGGGAATATAGTAAGATCCATGTGTCGTCAACTTCGATATTCACTCTTCTAAATTGAATGCTGACATACAAACCGAAAAAGGATTCTAGTGTCCGCAAGGTCTGGGTCTTTCTCTGGATCAGGAATTTCCGCAGAAATGATTTCATCAATTTGATCTGGTGTAACCACCGCCACCAATCCACCATCCAAAGAAGAATGTGTGCGTGCGACAAACCTTTTTTTGCACCTCAACAGAGTACATCTAACAGCACCATTTATACCATACGTTGCTTTAAGATAAAGTCCATCAGACATCACAGCTGTTGTTTGACGATCGTGACGATTGCTTGCTGAGTGATCGCACGTATGTCATCGCATCATGGGAGTACTCGGTAATGTGCCTTTGGCTGCCAATAGATGTTGATGCCAAAAAGAACGCCGACCACTATTAGCGCGACTTCTTCGTGGCATCGTAACAAAGTTCAATCTGTAATTGGTCACTTTGTGTGAAACACACATAATGCTTTCACTGAATAATTTCCAAAATTTTTTTTTGAATAGCCGAAATAAAGAAAGCAAATGGCAAATTTGAACAATTAAAATAATAGAAAAACAAAAGGAAAAAAGTTGAAAAAAAAAATTTGTATGAAAAAAGTTCTTTTTTTTTGAATTGTCCAATCTTTTGATTTTTCCTCACGAAAGGCATACGGTTTTTTATTTCTAAACTTTCCTCGATCCACAGCGAACAACCTCTGAAAATTTCATCAAGATTGGTTCAGCCGTTCTCGAGCATTAGCGTTACTAACAGCATTCTTGTATGGGAAAAATAAAAGGGTTCTTTTTAGGGATTTTCCGGCAATTATTCGAAATTTCCGTAAAAACCATCCTTGAGCCTCAACGAACATTTAAAAAAAAAGAATTGGCAAAATTGGTCCAGGCGTTTTTGAGTTATGCGCTTACCAACACATTTTGCGATTCATTTTTATATATAAGATGAAATATGTATATTTGTAAAAATTGATTGTTAGCGTCGGGGAGCGGTAACAATGAACCCGCTAGGTGATAAATTCTACCTTGGATCTGTAATATGTATGCAATGTTATAGGAATAAATTTTTCCCTATTCATTGAAAAAACCATCAAATATTCCATGCAATCACCTTAAATGTCGGCATAAATTGATCTCTTATAATTTTTGTAGCGTCGAAAGAAGTCATTTGAAAAGACGAATTGTACTCTTGTATATGATTTAAAAAATGTTTCGATTCTGGTGATGGTGATGGTACATTATAGTCGATTGAAGGGTCGTAATCAAATGCAGCACGGAACATATCTTCCAAAACACGACGTCGTATTCGCGTAGGTCTTGCTGGATTTCTTGCATGATGAGCTTCTGCAAATCTATTTCGTGGACGTCGCACTGCACTTTGTGATACTCTTTGTGACAACATGCCCCGAGCATTTTGAGAACATCGACCTATGTTTCATTTTGGACGTGCCGGCATTTTCTTTAAAATAATTTCTTATATGATCACTTCGTTTGAAACACACATAAAGTTTTCACTGAATAATTTTCAATAATTATTCTTTTAAATAGCCGGAATAAAAAAGCAAGCGACCGAAATTGAACGATTCAAATAATTTACAAATCAAAATATTGAAAAACAAAACAAAAAATAATTGTATGAAAAGTCACTTTTTGGAAATATCCAATTTTTCGACTTTTCCTTATGAAAAGTATATGGTTTTTTTTATATCTAACCCTTTCCAGATCCACAGCGAACAACTTCTGATTTCATGAAGACTGGTTCCGCCGTTCTCGAGCGTTAGCGTTACTAACAAACAAACAATCATATATGTATACATATATTTGTATATACATACAAAATAAAACGTTTGTATGGGAAAAAGGAAAGGGCTGTTTTTTGGGGTTTTCCGGCAACTTTCGTAATTTTTTCTTACATAAGAACCTTCTCCTAATAATAACAAATACAACAAAAAACAAGTAAGGAAGGGCTAAGTTCGGGTGTCACCGAACATTTTATACTCTCGCATGGTAAAGTGATAATCGAGATTTCATTATCCGTCATTTACATATTTTTCAAATACCGTATTTGTGTAAAGTTTTATTCCGCTATCATCATTGGTTCCTAATGTTTATACTCGTATTATACAAAGAAGGCATCAGATGGAATTCAAAATAGCTTTATATTGGAAGAAGGCGTGGTTGTGAACCGATTTCAGCCATATTTCGTACATGTCATCAAGTTAAGAAAACATTATATACCGAATTTCATTGAAATCGGTCTAGTAGCTCCTGAGATATGCTTCTTGGTCCATAAGTGTCCGTCCGTCCGTGCAAGCTGTAACTTGAGTAAAAATTGAGATATCATGATGAAACTTGGTACACGTATTCCTTGGCTCCATAAGAAGGTTAAGTTCGAAGATGGACAAAATCGGCCTACTGCCACGCCCACAAAATGGCGGAAACCGAAAACATATAAAGTGTCATAACTAAGCCATAAATAAAGATATTAAAGTGAAATTTGGCACAAAGGATCGCATTAGAGAGGGACATATTTGGAAGCATTTTTTTTGGAAAAGTGGGCGTGGCCCCGCCCCCTACTAGGTTTTTTGTACATATCTCGGAAACTATTATAGCTATGTCAACCAAACTCTACAGAGTCGTTTTCTTCAGGTATTTCCATATACAGTTCAAAAATGGAAGCAATCGGATAATAACCACGCCCACCTCCCATACAAAGGTTATGTTGAAAATCACTAAAAGTGGGTTAACCGACTAACAAAAAACGTCAGAAACACTAAATTTTACGGAAGAAGTGGCAGAAGGAAGCTGCACCCAGGCTTTTTTTTTTAATTGAAAATGGGCGTGGCGCCGCCCACTTATGGACCAAGAACCATATCTCAGGAGCTACTAGACCGATTTCAATGAAATTCGGTATATAATGTTTTCTTAACACCCTGATGACATGTACGAAATATGGCTGAAATCGGTTCACAACCACGCCTTCTTCCAATATAAAGCTATTTTGAATTCCATCTGATGCCTTCTTTGTATAATACGAGTATAAACATTAGGAACCAATGATGCTAGCGGAATAAAACTTTACAAAAATACGGTATTTGAAAAATATGTAAATGACGTATTATGAAATCTCGATTATCACTTTACCATGCGAGAGTATAAAATGTTCGGTGACACCCGAACTTAGCCCTTCCTTACTTGTTATATATGTATATGCTTATTTACTATAAACTTACATATGTACGAATTCTTACTTACTAGTACTTATTTCTATATACTCTATAATGATAACGTAAGCAATAATTATAGCAAAACAGCAAACCTCAGTTTGGTCGAGAAACGGCTTACATTGCGGCGGCACGGCTTCCGTTCTGGATTAGTGCCGACGAAATGTGCTGCTGTTGTAAATTTTGGAAATTAACTTTATTGAGCAATGATATTGTATATTTACAGAATATTGCTGAATTGAGTAATATCGGTATATTTTGCTAACTACGACAACTTTGTTGTTGTACATTTTGTTAGCTATGCTAGCTGTGATAACTTCCATGTATATTAAACTTTATACTTACTACTCATCTAGCGAGGTTATGCGCTGGGTTTGGAACCCACCACGTAGAATCCACTCCCAATTAAAAAGAAACAACAGCCTCTTATGATAACCCCACTTTGTACATTGTATGAACAATGTTTTAAGAGTATGCACCTGGAATATCCGGTCCCTAAATTGGGAAGGTGCCGATGCTTAGCTGGTCGATGTCCTCTCAAAAGTAAAGGTTTACATATCCGCCATCCACGAAATGTGATGGACGGGACAAGACGCGTAGGTCCTTGTGACATTTACTACAGCGGCCATATAAAAGAGTGCATACATATTTGGTGTAAGATTGGTATTGGGAGAAACACTTAGCCGATCATCTACTGATAATATGCACCGCCATAATGTAAGAAATGTGCTTAGCGATTTTAACGCCAGGGTGAGCAAAGAAGGCAACAGTTGGAAAATACAGCCCCATGGCGAAACCTCTCCAAAAAGGTTGAGTCTGATCGGCTTCGTAGTGGCCCGAAATATGATTGTTTATAGTACTAAATTCCAGCGCAATAAAATACATTAAGCTACTTGGTTGTCTCCGGATCGAAAAGTTCCAAACTAGATCAACCATGTTGTGATAGATGGACGACATGCATACAGTACGACGTCAGGAAGACACTATTACAATCCACAGCGAAACGGTTTCCACTTGCCCTCCTGCTCTCTGAGAACATTCATCGGTAATTCGGTATAAAGGAACTCGGACAATTTTTCAAGGTCATTACGTACAGCTGCAACCGAAGTCATGAGCTGTATGAATTATATGACGAAGTTCATTTATATAGTTAAGCGTTAGAGAGATCAGGTGGAGAAGGATCTGGCTGCACTTGGTATCTCGTACTGGCGTCCACGCCAGTAAAGAATAATAATTGCTTATGTTTTAAATTCTATTATCTTAATTTAATAATTCGTTTTGCACAGCAAAATGTAAGTCTGTTTATACCGTAGGATATTTTTCCACCCTAATTTAAGACGAAGGCAGTTACCGGTTCGAAGTTTATTGGGAATCCGACAGTCTCAAAGGAATAGTAAATGTATCAAAGCAAACCGGCATACTAACCTGACCGCTTTTTAAACTGTTTTTCCTTTCAAGCAACGGAGAGCCGATAACACAAAAGGCAATAAATTAAACGCGGACGGAGGTATCAGAACTCGCAAAGGCAACATCACTCTCTGTTTCACCGCTTTTCAATAGGAGCCAATCTGCCTTCTAAGAGGCTGAGATGCTCATGAAAGATATGATGACACACCGCAAATACTACCCACCAACCAAAATCACAACATATACTCGTAATACAACATCCCATACAACCTAAGCAGATTCATCAAAAGTATTTTTTTCGATTTTCCTCGGTACAACCAGCAGTTTTCACGTGCTGCTTTAGGCGACAACAAATTGCAGTGGAAATTACACCTAAAACTTGAAATAAAAATGGTTAGATAAAATCTAATAAATATTGTGAATAAAATAAAAAAATGTTCGAGTTTGTATTTTATTTATAACCAGAAAAATATAATCCAAGAAGTCTTTAAACAAACACGAAATTTTCATTAGAGTATTGAACCGAACTGATTTTGTTGCAATGTGCAGGCTTGTTCATTGATTGTAAAGTTCGTGGTGCAGTTTCCAAACCTTATTAGATGTTTTTTTCTGAAATGGAGAAAATTAGTTGTAATTAAAATTACTTATTATTATGCATAGTGTATATATATATATGTATATTCAAGACACATTTTTATCAAAGATATGTATGACTTAATCGTTAAGACAACAGACATAGCCGAATAATTGGTTAAAATTTTGATACAACAGAGATTCAAAGAATTGAAGTTCGCCACTGTTTATAATTGAATTCGAAAACAGATTATGGAATGGCCTAATTTGAGTTATACCAATGATGCGCCATTTCAAGGTTTCGTGATGTATCTATTCAAACTATCTCATTTGTATTTTGCCATAAACTATTGCGGTCTCTTCGCTACCATTGCGAACATTAATTTGGCGTAATCGGACCACTACCACGCCCACCATGTCATGAACCGAAAACGTATAAAGCATATTAACTAAGCAAATTAAATTATGATATAAAACCCTGCTTTGGATCAAGGAATAGCAGTAGCAAGGAGCGCCTGTGGGCAAAAGATTTCAAAATAGTGGGCATGGCCCGCCTCTTATAAGTTTAATGTACATACTTATCTTCTTAACCACTAAAGCTACAACCACCAAATTCGCCTACCGCAAATATTACAAGCACTGCTACTGACTCTCTCCCCATGCAATGCACAATGGTTGCGTCCATAGGACAAAATTCAAAAAATTCATAACAACAAAAATTTGCGAAAAGTTACCAAATCGTCTCTAAAATATCCAAGCTTCTTCATGGCACACCGGTTTTTACTGCAAATCTAACGAATTTGATTATTTTAAATGAATTTTATTGTTGCAGGTATTTACTTTAATAAATTCATCTTGTGAAATTAATTTTATTGATTTATTATTTGTTGTGTATTTTTGATTCATTATACTTTTTTTGTGTATTTTTTTAACGTAATTTTCATGTTTAAATAGACATTTAGTTATGTTACCCCACGATCCCCCCTTTATGAGTGTTATCAGTGTATTTGTCAATGTTTTAAGGTAATACAAATGTTAGGTGTAGCTGCCGATATTTGCCCATATGTGTATATTGGTGAATAAACTTAAGCTGTCGTCTTACTCTTGCTCAAATTTGCGACGCTATCTACATATCTGCTCTTCCTTTGTTTTTGCGATGTTTCTTTTGTATTCGTCCTTTGTGTTTGTATGCAATGCTACATATTTTTTTTTCTAATTTTTATGCTATCTTTTTTTATAGGCGCTTCTTGTAACTGCGTATTTTCGCGCATACACATTCTTGATCTTTGGTGCACAGAAGAGGGCACGAATGCGAAAAGAACTCGAAGTGTCATTGGTTTGGTAGAACAAAGCATTAAAAACAAAGGCTACGCGGTAGAGATGAGAAAACTTAACATTTGTATTGGTTAAATTTGCAAAAAAATTATTGCTTATTGGACTAAATACAATCGTTGTAAGATTTCAATTGTTCGATATCAATCCCCTTGGTTGAACACTGTCGAAACAATTATAATTGAGCCTGCTTGTGTTCCTGAACAAAGTTTTTCAAGTGCTGCACGCGGACGTCCCAAAGTTGATTTTGCTGAGTCCTCAAAAAGAACGAAACGTCGTCGGATAGCGGTGATAGAAAAACAAGATGAGTCTGCAGCTTCTGTTTTGCGCTCATCCGATTTTCCACCGATCCTAAAGTCAACCGAAGCAAATATTGAAAAGGTTTTATCGCTTTTAATGGACACTAGAATAACGAAACACCAATACTTGCTCATTCGTGAATTTGTGAATGGTGAAGTGTCTTGCAATATATTGCCAAGCTACGAAAAAAATCAAGATATCCAAATGACATAACAGTTGCTGAAACATATGCAGAAGTCGAGCTGCAAAGTTTACTAGACAACACCGCTTCTAGTATTTTACAGCTCCAAAGAACTGTAATTGAAAATTGTCTTGAAGGAACGGAGAACACATTAACATTAATTGGAAAATGGGGGTTTGATGGCAGTACTGGGCACAGTGAATACAAACAAAAGTTTTCTAACTGTAATGACGATGATAGATGTGTATTCTTAATATCGTACGTCCCACTTCAGTTTATTACTGAAAGTGATTCTGGCGCTACTGTAGGCCAGTCAGACTTCAATTCAAAAAGGAGACCGCCACAGTATCCCTTGAGGAAGAACTGCACTTTAAAAATAAAATAGCGAACTTAATGCCAACCGAATTGCAAATTCCCAATAAGCCTGCAACTTACTACGATAGATGGTAAAGTGTGCAACGCGTTAAGCAATACGTCGTCTATGAAATGTTTTATATGCGGTGCAAAACCCATTGAAATGAATGGTTTAGAAAAATGTCTTACAAAAAAAATTGAGAAAAAGTATTTTGAATTCGGTTTATCACCATTTCATTCTTACATACGCTTTTTTGAGTACTTTTTGCACATTTCATACAAATTGGAAATAAAAATGTTGCAAGCAAGATCAGCAGAACAAAAGCTTAAAGTACTGCAAAGGAAAGAAGAAGTCCAAGAGCAATTTCGCGATAAAATAAGCCAAGAGACGGAGGCAGAGGAAATTCCAACGATGGAAATACAGCCAGAAAATTTTTTAGTAACCCGAATTTAGCATCTGCTATTACAGGCATTGATGAATCAGTTATAACCCAATGCGCAACGATATTGCAAGCTTTAGCCTCAGGATATTCTATTAATGCTAAAAAATTTGAAAGCTATGCATTGGATACTGCTAAGCAGTTGATAAAACTATATCCATGGTACTATCTTCCAGCAACAGTGCATAAAATTTTAATTCACGGTGCGAAGGTGATAAAGCACGCTTTGTTGTCGATTGGAGAGCTCTCAGAGGAAGCTGCGGAGTCCAACAACAAAGAAATAAAGAAGTGCCAGTTGCAACATACTCAGAAGATGTCTCGCATATTGACAAATACGGATTTAATCAATACACTTCTTTTGCGTTCAGACCCTTTTATAACAGGTCAGAGAAAACTACCAAAGAGGGACAAATCTAAATTTTTGTCATCTACATTTGATTTATTAGAAGCTATTTGTTAACCTTTTTTACATAAAAAAAAAATAAAATTCATTTAAATACATGCCAGTAATGAAATTTTAGCACTGCAACTCTACTGGAAGTATTTTTTGCACCATCGCCTTATATGCCTTGCTACGGTGCTATGGGAGCTATAAGATATGGTCGTCCGATGCAGCCAATTTTTTTACTATATGTTCAAAATATTTTTTTAGATTTTTAGATAAAAGTTTATAACGATATCTCAACGGGAAATATTTATGGCCGCGGCTCCATACAAGCCGCTAAAAGAGTGAAAAATCAATAACTAAATACGTAATAAACATTAAATTTTACGCACGAAATGGTATGATACGGTTTTAAAGGAGTCGTGAGCAAAATTGGGGAATGGGGGTGCCACCGCTCACTCAAGGTGAAATCTCATATCTCGGGTCCCGCTCGACCGATATTGTATGTGACATTTTGCTGACATTTTTATGTTGCAGTGTAAAAATGGATGAAATCGGACTACAGGAGCGCCTACTTTCCATATAATTCAATTTTAAATTCCATTTGAAACTTTTACTTTATAGCCTAGACAGATAGGAGCATTAATTAGATCAAAATTTGTAGGTGACAGACGACAGTTATGCGAGTTTGAAACTCTCGTAAACAGCTGATTGCCATTTTTATAATATTTTCAATGAAAATGGATAGGATGCGGTTCTTAGCCGACCAATTTTTGCAAAACCATTTTTTATTACAAAAACATATGAACACGATATTTTTAAAACTGCATCATAACATAACACTGCAACATAAAACTTCTTGTTTTATTATTGAAAATTTGAAAAACAGATGACAGTGTTGCTCGTTTTTCATTCACAATAGAAAAAATTGGCCATTTTTAAGAATGCTGCCAACGCAAATGCAGCTAACTTTCTAAAATTTGGAGGATTAAATGGGAGTTAGCAACGGAGTCATCTTCATTTACCATTAATCCTTATCAATGCACTTAATCCAAATTAACGATGCCGTCTGCCAATACTATTACAGTGTATAAATCAAGAATCAATTAATATATATATCGGAATAAAACTTTGCACGAAAAGTTCCTTTAAGGGCGCAACTCAAAGCTTGTGATTGAAAATTACCCAAACCGAACCAAAATTGTTCAAGCCTCTCTGAACTGAATACGTTGATTCAGTGCTTATATGTAGTTGACGTTTTATCGAAAATATGTAATGAAAGATAGCAGTAAAATGATTGGAGAAAATTGGTTAGGTGCGTTGAAAAGTGTGAATTAGTTACCGCCAATAACAATCCCGTGTAAAATTCATAATAAAACATCATGTCGGTAATCTGGTACCTACCAATGCTACCCTACAAGAGACAGCTGATGGATCACCAATGGCGATGTTAAGTTTACGGATCAAGTGATAGTCACTGTTACTACGTTTATTCGCCATAAGAAAGCGACCGTTTGAAAACTTACAGCTACAGCTACAATACTACCACTATTTTTCAATAAATTCAGCAGGAGAAGAGTTTAAAGCGTAAAATGTCTATTATCTTATTTTGCAAGTATTTTATTTGAAAATATGAAAAAAAATATTAAGATTATATGGTAACGCTCATTCAATGCCACTATGAGCGAAATAGTTTATCTCCAATTATCTTCCCATGAACTCTCATACGAGTATGTGTATAAAACAGCTATGCCCAAGCTTTCTTTGTTTGTTATCATACGCATATGTTCAGCTGTTGTTGATCACACATTTCACTGGCGCACCAATCGGAAAAAAGTACGTACTACATATAACAAATTAATGGGAAGTCGATTTTTTCTAAACTATTGTTTAAATGAAAAAAACAACATACTGCTGTGATCGAATTAAAAGGTGAATTTTGTTATATTTTTAAAATCTTTATTTATTCCTGCAAATCCATTTTATCTCCTTCAAAGTAATCCCCTCCCGCTGCAATACACTTGTGCCAACGAATTTTCCAGTCATCATTGCACTTGGCAAAATCCTCCTTCGTGTTGGTAATCAGAGCCTTCTTCGATTCAGCTTTAATATCCTCAGTTGAGTCAGAACGGTATCCTCGAATTGGCTTTTTGAGTTTGCCGAACAGTAGAAAGAAGTCACACGGTTGCGGAACGATGTTTGTTAAATTTTTGGCGAAATGATCACGAGTAACCAATGCAGTATAAGATGGTGCATTATCGTGATGCAAAAACCAAGAGTTTTCGAGTTTTCAGCCCACATCTTGAGGCGAATAGCTTCACCTAAACAGCCACCACACCACGATAATAGATGAAAACTGTCAACATTTTTGAGCGACTTTGACGTGTTTTTTTCGGTTTCGACTCGCCTTTAGCCCGATATTCGCTTGATTGATCGCTTGTTTCGAGATCGTAAGCGTAGATCCAAGTCTCATCTCCAGTTATGACGCGTTTTATTACGTTTTGATAGTCAGAAACCATTGTTTCACAAATAATAACACGACGGTCTTTTTCGAAAAAATTGAGGGTTTTTAGAACCAATCTTCTCAAGCTCAATTCGTCTTTCAAAATCGCCTGTACCGATCCGCATGATATGCCCAAACTATCAGCAATATCTCTAATAGTTAATCGACGATATTCAAGCACCATTTCTTTGACTTGTTTGACGTGATGTTTATCATTCGATGTTTTTGGCCGATTTGACACTACATTTTTTTCAACACTCTCACGACCGGCTTTAAGCTCGTCATACCACTTGTAAACACTTTTAGAAGACAGAGTGTGATCCTCAAAGGCTTTTTCTCAACGTTTCTGCAGGCGAAATTTCATTCCGCGTCATTGAGTAGTGAGTATTGACTACTGAACAGTTCACACGTGTTTATTACTTGTCCTTACTTTCTTTCATTCGCTTCCCTCTCAACGGTATTGTAGTTATAGTGTGATAATTTTTAATGACAGTAATTTTCCGTCAAGAATTAAATCTTATCAATATTGTGCAAAGATAAATCGAGGGATTAAATATAAATTTAAATGATCCCTCTAATCATGGCTACTTTGCAATTTTAGAAGCAGAACCATGATTTCCCAAACTTAAAGAAAAACAAAAAAATCACAACTACAAGGAAAGCAATTTCACAAAATGTTTATTCAAGAAACCAATTTACTTTCCAACTTACCAACAAATAAAAGAAGAGTTTCTTTATTAATTCATAATTCACTGGAACATTTAAATCTTAAGTTAAATACAAACACTGTAGCAGTCGCTTATACATCGCCAACAGAAAATACTAATGAAATTGATCTACTAAATATTTTTAGTAAGTCAACGAACGGGTGATCCAAGTAGAGGTACATTTTTTCAATAACTTTTTATTGACAGTTCACGCGTGAGTCGCGTCAAGCTTTCATGTTATTTTTTCAGGATTGCTTGATATTTCATCATGGAAATACTAACGTCTGAACAGCGTTTACAAATTGGTCAACTTTATTACGAAAATTCACGATCTATAAAGAATATGTTTCGCGCGCTTCGCTCAACTTATGGTCAACATCATCCATCTTGAAACCCAGTATTTCTTATTGGATTATATTTACCGAAAGACCATATCAAGCGCGCAATGGGGAGAATATAGCAGCCGTAGCTGAGAGTGTAGACGAAGGCCGTGAAGAAACTCAACGGTGGATCATATGAGACGTCGCCGCGGCAACATTTGATAAAGATAATCTTCAAAAAATAAATATGAAATAATGTTCTTTCGAATTATAATAAACATTTCCCGTTAAATTAAAAATTAGTGAACCTCAAAATGGATCACTCTTTACTTGGGGAATTAAACGGATAAAGTTTTCGATGGGACTCACCACTTTTTAACAAGAGGGGAAAAATCATCACCGATTTTGTACAAATTAACAATCTATGTACTTGTTCTTAATGATAAATCACTTACATATTTTCAACCCGATGCACACAAACACACATTGATTTAAGCATTTATAATCCACTTTTATCCACGACCACTTGGAAAACTTTCGATGAACCATATACAGCGATCATCTGCCCATTTCCATTCCAGCATTTGGAGACAGAATATAAACTGCCAACGTAGGTATAACCTTAAACTACCTGTTTGGGCATCCTACAAAAATCAGTAGAGAAACAATTAAAATCTTTAACTTTTAACTTCGAGTATTTGAACTTCTTCGGTATGCTCTAAGAAAGAATTTAAATACCGCAATGGGCCATTTCTCGTGATGCCCTAAAATGTAATGTATATGTTGAATGTGTCAATTATACAAAGTAAAGCATGATGCAACTCTTGTGGTGGAAGTGTTGATGATTCATTAAGGTTTACACTATGTCGAACGCTGTTGGTGTAGTTACTCCGCTGATTGACGATTTCCAAAATGTAATTGGTGCTAACAATTGGATTGAATTATCTGCCTTTCGACAACTTCCATGACGATATCATTGCAGCTGTCCCTTGGCCATTTATTTGATTTTTCGTATAGAAACCCCGGTCCGGTATATTGAATCAACAAGTTCCTTTACGATTCATCCTCTAGACGCAACATCCGCCGGGTTACAATGAGTTGGTAAATGTCGAAAGTGTTGCAGAATATATCTTCAGCCAATGGGAAATTATCTATTAGTTTGTCCAAAAACAAATATAAAAAGATTTATAAGAAATTGGTGGTTAGATTTTTGCTAATAAACGAGCAATGTGAAGAACACCAAAAAGATCTAATTTTGGTAACGATTGTTTTTTGATGGGAGCACCTCTATACTTAGCAGTGAGTAAGCGAATAGTAATAGTACCACATTTGTTGATAACACGAGTATATATTGTGCAGCCATATGTACGAATCGATACGTTACAGAATCTATATACCTGAAGTGACTCCATATCTGTCGAAAAACAAGACAGGCACCTTAATTAATGAAAGATCTGATAAGCAGTTCTGTGGCACTGATTCATCCGAATCTAATATTAGTAGCCATATTTATTGCAAAAAAAATTTGACAACAGAAACAAAATTACCGAGTGGGTCATAAAGAGACGATGCAACAGAGAGAATGGAACGCTTTGTAAGACGACCAGAGAGTCCTGTTTTGATTCAAATGAAAACAATCAAGATTTGGTTCCATTTTAGCCTAATTGCATTAGTGATGAATCTATGTTAAGATCATTTAAAGAATCGCCTTCTCTGGATCGATGATGAAGTGTTACCTCTTGCCTTATCTGTGAGATTTCTGTTAGACTGTCAGCACAACACAGTAAATCGTCTACGTAAAATGATTACTTCACAATCTTTGCACCAATTGGGAATTGTTCTTAATACTGCTTAGCTACATACATATGTACAACAAACTCCGTATACAAAGATATGGTGCAGCAGCCAATACGTTAAAATATTTAGTTGGTAGGTGCGAATACCTTCAGTCTTTGAACTCCTCCACAGAATGTACTGGAACTTTCGATCTTCTTCGTGCATTAATACTTTTCGATACATTTTACTATGTCCGCAGTGGGTGCAAACCTATTGAATCGGGAACGAAGATAAATAATAAAAAGTTTGCATTGGATTATAGGACCAACCATCTGAATACCGTTTAGTGATATTTGGAATGTAGTGCGGCAGGTAGTGTCCAATACAACTCGCAGATTTGTTGCTGTACTTCTTGGTTTAAGAACACAATGACGTGGTATAAAATAATGCGATTTGCTGAGGCTTGGATTCTTTACAATGCTCTTATGACCCTGGCTCTCATAGTCGCTCATAAATTTAACGTATTGTGCTATCAATTGTAATGTCGTAGTGTATGACTCGCCCAAACACGTCGGATGATCCTTGAAAGGGGGTTTGACAACTATTCTTTCTGATATGGTCGGTTGCATTGTATAAATGATAGCATATCTGTAATTCACGAGTCCAAGCCTCTGGGATGGTAGTAACTTCTCCCAATTTTCACAACTTTTCCAAATTGGACTCTAAAGATTAATTGGCTAAAAATAAACAAGATGGTATAAATATTTTGCTACTGCCGGTCTTATCGCGTCCCGAAACGTCCAGCATGAGTGTTAGTAAGTTAATGGAAGCTCAAAGTCGTAACAATACTATTAAGTTGGATTTCGAGGCTGACGTTGTTGTTGGTGTTGATCCTGGTTCCAAAATTATTTACTTCGAAGTTATGACTGTCAACAGTGATGTAGGTGCCTAGTCGCGAGTGCGGTGACTGTTTGTTTGATGACAGGAGATAATGTGTTTCTAGGCAGCAGCAACTTTTGCTAAAAATCATCTGTGATGAAATTGACTTACGAACAGGAATCTAGCAGGGCTGTAACCAATCTATGGCTTCCCGTTGAGTCACGAATGAAAATTTTTGTTGATTACATTATCCAACGATGAATTATTCATGTGTGTATGTACGGATGCCTCCTGTAAATAGTAAATAGTTGGACGAGGACGATGGAGCAGACGTTAATTGCCCGACCATGAGGAAGTTCCAATAGTAATTACCCTACTGAATAACAACAAAATGGTGGGGTCTGCTGGACTACCGACCGAGCTATTCAAACACGGCGGCGAAGAACTGATAAGGAGCATGCATCAGCTTCTTTGTAAAATATGGTCGGACGAAAGCATGCCCAGCGATTGGAATTTAAGTGTGCTCTGCCCAATCCATAAAAAAGGAAGCCCCACAATCTGTGCCAACTATCGTGGGATAAGCCTCCTCAACATCGCATATAAGGTTCTATCGAGCGTATTGTGTGAAAGATTAAAGCCCACCATCAACTGATTGGACCTTGTCAGTGTGGCCTTGCAAATCAACAACTGACCAGATATTCACCATTCGCCAAATTCTGGAAAAGACCCGTGAAAGGAGAATCGGCACACACCACCTCTTCGTCGATTTCAAAGCTGCTTTGGATAGCACGAAAAGGAGCTGCCTTTATGCCGCGATGTCTGTATTTGGTATCCCCGCAGAACTAATACGGCTGAATAAGCTGAAGTTGAGCAACACGTATGCTGATGTTATTGACATCATTGCCCTTAACACCCGCTAGTTTTGCTTTCTCCAGAATGGATAAGGCAGCGAAGCAAATGGGTCTGGTGGTGAACGAGGGCAAGACGAAATAAGTCCTGTCATCAAACAAACAGTCACCGCACTCGCGACTAGGCACCTACATCACTGTTGACAGTCATAACTTCGAAGTAAATAATTTCGTCCATCTTGGAACCAGTATCAACACCACCAACAACGTCAGCTTCGAAATCCAATGCAGGATATCTCTTGCCAAGTGCTACTTTACTACTACTTTAGACTGAGTAGACAATTGAAAAGTAAAGTCCTCGCTCGACGAACAGAAACCAAACTCTATAGGTTACTCATAATTCCCGTCCTGCTATGTGGTGCAGAGGCTTGACGATGACAACAACTGTTGAGTCGACGTTGCGATTTTTTGACAGAAAAGTTCTGCTAAAGATTTATGGTCCTTGCAAAGAAACGACTGGCGCGCTGTTGTCAACTCGACTATAACCTCGTAAGCGCTTTCTACGCGGATTCTAAAAGACTCGAGTGACTCGTTAGCTGTGTTGGGTGAGCTGGACAGCTTAAAGTTGTTCTTTGGGCAATTAGGTTGAAAGGTGATTTGCAAAACAATTAGCCTTTTCCTTGTCGCTTCGATGCCAATTTCCACCCAACTCTCGTATAGGCATGTTGGAGTCATTTGATGGCTTCATGGACTTTTGGCCTTTCCAAAGAGAATTTACTTTACTTGAATTTGGACACAGCTTCTTAACACACATTTCAGTGTTTAACTCTTCCTCGCGTTTAAGCGTTTTTTTTAATTTACGTATAGCAGATTTCAATTCATTCTGAGTGAAAGGGGAGGGGTTTATCTGCCATTCTCGTCTTGCACACATTTTTTCATTTACAAGCCTTTCTATTTCACGACTAGTAGTTTTTCTGAAACCAAGTGACTTATAGTAGCTTTTGGTTGGTGTTGCTAAGACAGCTACATTAATTATTATATCATTGAGTTCTCTTATGCTTCCGCCAATATCTCTTCCTGTATTTATTTTGTACTCAACGATAATGTTGCTACTTACGTATTTTTTATATTTTAGCCAGTTCCTTTTATAAGATGTTAGACTCCCTTTTGGTTCAGCGAATATGGGTTGTGCATATTTCTTTTTTGATACAGGAGAGTGATCAGAAAATAGGTCAGTACATGTATCAACTGTTAAGTGCGATTTATTTACACATATGTTGGCTTATCAGGAGATATTTTGTCTAGGTTATTGTGCCTATTTGTAATAGTGTGATACAGTTGTCGTCCTTTCGGATTATTTAGTCGTGAGCCCCAGTACGTGTGTTTTGCATTGTTATCTCCACCTGCTAGAATTCTATGACCCAGTGTTCCAAAAAAGTCTTTAAATTGGATGTCTGTAATTTTAAATCGAAAAGGGCAATATATTGCCGTCAGGTTTAAGCTCCCGCAGTGATTTTTTTTTATAGATATTGATGTAGCTTGTAACTGCGCTGTAGCATTAGATTCTAATGCGTGGTGATTTAATCGTTTTTTAACCAACACTGCTGTTCCACCATTTGTCTTTTCGTCTGGGTGGTTTGTAACATAGAGTCTAAAGCCCGGTATAGAGAAATTATTTATATTCGTAAGATGAGTTTCTAACAATAGCATTTCATCAATATTACTTTCATCCACAAATCTAGAAAGTTCCAATTTATTTTGGTTAGCACCGTTAACATTCCATAAACAAATATTCAATACGCTAATTTTTTGCCTAAAAAGTTTGCAACATTTCGTTCTCTGCTTTGATTATTACTTGAATCATATTTTTCATTGCAGACATAAATTGTGTCACACAGACTGGACTGGCCTCAGGGAACTGAGGTGGGGGCATTGTCCCCAAGGGTATATCCGTTCCAGTGTATTTCGGCCCACCCCACTACACACGATGCGGTGTAAAAAAGAAGCAAATGGAAAATAATACGAGAAACAATAACAATACAAACAACACAAATAATGGAAGCGGCATTTGTGGACATTTAATGAATAGTCGTGCTGAAAACTCTAGATCAGAGGCAGATCTGACTGTGAGGACCTCAAATGCGGAAGTAGATCCCTTCAAGCGTGTACCGAGGATAGCATGATCGCCTAATCAGACGCCCATAGTAAATAAACCGGTGCGCGCGAGGTCATCACCACCGACTACATCTCTGAACTAGGAAGTGCTATAAAAAGACTGACTGAAGCAATGCGTCTTCCGCAGCGGTCTATAAATAACAATATGAGAGACATCCTTAGTTCTATAGCAAAGCTATATTCAGAAGCGCTGGAGGAGCACACAGGAATGATGGAAGCAAGACGGAATGTGCCGCTAAGGACCGCAACCACGGAAACAACACCAAAGAGGCTGCGGGAGGAAAATCCGCCGAAACGGAAAACACCGCCTAAAAGAAATAAAACAATGCATGAAGAGGCACCGAAAAACCGGCAAGCGCAACGAAACAAAAAGACATCGGGAAGTAGCCCTGATAAGCGCATAGAGGAAGCACAAAAAGATGACGGCTGGGTAAGCGTCAGGCGCAAGCCACAAAGCCACATGAAGATTGACCGTAAGCCACCCCCACGGCCCGATGCTATAGTCATAGCGCGCTCTGAAGATATGTATGTACTATAGAGACATCCTTACGAAGGTGAGAAAAGAAGAAAATCTACAGAAACTCGGGGAAAATGTATCGCGTATTCGGAAGACAGCCAAAGGAGAAATATTGCTGGAAATCAAAGAAACACAAATGCAAAGTACGAACGAACTAAAGGGCGAAATAAGCAAACTGTTAAGAGACCAGGCACAAATCAAAGCGCTTACCCACGAAATTATAGTAGAAATTCGGGACCTGGACGAAATCACAACCAAAGAGGACATTTCGGAAGCTATACGGAAGCAGGTGAAAAAACTAAACAATTTTGATGTGAGTGCGATAAAAAACTTCGGGGCGGCATATGCGGGTACACAGGTAGCGGTAGTAAGCCTCCCTGCGCTGGAAGCAAGGATACTGCTATATGAGCGAAAAATTGGGATAGGCTGGGTAGTCTGAAGGTTAAGAGAAAAACCTATTTTAAAAAGGTGTTTCAGGTGCCTGGAATATGGGCATCTGGCAGCATCATGTAAAAATTCGGACGACAGAAGCAAGTGCTGTTTGAGATGTGGCGAAAAAGGGCACTTCGCACAGTCTGCGACAAGGCTCCCTCTTGTGGTGCTTGGAAGAACAGGGGAAGGGAAAACTCAAACCACCAAATAGGTAGTAAAAGATTAGGAAGCATATAAAAAATTCAACAAATGAAACAAATTTGCTTAAACGAACCGTCTTCGAAGAGAAGGTGGACGTAGCAATACTGTGCGAACAGTACAAAAACATAGACAACGCCACATGGGCCTCAGACACTACCAGCGAAGCTGCCATATGGTCATGTGGAGGCAAAGCTTTCCCGGAAAAGCCAGTATTAGCAAAGCCCTACTTCACACGAGCCAGGATCTGTGGAATCAACTTTTATAGCTGCTATATACCACCGAGTGCTCCACAAGGCGCGTTTGAGAGGATATTGGATGATCTGGTGCAGGAAATCTTAACAACTACGAATAACGTGGTAGCATGGGTTGTGGACTGGGGAAGTGTTAGAACTAACAAACGAGGAGACGCTCTTCTCAAGGCCTTTTCATCGCTCGAAGTGGTACTATTATATACTGGAAATAGGAACACTTTCGAAAAAAATGGACGCGGATCCGTGATTGACATGACGTTAGCTAGTAGCCCGTTGGTACGATCAACATGCTGGGAAGTGACTGACCTCTATACGCATAGTGACCACCTAGCCGTCATAATGGATATCGGAAAATCCAGGAGTGGAATATACACGCACGCAAAGACGGTACAGACAAAAGGATGGAAAGCCGAAACGTTCGACGAAGATGTCTTTCGAGATATTGGTGAGGCATGTCAGCAAAGTATGCGACGCTGCAATGTGCAGAAACAAACAAGGCGCTAACGTTTACAGACAGCCTGCATACTGGTGGAATAGTGCAATCGACAGCCTGAGAGCTGATTGCAACAAAGCCAGGCGTTCCTGCCAGAGAAGACGGAGTTCACCAGAATACGAAAACCTGCACGAAGGATTTAAAAAGAAACGCCATGAGCTGAAGAAAGCTATTAAAAGAAGCAAAGCTTCAAAGAGCTCTTAGAGAGAATAATATGCGTGCGACTGGAGAAGCATCTGGAGCAAGAATATCCAGCACTCACCGAAAACCAATTTGGTTTCCGTAAGCGCAGGTCAACCATCGATGCGATCACAAAAGTGACAAACGTGGCAAGCAAGGCCATGGAAGGAACGAGGTGGATGTATGTTACAAAAGAATACTGCGCAGTCGTAACGTTTGACGTCAAAAATGTGTTCAACTCTGCGTATTGGCCATATGTAATGAGCGCTATCGAATTCAAAAGAACACCAAAGTATTTGTTGAGAATTATCTCCAAATACCTTTCGAATAGGCTGTTACTCTATGATACCGGTGATGGACCAAAAAAGTACAGGGTGACGGGAGGGGTACTACAAGGCTCAGTTCTGGGTCCACTGCTGTGGAACGTGTTATATGACGGAGTGCTTCGACTTCCATTAGAAAGAGGGGTCCGGATTATCGGGTACGCCGATGACATTGCGGTAACGGTGGTAGGAAAAGAAATCAACCAGGTAGAGAGCTTACGTGAAGACACCGCTTTAAAAATAAAGAGCTGGCTCACAGCGAAAAAGCTCCAACTAGCAGCCCAAAAAACGGAAGCAGTGAAAAAAAGTGGAAAACGCTACTTTTAATATTGATGGCTATAGTATAATGACTCAGCAGTCATTAAAATACCTAGGCGTTGTAATAGACACGCGACTTAACTACTACAGGCATACTGAAAAAGCATGTGCAAAAGCGACGAGAATAACGGTGGCCCTATCGAGGATGATGGCCAATAATGGAGGACCAAGCCAGGGAAACGAGCACTCTTGGCTAAAGTGAGTCAATGGGTGCTAATGTACGCGGCGCCCATATGGAGACCAGGAACGCATAACAAGACATACGTGAAGAAAGAAGAGAGGATGGAGTCATGTGTAGAAGTTCACGCAAGTGAGGAAAGTTCCCTGATCGCCATTCACTTGGGTGTGTCCAAAAACGATTCTTTTACACATGGTTCAAGCAGCTCACGACTTCCGGTCTTTGACCAAGTATTCTCTGGGCAGCCTAAGAACATCCGTTTGAAGGCGAGCTAAAGTGAGAAGGCGAAACGTCCCCCACATAGGGTTGTGCGCTGGGTTTGGGACCCATCGCGTAAAAAAAACCCCAATGAAAAGGAACAACAGCCTCGGATGAGAGAGCCCCATTTTGATGACGACCATGGCAAACGAAATAAGGACTACGATATCAGGGCATGCACCTGGAATGTGCATACCCTTAATTGGGAGGGTGCCGCTCCCCAGCTGGTTGATGTCCTCGCGAAAATAAAGGCTGACATCACCGCCGTCCAAGAAATGCGATGGACGGGACAAGGACAGAGACGAGTAGGTCCTTGTGACATTTAATGCAGTGGCCATATAAAGGAGCACAAGTTTGGTGTTGGATTCGTGGTGGGAGAGAGACTCCGTCGCCGAGTACTATCATTCACTCCGGTGAACGAACGTCTAGCCACTATCCGCATCAAAGCGAGGTTCTTCAACATATCGCTGATATGTGCCCATGCCCCGACGGAAGAGAAGGACGATGTGACCAAAGATGCCTTCTATACGTATGAGCGCTTGGAGCGCGCTTATGAGAGCTGCCCCCGGCACGATGTCAAAATTGTGCTAGGCGACTTTAACGCCAGGGTGGGCAAAGAAGGTATATTTGGCACTACGGTCGGTAAATTTAGCCTCCACGACGAAACATCCCCAAATGGGTTGAGGCTGATTGACTTCGCCGGGGACCGAAATATGGTTATCTGTGGTACTAGATTCCAGCACAAGAAGATACATCAATCTACCTGGCTGTCTCCGGATCGAAAAGCCATCAACCAGATGGATCATGTTGTGATAGACGGAAGACACGTCTCCAGTGTTCTAGACGTGCGCACGCCCCGAGGTCCTAACATCGACTCGAACCACTATCTTGTTGCAGCCAAGATTCGGCTTACAGAAGGTTTCAAAACCGGGGGGTTCTTGTAGAGCGTTGTCACCAATGCACAGAGCATACTTAAGTTACGGAGGGAACACTTCTCCCGCCTGCTCAATGGCAGTGAACATACAACCCCAGGAAAAGGCGGACCCGACTCCCCAATCGATGACAATTCTACCAGACTGTAGAACAACAAAGCGGTGGGGCCGATGGATTGCCGGCCGAGCTATTCAAACACGGCGGCGAAGATCTGATAAGGAGCATGCATCAGCTTCTTTGTAAAATATGGTCGGACGAAAGCATGCCCAACGATTGGAATTTAAGTGTTCTGCCCATCCATAAAAAAGGAGACCCCACAATCTGTGCCAACAACCGTGGGATAAGCCTCCTCAACATCGCATATAAGGTTCTATCGAGCGTATTGTGTGAAAGACTAAAGCTCACCGTCAACAAACTGATTGGACCTTATCAGTGTGGCTTTAGACCTGGCAAATCAAAAACCGACCAGATATTCACCATGCGCCGAATCTTGGAAAAGACCTGTGAAAGGAGAATCGACACACACCACTTCTTCGTCGATTTCAAAGCTGCTTTCGACAGCACGAAAAGGAGCTGCCTTTATGCCGCGATGTCTGAATTTGGTATCCCCGCAAAACTAATACGGCTGTGTAAACTGACATTGAGTAACACCAAAAGCTCCGTCAGGATCGGGAAGGACCTCTCCGAGCCGTTCGATACCAAACGAGGTTTCAGACAAGGCGACTCCCTATCGTGCGACTTCTTCAACCTGCTTCTGGAGAAAATAGTTCGAGCTGCAGAACTAAATAGAGAAGGTACCATCTTCTATAAGAGTGTATGTACAGCCGCTGGCGTATGCCGATGATAATCATATCAGCGGCCTCAACACCCACGCCGTAGTTCTGCTTTCTCCAGGCTGGACAAGGAAGAAAAAGAAATGGGTCTGGCAGTGAACGAGGGCAAGACGAAATATCTCCTGTCATCAAACAAACAGTTGTCGTACTCGCGACTTGGCACTCACGTCACGGTTGACAGTCATAACTTAGAAGTTGAAGATAATTTCGTCTATATTGGAAACAGCGTAAACATCACCATCAATGTCAGCCTAGAAGTCCAACGAAGGATAACTCTTGCCAACAGGTGCTACTTCGGACTGAGTAGGCTATTGAAAAGTAGAGTCCTCTCTCGACAAACAAAACCAAACTCCATAAGTCACTCATAATTCCCGTCGTACTATATGGTGCAGAGGCTTGGACGATGTCAACAACTGATGAGTTGACGTTGCGAGTTTTCGAGAGAAAAATTCTGCGAAAGATTTATGGTCCTTTGCGCATTGGCCACGGCGAATATCGCATTCGATGGAACGATGAGCTGTACGAGATATACGACGACATTGACATAGTTCAGCGAATTGAAAGACAGCGGCTACGCTGGCTGTGTCATGTTGTCCGGATGGATGGAAACACTCCAGCTCTGAAAGTATTCGACGCAGTACCCGCCGGGGGAAGTAGAGGAAGAGGAAGACCTCCACTCCGTTGGAAGGACCTGGCTTCGCTTGGAATATCCAATTGGTGCCACGTAGCGAAAAGAAGAATCGACTGGCGCGCTGTTGTTAACTCGGCTATAATCGCTTAAGCGGTGTCTACGCCAATTAAGAAGAAGAAGATTGAAATACATATTTGAGCAGCAGACCCGTATGCTTTGTATAGCTTTGTCAAAAGATTCAGACACGTCTAAGAAGGCCGCCGTACAAACGTTCTTTTTATACTCTCGCAACAATGTTGCTAAGGAGAGTATTATAGTTTTGTTCACATAACGGTTGTTTGTAAGTCCTAAAACTAAAAAAGTCCGATATAGGGTTCTATATACCAAAGTGATCAGGGTGACGAGTAGAGTCGAAATCCGGATGTCTGTCTGTCCGTCCGTCCGTCTGTCCGTCCGTGCAAGCTGTAACTTGAGTAAAAATTGAGATATCATGATGAAACTTGGTACACGTATTCCTTGGCTCTATAAGAAGGCTAAGTTCGAAGATGGGCAAAATCGGCCAACTGCCACGCCCACAAAATGGCGGAAACCGAAAACCTATAAAGTGACATAACTAAGCCATAAATAAAGATATTAAAGTGAAATTCGGGCGTGGCCCCGCCCCCTACTAAGTTTTTGTACATATCTCGGAAACTACTATAGCTATGTCAACCAAACTCTATAGAGTCGTTTCCTTCAGGAATTTCCATATACAGTTCAAAAATGGAAGAAATCGGATAATAACCATGCCCACCTCCCATACAAAGGTTGTGTTGAAAATCACTAAAAGTGCGTTAACCGACTAACAAAAAACGTCAGAAACACTAAATTTTACGGAAGAAATGGCAGAAGGAAGCTGCACCCAGGCTTTTTTTCATAAATTGAAAATGGGCGTGGCGTCGCCCACTTATGGACTAATCTAATTAATTTTACAGCAAAATAAAATAAAATATGTAAATGACGGATAATGAAATCTCGATTATCACTTTATTATGCGAGAGTATAAAATGTTCGGTGACACCCACTTAGCCCTTCCTTACGTGTTTATTTGTTTATTAATATTTCTTGCAGCTTTCCAGAGTGAGTAGTCGCTGGATTTATCAGCTGTAAGTTTAGCCAAATAAGTTTTGAAGGAAAATTTTTTAAACTGTTTAATTTGTGTTCTTAGTTTCGCTGTACATTTGTTAAGCTCAGTTTTGAGAGCAGAAGACCTAGTTTGCTGCCATCTCCGTCGAAGCTTGTGCTTTTTATGGATACTTTCTGAGATATGTTTTGGGTATTTGGTACCACTTAGATTCACGCGGGTATTTGGTGTACTTTTCCACGCAGCATTCTGAATTATTTTTGTGAAATCCTCAACCTCACAGTCCAACTCAATACCAGTCGATATGTGCTTAAGCTTTAGGTCGACTTTTCAAAATATACGTTTAAATGTATACCAATTAGTGTGTTTATTACATAACATTGGTTTGGAGGCCGAAATAAATTGCTTTTCATACAGAGTTAGTAGCACTGGGGAATGGTCAGGTCAGGAATTGAGTTTCGGTGGTTTATTAATTATAAAGAAGTGAAGAAGGTCTGGCAATTTCTGTCTATCTTTAGGCCAATTAGTGGGTCTTCCTGTAGATACAAAATTGCATCCAACTGCTGGTATAGCTTTAAGAAGCTCTCGACCTTTGGTTGTAGTTAAACGAGATCCCCAATGAGTGAGTTTGCGTTAAAGTCGCCACCAATGATGAACCTTCCGTCATAGTTTTTAATAAATTCATATACGTATCTGTTTTTATATTATGTATAGGTGGACTATACAGAGTAATATATATTTTCCATATAAAAAAAAAAGAATAAAATAGTTGATGGAAGAACAGATAGATGTAGTAGCCGATACTCCATCACAGACAGACGATGAATATTAGCTCAAATGAGTCAACGCATTCAGCTGAAATATTAACACCACTGAACTAATTTAAAACTCAAATTATATTAGCAGAAAACGACGCAAATGCAATAAGCTCATAGCACAATACTCCCAGAATACGAAATATTTAAATTTGAATTCACAAACACTATATTTTTGATAACAAAAATTTCGACATCACCAAACTTAATATCAGTGGTGCCTTTAGTTCACAATTAGAAACATGGAACAAGTAGTGCTAAAAGACAAAGATGAGATAATCAAGTTCACTTACAATAGAGCTCATAGAAATACAAAAAAACAACATAAAACAGATACTAGAAAAACCAAGCCTAAAAAAGACGTATATACAGGAAATTAAATTTTTTTTATTTAGTGTGACGTACAATTGGTACAACTAAGTCCTGAATATAACATCATCCAAATGGCCTCCATCACTTCTTTTGCAGGAACGAATACGATCAACGCAATTTTCGAATATTTTTTCCACTAAATGAAGTCGTTTAACATAAATTGTGCCTTCAATATTAACTTATAAATCTCGAAGAGAGTTTGGTTTATTCTTAAAGACTAATGATCTCAAATAACCTCATAAGAAGTAGTCTAATGGTGTTCAACCAGCACTTCTCGGAATTTTCTGAATTAATCGAATCTCCGTAAACGCATCTTGTTCATCTTGATGCTCTGACGAACGCTGCATTTTCGACCACTCACGTCGCGCGAAAATTTTTGTCCTAACCCTTCAGGTGCTCGGATACAACTGACTAGCCGCTCGTTCGTTAGCTAAGGACGCCCTATACCGAATCCAGTTGGTGCTCGCATGCTCCGAAGTACAGTCGCGGCGGAAGAAAATCAGTACTATTACTTTCCGGACAAAGCCTGTACTCTATATAACTCACACTGACCGACTAATTAGGCATAAAATTTGTTGGAAAAATTAAAGTTATTAGAAATATGTAGTATATGTATGGAGTCTTGTGTAGAAATTCACGCGAGGAAAGTTCTCTGATCGCCATTCACTTTGGAGAGGCCAGAAACGATTATTTTACATATGGCTCAAGCAACTCACGACTTCCGCTCTTTGACCAAGTATCCTCAGGGTAGCCTAAAAACATCAGTTTGAAGGCGAGCTAAAGTGAGAAGGCGAAAAATCCCTTCCGCAGGGTTGTGCGCTGGATTTGGGACCTGCTACGTGGAAAAACGCACACAATAAAAAAGAACAACAAGGCTCGGATAAGAGACCCCCTACTGCAAGCGAATTAGGGATTACGACTTGAGGACATGCACCTGGAATGTCCGGTCCCTTAATTGGGAAGGTGCCGCTGCCAAGCTGGTTGATGTCCTCGTTAGAGTGAACGGACAAAAACTGAGGCGAGTAGGCCCTTGTATCATTTACTACAATGACCACATAAATGAGCGCAAATTTAGTGTGGGATTCGTGGTGGGCAAGAGACTCCGTCGCCAAGTTGTGTCATTCACCCCGGTGGATGAAAACTATCCCCGCCACGATATCAAAATCGTCCTTGGTGACTTTAACGCAAGGGTGGCCAAAAAGGTATCTTTGGTCCGTAAATTTAGCCTTCTCGATGAAACATCCCTAAATACTTTGAGGCTGATCGACTTCGCCGGTTCCCGAAATATGGTTATCGGTATTAGTAGCAGAATCCAGCATAAGAAAATACATCAAGCCGCCTGGCTGTCTCCGGATCGAAATTCACCAACCAGGGCCCAAATCGCGGCACACGTTAACGAGCGAAATTTATTAGTTTTTTTTTTTGTTTTCGGATAGTTGTACTCGCTATCGAATAGGCATTTTCGAAATTTGAAATTTTCTCATTCGATAACGAGTTCTCGTTTGTACGAAATAATCGAAATTTCATTCGTTAGCTATTTGAGAAACTTTAATGCACAAATTAATTAAAAAAATTTGAATATATCAGCTAAAAATAACCCGAGGGGCAAAATGTTATCTATTTTTCATTTATTTAGTTTATTTAACATGTAATATAATTATAACTAATAATTTGAGGACCAATGTAAACAAAATAAATATGCGTCAAAAATATTTGATGAGTGACTTTATGCTACAGAATCAGGACTTGGCAAACAATATTTTGCCTAATTGTGGGCAAGGCAAAGTTGCAGCAAATAAGCTATGGGAGTCATTGACTTTAAAACTGAACGCCGCCGGGCCACCGATGAAAGATGCTAAATCTTGGCGAAAAGTAAGATAAATAAAATAATAGATGATTAAAATAAAAATTCAAATACTTCTTTCTTTTGTTTTGTTTCGTTATTCGAAAATGTCATTTAGAGCTACACCAGGGAAGTTATTTTATAAAATTTCTATTCGTTTCGCATCGAGTGCGACGATTCGCACACTCGACACGTTACGAAATTTCATTCGATACGATTACTTGCTCGCTCACGACTGCCGCGATTCGGGCCCAGATCGTTCATGTCGTGAGAGACGGAAGACATGTCTCCACTGCCTTAAATGTGCGTGCGCTCCGAAGTCCTAACATCGACTCGGACTTGTTGCAGCCAAGATTCGCACCTGCCTATGTGCAGCAAAAAACGCCCGTCAACAAACACAAGGAAGCTTCGACGTCGAGAAGCTGCAATTACAAAAGATAGCAACATAACGATCGACCACAACACGTGAGGGATGGGATAGATACCGAGAGTTGAAGGGAGTTCTACCAAAAAATGCGGCGGCTTACAGAAGGTTTCACCGGAGCATACTCTTGTAGAACCCAAGGAAGCGATCTAGTAACCGATGCACAGAGCATACTAAAATTAAGGAGGTTACACTTCTCCAGCCTGCTGAATGGCAGTGAATGAATAACGCCAGGAGAAGGTGAACCCGATTCCCCAATCGATGACGATGGAGCAGATATTCCATTTCCCGACCATGAAGAGTTCGAAACAGCCGGGGACCGATGATTGCCGGACGAGCTATCCAAAGACGGTGGCTAAGCACGAATAAGGAGCATGCATCAGCTTCTTTGTAAAATATGGTCGGATGAAAGCAAACCCAACGATTGGAATTTAAGTTCAGTCAATCTGCCGAAAATGCAGCGTTCATTAGAACAGAGGTACGCAATTAAATTCTGTGTGAAACTCAGTAAATCTGCGACTGCCAGAAATTGCGGCGAATGGAAGTGTGCCAAGAAAATTTGAACATGTGTGAAAGTGACCCCCAATTCTTAAATAACGTAATCACAGGTGACAAGTCATGTATCTTTAGGTGTGATCCCTTCCTTTGCCTGAAAAGCAAGCATTTTGACAGAGGGAATCAAAACAGCATGCACCTCTGCTTTCAAGGCTATTCCGGAGAATGTCTTCCGTGATGCCTTCAATGCTTGGAAATCGTGCTGGCAGCGCAGCATCACAGCAGAAGGAGCCTATTTTGAAAGTTTTAAATAATTATAAAGATTGGTTCAATAAACTTTTTTAAATCGATTCAGTCCATTTACTTTCCGGACAAAACCTATAGGTATGTGTTAATAGTTCTAGTGTGATGAATGTAGTTATCTAAACAAAAAATTTACAATTTTTATATCAACCACACTTTGAAATTGAAAGAAATCGGATAAAAAAAAACTATATTCCTTTACACTGATATAATAAATACACTAGTTTGAATTACATAGGCTCGCACATAAATATTTTCTACATAAATAAAAAGTTCCTACGAAACTAAGTCAGGATTTGACATATAGAATGCGCTAATATGATATAAAATAAGACAGAAATCCGCTCGGAATTCCGTAAATACTCTCCCACTTTTGGGCCACTCAAATTGCGAAAGTACAAGGAGTTCTGTTACACCAGATCGTAGATCTTCTTTACTTGCTACTGTTAAACCTAATGCTTTTGTAGTTTTGCTTTAGGTAGCTATCGTACTTTCGGTAGTTTTAAGCTAAAAATTTCCTCATCTGGTGAATATACAAGATATGTTCCAAAAAAAACAGAACCTTTTGAATCCAGTGCCCCTGGTGGCGCCATCTATATGTCGACTGGGGAGTTAGAATCTGCTATTTTTATCGATCGTCCGTCAGAGAACTTCATGATATTTCGTCAAATGGATATGAAGTTATTGCGTTTTAAGTGTCAGTATGTTTGTGTTATCGGTGCGAAAATGAGCTTCGAACAACGAGCCAACATTATACAGCTACTCACACTCAAAATGGGACACTACTAAAAACTACTTATTTTGTATCATTCATCTTAAATATCTCTTATATGTGCAGTAATATTGTCGAATTTTTGTTTTGAAGTGAAAACTTCTTATGGCGCGTTGGGCACTTTTGTCGGTGAGCATTTTCAGCCGTTCTCGCGACAGATGAGATTTTACAGAGATATACTCCGCGTGTATTCTTATAATATATGTATACTATACGCGCTCTTTGCAGGGGCATTATGTATACTCAGAGTGTATAGGTATGCGAGAGAGCTGCATGCTATACGCAGTCTTTGCATGGGCATTCGTTCGTGCCCTCGCGACAGACGAGATTGAGAGTTTTTTATTTTTATTTTATAAATGAATATTAAACGGAAAATTATTATTTGGTAAATTTTGTTACGTACATGATACGTACATAAACAAATGCAACACGTTATTAAATAAAATTATCCAAAAATTGAGAAACACGTGGGGTATATATATGTTTACAATAGTGTACAATACTATTAGTGTACGCATAGGTATATATCAGCTGTCTCTTTCTTCGGCTAGGGAGACAACTTCCTATTTTACCAACAGTTACATTACAAGAATACAAGTTTGGCGCTAGCATTTAAAAAGATGCAGCGAATTTTTAAAGTTTGAAGTTGATACATTTTTACAAAATTAAAGAAAATTAAAAAATTTTGGGAAATTAGGAAAATTAACTCTATGCTCATTTCAGCTAAGAATTAAAAATTATCGGAAAGCCGGAAATGTAGGAAAATCTGAAAAATCGAAAATATACTCATTTTATTAAAGAATTTCACTAGGAACATGATTCGATGGTCGGAAAATCGCTAAAAATTATGGGAAAGCCGGAAAAGTTGGAAAACCAGAAAAATCGAAAACATACTCAATTTAGTAGAGAATTTCACTAGGGACGTGAATCGACGGTCGGAAAATCGCTAAAAATTATGGGAATGCCGGAAAAGTAGGAAAACCCGAAAAAATATATATGCTACGATTATAGCTTTAAAAAAATCTACATTTTTATTTTGATTATCGATTTGTCTTGAAAATGGATGCGGATGATTCAAATGATGCTCGAAAAAGAAAAAGAAAAACTCGATAGATGACTCCACTTATGAGGATGAAGAAGAAAAAATAAAACAAAAAAGAAAAGAATATGATAATCGATATAGAGAGAAACACCCACATAAGTCAGACTTAGCGAAACAAGCGAACAAAGATTATTGTAAACGATACAGAGAAAAACGAAGAACGTTAAAATTATTATCAACTGACCAAACGTTTGTACAACAAAGTATACCTCCCCAAATCGCTGGTCGATCTACCATAGATGTGCCTTATATACCTCGGACAGCAATCCATTTACCGCAGATGACATACATTCAGAAATAATACACAACGAGCAAATTACAGGTCCACCAAGCCATTCTGACGACAATCCTCCTATTCACAATGTCGCGGATATAATAGTTCCAAGTCAACCTCGCTCTCAGATTGTAAATGCTTCCTTACCTAATGTTCAGGTTCAAACATACTCTGATTTTCAACGAAACTCCTCTGCGCATCGATAATTTCAGAAAGATTTCGTTGCAAATGAATTCGGCCTTGCTTGTGATGTTTGCGACAGACTGTGGTTCAAAAAGGATTTGAGTTACTAAAAATATTGATTTTATAAAACCATTGCTTTACCGGAAATTAAATTATGTTCAACTTGCAACGCAGCAATTAAAAAGCAACGTATTCCACCGATGTCTGTTTACAATGGATTCAAATATCCACCTGTTCCTGCATCTCTGAAAGACTTTCCTTTAGACTTGGTAACCGAAAGGTTAATATCTCCAAGAATTCCGTTCATGCAAATTCATAGACTGCGACATGCACATGGTCAATATGGAATTTATGGACACGTCATCAATGTTCCAATTGAAGTGAATACAATGGTTAAAGTGTTGCCAAGGCAAGTAGATGATGATTATGCCACCACTGTTCATATTAAACGAAAAAAAAATCACAAATCTAGTTACGTATATGGTATAGTAAGGAAAAGAAGCATAAAAGTTTGGTTACGATATTTGAAAGACACTACTCATTACACTTCCTACGGTGTTGCAGTTGATGATCGTTTTTTGAATGACAACAATGAATGCGAAGTTGCAGATGATATTGTCTTTGATGAAGATGGCGACAATGACATTTTAGAACAGGTACCAATTGGCGAAAATTTAATAGCTCAGCAGCAAACATTGATGTGGGACGAAAATATGTCCTTGAGCATTGCTCATGGCGAAGGTACTCTATTTTATTTTTGTTCTTTTCTTATTTATTTTGTTAAGTTTGCAAAATAAACATATGTATGTATTTTTCAGGAAACGTTCCAATCAGTCTGCTATTCGAGGAGCACGCTGAAGAATTATCTTTCCCACAAATATATTTGGGACAATTTAGGCAATTCCGTGATGGTGTGGTTGCCACAGCTTTCATGATGGCAACCAGTGAACTTAGGAAATCTGATAGACGAGGTGTAACCCCTCAACACTTGCTATACATGGCGATGAAAATCATGAGGTTTCGAATCAAACAATCTCTTTCTATAGCATTCAGACATGTTGGCCAAGGTATTGCAATTAATAAAGAGCAAATACAGTCAGACGATTATATGCATGGCTGCATTGAGACCAATTTGGCATTTCTTCGCTCAATTCGGAATTCAGCATATTATTGGGCAGAAAGAAAAAGAGATATTTTTGCAATGATTCGACAATATGGTAAGCCTACTGTTTTCTTTACTATAAGTAATTTGAAAAACAATTCGGAAATATCTGCAGAACAATCTGCAATAATTGCATAACATTGAAAAAAGTACAAGCTAGTCAATATTATTATGAAAATATTACAATCTAAAAGGTTTAGTCCTTTTAAACAATACAGAGTTTTGCATTACTTCAAAAGAATTGAATTTCAACACAGAGGTAGTCCACATGCACATATTTTAGCGTGGTTAGATAATGCTCCTGAAGGTGCTCTTAACAAAGATTACAATAAAGCCATGGATCTCATAAATTTTTTGATATCAGTATCAGCCACCGAAGCTTCTGGTAATATTAAATTGCAAACTCATAGGCATTCTTTTACCTGCTATAAAGGAATAGCATCGAGAAGACAACAAAAACGTAGATTTGATGCTCCATTTTTGCCTGTTAAGGAAACAATGATTCTAACACCTATGAAAGATACTGAAGATTGTTTCCAACACTACAAGGCAAAATACAATTCAGTTAGTAAAAATTTCGAAATCTATGACTACGATGATTTTGCTTCATTTTACAGCGAAAATGATATCGATTCAAATGAGGAATACGTAAGGATAATTCGAGCGGGAATTAACGAGGTTTTATAAAAAGAGAACCTTCGGAAAAATGGCATAATCCTTTCAATCCATTCATTTTCAATGTTGTAAAAGCTAATACTGATTTTCAATTTATTACTGAAGAATACTCTTGTGCAGCTTACGTAGTAGAATACGTAAATAAGACTAATAGGGGCGTTAGCAATTTGCAAAGAAAAATCATCGAAGTTATGAATGAACATCCTCAATTCAATATTTTTGAAATTACTAAACATCTTAGTATCCATCTTTGGAATCAGACTGAGATGACGAGTCAAGAAGCTGCATTGTATCTATTGAGGGAGCCGATGTCAAAAAGTTCAACTGCGATCGAATTTATACCGACTATATGGCCAATCGAAAGACACAGAGTAAAGAAGACAATGAAGCAATTGAGTGAACTTGAAGACGATTCGACAGATATATGGAAAGAAAATTGGTTTGACAAATATGAGAAAAGACCCGATGCTATAGAAAATGTTTCTCCTGCTCAGTTTGTTTGTAAATATTACAAAAATAACTAAGGTGAATATGTAGAACGAGAAGAACCAAAAGTCATACGATATCGTAATTATGACATGGCTACAGACTACAATGAACACAGGAGAGAAATGGTTACTTTGTACAAGCCGTTCCGACACGAATAAGCTGAAATTATTGCGGAAATGCGGTGTATTCAGCTATATGATGAAAACAATACAGATCCCTATTTCAGTATGTTAATGTGGTTAACATTGACGAAGTAAGCATAGTTTCTGCAGAATTATTACAGCAAATTGGCGCACGTCTGAGGCAAATAACTGGCTTGCTTCAAAAAGATTTTGGTGGATTGGAAGCAATCCTTATCGGAGATTTGCGTCAATTGCCCCCCCTGCAATAGAATTTCAGGCGAAACACCTTGGCGAAAATTTAAACAATTTGAACTCAAGAAAGTAATGCGACAAGAAAATAGACTATTTTCTTCGATTTTAACTAAAATAGGAGATGGAACTATTTGAACACAAGAAGAATTGAATGTGATTGAATCTAGATTTGTTACTAAAGAATATGCGCAATCTGTATGTCCGGAAGGAACAATACTTATGTTTACAAATATTGCTGTCAACTAATACAACAATACAATTTTGAATAGTTATCAAAATAAAATTATTTCATTGGCATCGGATGTTTTCGTTGGCTGTCATGCCGACCAAGAAGCTTATGTTAGACAAAAGTTACACAAAATGAAACCGGACGAGACCGGCGGCTTACCATACGAATTAATTCTAGTTCCCAACCGGCCTTATATGATAACTACAAATATTGATGTAGCTGATGGTTTATCTAATGGCATTGTAGGTACATTAATTCATATTGAATCAAATGAAAATGATGAAATTACAAGAATTTGATTAAAGTTTCCAAAATCTGCTGGTCAAAAGCGCAAAACTAAGGCAAGAAATGACATTGAACGCTTGGAAATCGACAGAGATGCTGTGACAATTTCTGCTCAAACATTATCAATACCACTGAACAACAACAAAACTATAGTGGCGAAAAGAAAACATTTTTCACTAGTTTCGGCTTTGGCTATGACGATTCATAAGTCTCAGGCTATTTATCATCGGTCCGATGATTCTATGGCCACATTTTTTACAGATCATATGGAAGTGCATGCGAGATATACCAGTATGTTTAGCACTAATGCTTCGAATATTGGTGATATATGTATTTCATAATTACATTCTAATGGACAAACGATAATAATGGCTGCCGTTTATATTTCACCAAAACAGTCTTTACAAGCAATACGAGAGTTCTTGTATTCAAATTTATTCATTTATTCTAAAGCTGCTTCCACACTATTTATGATGAAGATTAATAGAAGATTCGATCATTATCCTATGATTTTGAGTGGAGATTTCAACATAAACTTCAAAAAGTGCCCACATTGCTTTGATAAACTTGATTTTTTATGTACAATTTCTCATGTCGCGAGCGCACCTAAAAATGCTCAAACAAAAAAGTGCCCAACGCTCAAGTTTTCACTTCAGCCTGCACACCCGGAGTGCAACCCCCCTTTGCTTGTTTATTTTATGTCATTACATTGAAACTTAACTAAAATTACGTTTTTGATTTTTTTTACAGTTTGATTTTTAAAATATTGGCATTTTTACATATTCATCTAGTTACTGTATGCTCACATTCAAAGTGGTACACGAGCAATTTTTTTAAAGTACCGATATTTTCCGGACGCTGCAGTCGGCAATTTCTACTTAAATCAGTGTGTTGTGATATTTCATTGTGTTCGTATGTTAATTTCTTCAAAATGTCACAAAAGCGTCAGACTACAGTCGAAGAAAGACAGATTGTAATAAATAATTATAAAAACAACAAATCGGTAAGAGAAATATCCAAAATAGTTAATAAGAACAAGAGCACGGTATTTAATATCAATAAGCGTTGTAAAGCCACTAATAATATTGAAAATGAAAAACGAAATTGCGCTGGTAGATGCAAATTATCCGACCGCGACAGGAGAAATTGTTTAAAACAAATCGAGAACGACCCACTCTTGTCAGCAGTTGACGTAAAAAATAAGTTAAAGGAAATAAAAATTGTAGATGCTAGTGGTGAATCAGTTCGACGAGTCTTTAGGAATAATAATTTTCCCGGCAGAGCATGCCGCCGAAAACCGTTAATATCTCAGAAAAATTAACAGTTGAGATATGATTTTGCTCGAAAACATATAAATGACATACCGACGTTCTGGTCCAAAGTAAGTGAAATTATTTTAAATTTTACCTACCGTTTTTAATTCTTTCGTAATCGCTTTAGGTTCTTTTTACAGACGAAACTAAAATAAATCTCTTTGGGCCGGATGGAAAAAGATTTGCTTGGCGGAAACCTAGTTCTGAACTTCATGATGCGGCGATTAAAAAAACAGTAAAATATGGCGGTGGGTCTCTTATGATATGGGGGTGTATGTCTGAGTCTGGAGTCGGTAAAATACACTTCGTCAACGGAATAATGGACTCTAAGTATTATATTGATATTCTTAAAGAAACTGTGAAGGAAAGCGCCGAAAATCTCGGCATAAAAGACGACTTCGTGTTTTACCTGGATAACGATCCGAAGCATAAGTCTTGGAATGCGCGAAACTGGCTACTCTATAATTGCCCGAAAGTATTGGAGACACCTCCCCAGTCTCCAGACTTAAACGTAATTGAGCATTTGTGGGCGGAATTGAAAAAAAGAGTTGCCAAACGTGGAGTGAAAAATATTACCGCTCTGAAGGACGCTGTAAAGGAAGAGTGGTATAATATTGATCCAGAATTTTGCAAAAAATTAGAGGGAAGTATGCCCCGACGTCTGCATGCTGTGACTTCCAGCAATGGGAAGTCAACCAAATACTAATCATGCGTCCAACGCAATATTATAATAAAATAATTTTAGTGTCCCACTTTAAGAGTGAGCTTCAATTTAAGCAATGTTCAAACCAAAATGCAAATTATTTATTTGTTTTATGAAATTCTTAAGCAAGGCCTCAATTTTGAGTATAAAATATAGGAATTGTGGACTTTTCGTAGTGTCTCATTTGGAGCGTGAGTAGCTGTATTTTGTTTTAGAATTTGTAAAACCGAAACGTTTCAATTCATGATACAAGTTTATGACGAATGATTGCCTAACCCAGGCCCGTCCAACATAATTTTGTGAAGGGCCAGGTTTAGCATTTTCATAACCGTAGCGGGCCAAAAAAAAAAATAAAATGACCTTCAGTTTTGGTATATTTATTTATATTTATAATAAGCAACATCACATAAATCTTAATATATTATTATTAATGTAACTATGGCCTTAGCATATAAAGATATTCTTATTCTTAAAATCTAATTAATGAGATGTCTGAAATTTTTTCTGTTTGCACAGCGCATCTATGTGAGCTGGAGTTTTAGAAGTGGCTATGCGCAAAATGCCTTTAAGATAACTATCTAATAAAGATGATCTGGTTTTTGATTTGTTAAATTTCATGCGAGAAAACAGCTGCTCGCAAACATATGTACAACCAAATAAAGAAATATGTTGAATAGTTAGCTTAGTAAGGTTTGGGTATTGACTGGGTGTAATATACTTTTTGTAAAATTCAATTAAGTTTGGAGGACAATTATTATATGCTGTTTTTAGATGAGAGCTGCTTTGCAATTCTATTAACTCCAGCTGTAAACTCTGCGCAGCGCCTTCAATTTCAACATCAAATGGATTTTGAAATATGTACTTTCATGCAGGGAGTTTGTGATTTGAAGTCTGCGAATCTGTCGTCAAACACGTTCCTTAATCTTTGTAACATCAACACGTACTTGTCAAAATCCAGGGTATCTTGCTTTTTTGTAGATAAGGTCTCCCAATGAATCAACTGCTTTTGTTTAGTTATATCAACCAGGAAAGCCAGATCAGCCAACCACTCCTCATCAGTAAGGAAAGTAATTTCTTGGTCTTTGTTGCCAAGAACAATCTTTAAGTCGTCCAGCAGGGAATAGAATCGTTTTAGTGTGGCTGCTCTGCTGAGCCAGCGAACGCGACTGAAATATACAATGTCTTCGTGATCTGAACCGACATCAGCCAGAAAAGCCTGGAACTGTCTGTGGTTAAGCCCTCTTGCGCGTATAAAATTAACTGTCTGCACTACTTTATCCATCACGTGTTTCAGGCCTATACAACTGGGATGCCCAAAGGCTATAAGAGATGGCGGGCCGGATGAAGGGCCTATGCGGGCCGGATGGTGGCCCGGGGGCCGTATGTTGGACAGGCCTGGCCTAACCCGTAGCAGAGTGCACCAGTGGTTTCAATGTTTTCAAAGTGGTCGTGACTACGATCAACATGTGGGCCAATCAAAATCTATGATCACCGGAAATTCCATCGAAACTGTGCGTGAATTCATCAAAAATCAGTAGGAATCATCATTGAAATTCATGGAAATGGAGTTGAACATCTCCAAAACATCGATTTATCGCATTTTGACTGAACATTTAGGCTTACGAAAGGTGTGTGCACGGTTTGTTCAGCTCAAATTGACTGACGACCAAAAATTGCTCAGAATCCAACGTTCGAAGGACATCATTAAAGAAGACAAAAAAGACAAAAACTTCCTTTACAATATCGTGACTGGTGACGAAACGTGGTGTTTTCAATATCATCCCGAAACGAAACGCCAGAGTGCTGAATGGAAGGCACTGGACGAGCCGAAACCCAAAAAATCGCACATGGAGAAGTCAAAAGTGAAGACAATGCTGATTTGTTTTTATGATTCCAAGGGTATTGTCCACAAAGAGTTTGTTTCACCAGCCAAAACGTTAATGCGGTATTCTACCTTGGAGTTTTGAAGCGTATTCGACGTGTTCGGCCTGAATATCGCAAAGATGAAAGTTGGCGTTTTTGCACGATAATGCGCCGTCTCATCGATCGACGCTTGTGACCAATTATTTGACAAATAATCACATTTTAACCATAAACCACTCCCCGTATTCACCTGATATGGCACCGTGAGACTTCTTCCTTTTCGAAAAAATACATTTGTCCATGAAAGGAAAGCGTTATGCATACGTAGAGCCCATTGAAATGGCTTGCACCGGCATACCGGCCAACGAGCTAAAACACTTATTCGGCATGCTTTTGGACCGTGAAAAAAGCTGTATTGAAGTAAAAGGAGACTATTTTGAATAAAATAAATTGATTTTGCCGAAAAAGCCACTTGTTCTGTTTTTTTTAAGTCCTGTTTACTTTGGAACGCACCTTGTAGAAAAGTTTTCTAAATTTGCCACAACATTTTTTCTCGAAGATAGGACTAGCCAAACAATAATCGAGAAAATAAACTAATATACATAAGTCACATAGAGGGCACTTAAAAAACTTATTGCTAATAACGAATTTAAAAGCATTAATGTTAAA
This sequence comes from Bactrocera neohumeralis, assembly GCF_024586455.1. Lineage (NCBI taxonomy): Eukaryota > Metazoa > Arthropoda > Insecta > Diptera > Tephritidae > Bactrocera > Bactrocera neohumeralis. The sequence goes on from NW_026089623.1 coordinate 19,979,502, forward strand.
GATTTCCTCAGAAACGAAAGTATTGAACTACATTTCGTTAAACCGAATAACTTCACCGACAATTCTGATGTAGAATGCCTACACAATACACTAAAAGAAAAAATAATAGTATTAGGTATAGAAAATAAAAATTCAAGAATGGTATAATAACAGTTACCACTCAGTTATAAAAGAAAATCCCTTTAATATGGAAGAAGGTAAGTGCAACAAGAACACAATCTATGAAAGAATATTTAACTAAAAGTCTTAGCGAATAAATAAGAGTATTGAAAACAGAGAACAATATGTGGAAGGAAGAAATATAGGTTACGTAAAGAATTATAAAAGTGTTACGCATAGTGAACAACCGAAGTTTATAAAAAAATCTAAATGTTATACATTTAAACAACGTTAAACGGAAATACAAAGTTGCAGAGACAACGGATCCTGAAACTTTTAATCCTGACAACAATTTGGACCCTGGGGCTGGGACAAGTAACCGTAGATAAAATATTAACCAATAAAGAATATATATAGAGATACAAACAGGCGATGCTGATATAGTTAAGTCATATATAAGAATACTACATGTATTAAATCCACAAGAAATATCAGAATTACTAAATGAAATAGAATCGAATATAAAATCGGCACATTTACAAGTAGGACAGACAACACTAAACATGCAAATTAAATTTATTGGAACTAAAAAAAACACAATCACATCCCATAGACAAAAAAGATGCCTACTAAATGCAGTAGGGAGCGTACAGAAATGGCTTTAGGGTACCATAAACCATAATGACAGACAAAACCTCGAGCAATACCTCAACATTATCGACATAATAATATGTATTATTTTTGCTATCAAAATTCCAACTGAATCAGTAACACACATCTACATATATTACTACCGCTAGGAGACAGTAGCGACTTTAAGTTAATGTTTCAACAAGTATACGAGGTGTGTTCAAAAAGTATCGCGAATTTTGTGTTTTTTTTTTAATTATTTATTTATTCATGAATATCTATTTTGTCCCCTTCAAAGTAATCCCCATGAGATATGATTCTGTTGGAATGTGCGGTACACCCACATATTGGGGCAGACTCGAGTTGCTGATCTGATGGCAGAGTCAGACTGATTCTTACTACTGAACAGAAAACAACGCTTTTAATCTATAACTGACGCAGTCGAGCGGAACGGTTCTATATTCTCTCTCAGCTCCGCTCAGCTAGCCAAGAAAAGCTAAATAAAAGCTAAATAAATTATTATTAAACAAAAGTACTGTTAATAAAAGAAAAGTGGCAAAGATACAGCTAATCATATAAATCCGAAGCAGAACAAAATAATACATTTGAGTTGTAAAATTATAGCAAAAGCAGAAACAAAATTAAAAAAGTGAAAGAATTTGTGAAAAGTGCAAAACAAAAATTATTTTGAGAAAAAATAAAGAAAACTGTTGAAAACCCTAAAAGTGAGCTCTAAAATATTCCATCGGATTACTGCATTTGGATTACCTTTAATACAAATAAAACTACAGCAACAGCGGATACAGCAGCAGCAGCTTTAACAAAAAAAAAATAACAATATCAACAGCAGCAACAGCGGAGACAGCAACAGCAGCTTTAGCAAAAAAACAACAACATAAACAGCAACAACAGCAGCAGCAGCTATAGTGCAGAAAAGTATTGTAAGAATAAATTAAATATTGATATTTTAAGAAAACAATTTAAATAAAATGGCTCATAATAATAGGAATTTAGAAAACTGGGTAGTAGAAATTACACAATTGTTAGAATTAAATGCAATAAATAATCAGAGGTCAATAAGACAACGTATTGAAAAAGATTTAAAGTATGTAAATTCATTTGACGGTAATGCCGCCAATTGCCAGCATTCATTGAGGCAATAGATAGGATTCTGAGGGATTATTTAAACCAGGAACAAGAAGTTTTTAGAGTAGTGTATGATTTTAAAATAAGCGGGAAAGCAAAAAATTATTTGCACCTTGCCCCACTAGTTAGTTGGGAAGATTGCAAAATAAAACTTAAACAACATTTTAAGCCAAGAAAAGATCAGATGACTATAACTAGAGAAATAAATACATTACGAGTAGGTAGCATTAGTGAGTTAAGCAGGAGAATCAATGAAATAATTCATGCTATAACTGAATTTGGAGCTCTGGATGTAAACGGAGAGGCAATGAAGGAAATTTTTTCAGGTATGCTTATTCAACGTATTAAGCAAATCCCATTGGGGACTTGTGCTTATGCAATAAGGAACTCAATTTCATTGACTCAGTTATCAGGAATTATATACAGTTTCATAGGGCTAGACGATAGAAATTTAAATCCTATATTTTTAATAAGAAACAGAAATTCAAACCAATTTGATCAGAAGGCAAGAAATTTTAATAGTAACCAAAATCAAAATAATCAAAGAATAAACAACTTTAGGAGACAAAATATTGGGGATCAAAACAATGATCGTTATTATGCACAAAATAATTCGGGACGATACTCACAAAGAAATACTAACTTTTCAGGGCAAAATAATTATCATCCAAATAATCCACAGAGCCAAACTAATTATCGGACAGGAAATTCAGGCCAATATACAAATCAATATCGTAATAATAATATTAATAATAATAATAACGGCTATGGTAATTCAGCAAGACAAAATATACAGAACGGCACTCGGCAAACAAGACGTTCAAATGGCCCAACACACATGGATGTTGATGGTGTGAGCAGGACAGAGGAAACGAATAACAACGAATTTTTTACCAATTAGCCTCGGAAAATCAAAATAAAATATTAACCCTGTAACCGGCGAGCCTGCCTTTAGACGGTGTATAATTAATATTTTGCTATGCAGCTTTTATATTTGAAATCTCTGTTCTAACAGTAAATATCAGCAGACAACAACACAATTCTCTTATTGAAACAAATTACAGTAAGCATTCGTCTTTTGATTGCAAATCGTTGAGTGCTAAAGTCAATTTTTTGACAAAGTGTGTAAAATAATTATTTGTGTATCAAGTGGAGTTTTTAAAATAGTATAAAATCGTTAAAATTCATGATTTTTGTGAACAAAGATTTTATCATATAGGTAAATATGTATATATTCTTTTATGTTTTGTGCTTTATTGTTAAGTTTTTAGCAAAGCTTTGTTTGTAGCCGGTGAAAATTGAACACCGTCTAAAGGCGGATCTGCCGGTTAAAAGCAAATTTTGCATACATATGGCTCTAGTCCATTTTCCTTATCATTTCATTTTTCTTTAAACATTTTTGGGTTTTAAACAATCTGGGAAACAATTAGCAGTTTGAAAATGTTTTCACAAAGAAAAAATTTTAATTTCTCAAAATTAATGGATGAGGAAATTGAAGAACTCATGGCTGAATCGGTGGATGGCGCAGATTCAGAAGACGATTTCGACGACGATAATGATGATTTGGAAGACCCAGATTTTTAATTACTAAACGTAAACATTGCAACATTTCAAGAAGAGTGGGATAATGCAGAAAACAACGATTTTGAAAATATCTTTAGAAACTCAGAAGAACATCTGGCAGAAGTGCATAACAATGTGGAGCAGTCTGACGAGTCTTTACCATCAAAACCTGGGAAAACAAAAACAAAACAAAAAGGGCACGATCACCTCTACCAGAAACTGAAGCTGGTGAAATTCCAGTAGTATCCAATGCGGGGGGGTTTAGCGGAAATATAAAAGATATTTCCCTCCAAAATCCAGAGTTCAGAAAAATTTTATGGAAAAAAAAAATTCTTGAACTTGAAAAAAATTATGTAGTTTTTCAAGGAGACAAGGAATTGCCGCAACAATTCAAAGAATTAACCACACCATTACGTTGCTTTAATTATCTTTTCAACGATGACTTGCAAAATGAAATTGTGTATCAGAGCAATTTGTATGCAAAACAGCAAGATGTTTCTACAAACTTTACTTTGACATCGTGTGATTTAAAAAAATATACCGGAATTTTGATTTATATGTCTGTGTACCGATATCCCAGTGTCGAGAGTGACTGGTCCAAACATTCTTTCGAGCCCGTTAGAAACGCAATGACTTCCAAACCGTTCTTTTCAATCAGAAAATATCTTCACTTCAATGATACCAAAAAAATGAAAACACCACAGGAAGCAGGGTTTGATGAACTGTATAAAATTCGTCACTTATTGATAGACTCAATATGCAATTTGATTCCGTGCTCGGTCGCTATCACATCAGAGTTAAGACCAAAAAATGGACTTTGCGTTTATTTTATCACTTAATTGATATGTCGATAGTAAATTCATACCTGCTTTTTCAGCGTATTCATGGAATTAACTGTAAAGATATTTATCATAAAAAATTACCAAATTTTCGTATTGAAGTGGCTGATGTACTTTGTCGTTATGAGGAGACTAACGCCAAAAGAGTTGTCGGTAGACCTCACAGCCAAAGTCCACAAATACAAAAATTGAAGAAATCGTATGATCCACCCGATGACATTCGTTTTGATGGAGTTGGACATATGCCTGACATATGCCTGACGTTTGAGTGGCAAAAAAGTATACAAACTTCCGGGATGTAACTCCGAAACACAAATGTATTGTACTAAGTGTAAATTAAATCTGTGCCTCTCAAACAATAACAAATGTTTTCAAATTTATCATCAAAACAATAAAAAGAACTGAATAAAATTTCAAGTAAAATCATCCTCTAATAAAAGTTTTTTATTACGTTACCAGGCAGGTCCGCCTTTTGGCGGTCAACATATTTTCTCACCTGGAAGGTAAGTTTAGATTTTAACAACATATTTTCTCACCTGGAAGGTAAGTTTAGATTTTTTTAATCGAAAAAAAATTGTCCGTTTAGAGGGTTAATTTCACTTACTTTGTTTAACAAAAAATGGTGTGCATTGGTAGACCCAGGCTCTACTATTAGTATTATGAAACAAGTAAGGAAGGGCTAAGTTCGGGTGTCACCGAACATTTTATACTCTCGCATGATAAAGTGATAATCGAGATTTCATTATACGTCATTTTTATATTTTTCAAATACCGTATTTTTGTAAAGTTTTATTCCGCTGTCATCATTGGTTCCTAATGTACTATATATTATACAGAGAAGGCAACAGATGGAATTCAAAATAGCTTTATATTGGAAGAAGGCGTGGTTGTGAACCGATTTCGCCCATATTTCCTACACGTCATCAGGGTGTTAAGAAAATATTATATACCGAATTTCATTGAAATCGGTCTAGTAGTTCCTGAGATATGGTTTTTGGTCCATAAGTGGGCGAGGCCACGCCCATTTTCAATTTTTTAAAAAAGCCTGGGTGCAGCTTCCTTTTGCAATTTCTTCCGTAAAATTTAGTGTTTCTGACGTTTTTTGTTAGTCCGTTAACGCACTTTTAGTGATTTTCAACATAACCTTTGTATGGGAGGTGGGCGTGGTTATTTTCCGATTTCTTCCATTTTTGAACTGTATATGGAAATGCCTGAAGAAAACGACTCTGTAGAGTTTGGTTGACATAGCTATAGTAGTTTCCGAGATACGTACAAAAAACTTAGCAGGGGGCGGGTCCACACCACTTTTCCAAAAAAATTACGTCCAAATATGCCCCTCCCAAATGCGATCCCTTGTGTCAAATTTCACTTTAATATCTTTATTTATGGCTTAGTTATGACACTTTATAGGTTTTCGGTTTCCGCCATTTTGTGGGCGTGGCAGAGGGCCGATTTTGCCCATCTTCGAACTTAACCTTCTTATGGAGCCAAGGAATACGTGTACCAAGTTTCATCATGATATCTAAATTTTCACTCAAGTTACAGCTTGCACGGACGGACGGACAGACGGACGGACAGACGGACGGACGGACAGACAGACATCCGCATTTCGACTCTACTCGTCACCCTGATCGATTTGGTATATATAACCCTATATCTGACTCTTTTAGTTTTAGGACTTACAAACAACCGTTATGTGAACAAAACTATAATACTCTCCTTAGCAACATTGTTGCGAGAGTATAAAAATCAAACTTCGTACATTATAAGTTACCGGTTCTAGAAAAAAATAAAACAATAATTAGAACACTGAATGGTGATATAAGAGCGTCAAACGAAAGAGTTAAGACACCATGTCCGCTAGAATTTAAATACCCTCACAATGCTAGGATGAGATGGTTGAAAATAGACTTTGAAAAACCGTACGATCTTCTACTAGGAAACGATTTTATATTTAATAATTTCAATATAATCGATATTGAAAACGAAGAAATTGAGCTTAAAAATGGTGTTAAAATTCCGTTTTATTCAAAAACTATCCAAGAGCAAGTACATATATGCATTGGAAGAAAATAAAATGCAAAACATTCAACTCGATCATTTAAAATCAAATGAACGAAAGGAGGTTGAAAAATTGCTAAATAAATATGAAAAATTGATGTATGAAGAAGGCGATGCCTTGACAAACACAAAAACGGTGGTCCACGAAATAAGGACAACCACAAACCAGCAAATTAATTCAAAAATATATAGGTTACCTCCGAAACATGAGGAAGAAGCAATAAGACAAATTAGGGAGCTAGAAAAACAAGGTATAATTCGGAAAAGTAGGAGTAAATATAGTTCACCTATTATCATAGTACCAAAAAAATGTGATAGTATGGGCAATAAAAAATTTCGTTTAGTAATCGATTACCGTAGACTAAAACAAATAACTGTCGATGATAAATATCCTTTACCAAACATTGATGGAATCTTAGACAAGTTGGGCAAGGCGCAGTACTTCAGCACTCTTGATCTAGCCAAAGGTTATTATCAAATTTTTGTGGATAAAAAAGGATATTGAAAAGACAGCTTTTGTATCTCCGGTGGGATTATACGAATATATAAGAATGCCCTTCGGACTAAAAAATGCTCCGGCTACCTTTCAACGACTAATGAATGACATATTACGGGAATACATAAATAAGATATGTGTCGTTTATTTGGACGACGTATTAATCTTTTCAACGTCATTGGACGAACATTTAAACTCATTAGAGAAAATTTTTTCAAAGTTAAAGGAACATAATTTAAAAATTTAGATAGATAAATGTAGTTTTCTAAAGAGAGAAACAAAATTTTTGGGGCATACCTTAACAAAAGAAGGGATTAAGCCAAATCAGGACAAGATAGCAGCAATACAAAATTTGAAAATACCTAGAACCGAAAAACAATTAAAAAGTTTCTTGGGAGCCACTGGTTATTATAGAAACTTCATTAGAGACTAATCAAAAATTGCATATCCAATGACTAAATATTTAAAAAAGGGTTATAAAATAAATTCAAGAGATCCGCGGTACAGTGTGCCACATTAGCAGAACTTTAAATAACCATGAACAGAAATATGCTACAACAGATAAAGAATTCCTAGCCATTTTATATTCAATAACTATTTCAGGCCGTACATATGTATATGCCACAAAATTTAAAATTAAGTATTTTTGAATAATAAATATAAAGAAAGGGAGTTTTCACAACGGCACCAAAGGTGGCTATTGAAACTGCAAGAGTTTAATTATGAAATTGAATATCAGAAAGGGAAAAATAATGTTGTAGCAGATTTTTTAAGCCGAATTCAAAATTCTCCAAAAATCGACGAAAGTAATGATGAAGAATCCAATTTAGAAATGTCAGATACAATACATTCCGCAGAAGAGGAACTATTAGAACACTTCTTCATAAAAGAAGAAATTGTTAACAAGTATAAGACCCAAATTATAATAACATATAGTCCCCAAACAGAAGTTCAAATAAAACATGGAAGGAAAGTAATTGAGATCAACCCTATTGATACGGAGAACATATTGAAAAATATTTTCCGAAGATATATTGACAAGGGCAAAGTGGGTATTTTTTCCGAAGTAGAGGAGACCGATTATCACAAAATTCAACTACTACTGATAAGCATGTTTTCTTGTAATAGCAAGGTGCAATTCATAAAATGTACAAAAAAAGCAACAAAAATTATACAAGAAGAAGATCCGCATAAACAAATTTCACTTTACCATAGTAATGAGTCAATGCATAGCGGAATAAACGAGACTTACAATACACTTAAGGATAAAATATTCTATCCAAAATTAAGGGAACATGTACAGTTAATTATAGGTAATTGCGAAAAATGCAAGCAAATTAAATATGACTGGAAACCGTTAAAGCCGAAGTTCAAATTAACAGAGACACCTTCAGATAAAAATGAAATAATACATGTGGACATTTTTCATTTTAAAAAGCAGTCATTTGTCACAGTAATTGATAAACTAATAAAATTTGCAGCAGCATATAATATAATTGACAGAAATTGGAGGGCAAAGAAGGCCATCATAATTGAACATTTTAGGAAATTTGGGAAACCAAAGAAGATCATCATGGACAACGAGTTCAGGGCCGAACAGTTAATTCAGTTCTTAAATACAGAAGGAGTCGAAGTACACTTAACAAAGCCAAACTCTCATACAGGTAATGCAGACATTGAGAGACTACACTCAACCTTGTTAGAAAAACTAACAGGAATTGAGGATCCAAGTCTCTCAACAGAAATGAGGATACAGATCGTTATAGGTAACTATAATGATCGCTATCACTCAACCATAAGATGTACACCCAATAACGCAAGAAATAGTATTGATCCAACCATTTTAAAAAATACAATAGACTAGAAGAAACAACTCACCATACACAATAGAAATGGGTACAGAGAAGGCTATTGAACTGATATCGACCGGACCGATAAAAAATTACAAAAGAGTACGGCATAAAGATCAACCGTATTACCGAATTAATCCACTACAGAACGTTCATCCGACTAATATAAAAAAGACCAATGAAATTGGCAAATATTGAAAACCCAAACGAGAGGGATGAAGATACATTTAGCTTAAGGGCATTTAATGGGGATAATAACACATAAAAACAAAAAAAAAAAACAGAAATGTGGTGTCGTGGGACACCAGGTAGGAACGAAGTTCCTTCGGCTAATGTAGAATCGATACAATTTGCAAAAAAAACAAATTAATTTTATGTAGATTGTCTTGATATTTCTCTCAAATTTGCTGATTAGTTTTTATTTAAGTACAGATAAGTTTTAAGAAAATTTAGGATTTTAAGAAATAATGAATTACGTAAAATAAAAAATAATTCAAATTATAACTAAAATAACAAAAAATATGTCTCTTTATTCTTGTTTGACACCATAAAATTACATAGAAATAGAGAGAGATGGAATGAAAGAATGAAAGAAAGAGGGAGAAAGAGAAAGATAGTATGCACTACTCGCTGGTGTATACGACTGTCGCACCTGATTTTTTAAGGAATTGAAAGAATATGGCAACACAATGACACATTCAAAGCTCTAAAGCTTATTCACAAAAGCGCAACAGAAACTTTTTCAATGGTGAATAAATGTGCAGGGGAGCGAACACTTAGTTAGAGCCCGCCTAAAAGTATGCAATTAATACTTAGGATGTTCACGATAAGGTGGTTTTCGGGTTATGTGGTTATGTCAGAGAATGTAAAGTATAGAAAAGGCAGAGAACTTAAAAGTATAGAGAAGGTGCAGGTTCGACAGCGAACATTTGTTAGATTTAAAGTAAGGAATTCACCTCACAGCTATAGAAGTCTCGCTGTAAAATGTTAACATTTTTAACAGTTCTTCACATATTCAACAAAGAATATGAGAGAAAGAAATATATGTATGTATTTTCGGAATATGATGGCATGGCATATATGCCAAAGCAGATAATATGAAGAGAGATAAATATATTAACATGCCCATGACGATTTTCGTTTAATTCCATTGTTTCGTATTTAATTCCATTTTTAACAGCGAATAGTTTGTACAAAGCACACTCTCACACAGAGAACATAAACAAATTTTTTATGTTGTTGTCTCACATGCCCAAGAATATGAAGAGACATAAATATATGTATGTATGCATGCTCCTTATGATGCTCCCAACAACAGCATTGTGATATTTTCATGCTTCAATTTTTCTTTCGACTTGGGAATCGCAATGTATGCAAATATGTATGCTTTTGCGTTTTGCCGTCGGCATTTCCATATTGACATGTAAACGTAATTATGATATGAGTATATTTTGTATGAATGCATGCATAGTAATATTTATTGTCAATTTAGACTTGCATATTTAATAATGTTCTTTGATTTTTACATAATATACTATTCTAATAAATATTTTTATATTATATTTCCTACTAATAGAAATTAAATTTATCACAACAATATATACATATGTATGTATGTGTGTATGCATGTCTGTACATCTTCTATCATATTAATCTTATGTCTCTGCACATGCTCATATCATAATATTATTATGTATGTATGTATACGCAAGTGCGCATTCAGAAATTCAAATCATGATGTTATCACTTATCAATATAATGTATTACATGCGCGCGCATTGATCTGCATATTCATGCATTCATACATATATATTTATATGTACATATATTTGCATACACTTCCGAACAAATAAGGCAGAAGCATACAAACATACATATGCGTACACATGTGAATATGTCGCCAACAAAAAATTGAAGCATTGTTCTACAAAAACAACAATTGTCTAAATAGCAAAAGCACCACAAGTCAATATGGCTGCCAAATTGGCGAAGTTCAAATGTAGTAAATTTTACAACAAAAACGATTTCATTCATAAACGCAGGCGCAAATTCCACAAGCGACCTCGCTTGATTCATAGAAACAGACGCCGTAACATCTCCCCGAGCATGCCTTCGCCAACAAGTGTCTTTTCGCGACGATGGCAAAAGCTAAAAATCATAAATTGAACAACTTTCTGATGATTCTTCACAGAAAGAAGTGACAAAAGTGGCAACATAGCCGTTGTCGATTTACAATATTTGTCTAAAATATTTTTCCGTGACTCGCAAAAATCTGCGTCGATATGTATGTACGCTCACACATCTTCATACATATTTACGCTAGCTTCTTGGCGACTCTGTTCGAGCAGCAAGGGAAGCGGTAACAATCGGCGATCGTTTGTTAGTTTCTTTCGGCACAGCACGGATTTTCTACCAACAACACAATGTTGTGGCGCTTTACCGTCGCGTCAGTGTTTCGACACATAGAAGTACTGAACACAATGAGCGCGACCGACTGCAAGCGAATATATTAGAATACACACGTTCTTAGGGACACAGTTATTGAGCCAGCTGCACAACTACATAACTGTGTCCATAAGAACGTGTGTATTTGACAGATGTCGCTTGCAGTCTGTCGTGCTCAATTTGTTCAGCACTTGACTATTTGACAAAACGCAAGTTTCGGCCATTGGTTGACCGTGGCAACGCAGATACGAAAGAAGCGTGCGACACTTGTTATTATGAATGTACATATGTATGTATATGGCTCGCATTTGCTTTCGTAAGCATACAGACAAATGTGCCAAAGAAATAATATATGTACATACATATGTATATGCCATAGAAATTCTATTGGTGCAAATATGGAAATGATAACGAAATAATGCGAATATGCATATTTCATGAAGGTCATCAATTTTCTTTGAAGAAATGAAGTTCATTTGACACATCTTCGCTTTGTAATAGACGAAATAAATATAACTTTTTTGAAATAATTAAAAAATTAAAAAATTTAATTAATTATTTTTTATCTAATTTTTTACGATTTTGTAAATAACTAAAATTTTTACAATTTTTCTGAAAAAAAATGGTTCATATGATACAAGATCACGCATATGTATATGTCTCAGAGCACGGCGAATTCCTTAGACAAATTCTATCAGATCTGTTAGCCGCGCAATCGAACCGTCATACAGATTTCGATTTGCACCTTCTCTATGTTTTTAAGTTTTCTGGTTATGTGATTAAGTAAACAACTACAAAATGCGGTATGACATAATAACCAACTTTGACCAACCTAAGCCCTTGTTTACAGATTAAGGGGTTGTCTACTACAGATGATTAAAGTTATATCCTCTAGCAGTTCTTCTAATACTTCATCCATTGCATTGTGACACTGTTCAGGGCGCAAGATGTCTGCAAATTTTAAACAAAGAATTTTTAGAACGCTTAAAATTCGGATTATTTAATAATTTTAGCCATCTTCGAACTTAACCTTCTTATGGAGCCAAGAAATACGTGTACCAAGTTTCATCATGATATCTAAATTTTCACTCAAGTTACAGCTTGCACGGACGGGCGGACAGACAGACATCCGGATTTCAACTCTACTCGTCACCCTGATCACTTTGGTATATATAACCCTATATCTGACTCTTTTAGTTTTAGTACTTACAAACAACCGTTATGTGAACAAAACTATAATACTCTCCTTAGCAACTTTGTTGCGAGAGTATAAAAACTTATATTTGATGATATTATAGCCGTGTTTTATCAAGTATTTGTCTTCATTTAAACTCAATACTGATACAAAAAATCTGTAATTTTGGTTTGTTTAAACTTTCATCTGTCAAAATGAAGTTTCGCGCTATTGCCAACTACTTTCTGTTTCGAAAAAACCTAGCTATTGTGAATGGAAAAAAGCGATGACCTGGCAATGCCTCTAGTTCAATATACAAGCTATGATAGCTTATGACAAGCCAACATAATTATGTTGGCTAAGGCTTCCATATCAGGGCATGCACCTGGAATGTCCGGACCCTTAACTGGGAAGGTGCCGCTGCCCAGCTGGTTGATGCCCTCGTAAAATAAAGGCTGACATCACCGCCGTCCAAGAAATGCGATGGACGGAACAAGGACAGAGACGAGTAGGTCCTTGTGACATTTACTACAGTGGCCATATAAAGGAGCGCAAGTTTGGTGTTGGATTCGTGGTGAGAAAAAGACTCCGTCGCCGAGTACTATCATTCACTGCGGTGAATGAACGTCTAGCCACAATCCGCATCAAAGCGAGGTTCTTCAACATATCGCTGATTTGCGCCCACGCCCCGACGGAAGAGAAGGACGATGTGACCAAAGATGCCTTTTATGAGTGCTTGGAGCGCACTTATGAAGGCTGCCCACGCCACGATGTCAAAATCGTGCTTGGCGACTTTAACGCCAGGGTGGGCAAAGGAGGTATCTTGGCACTGCGGTCGGTAAATTCAGCCTCCATGTCGAAACATCCCCAAATGGGTTGAGGCTGATCGACTTCGCCAGGGCCCGAAATATGGCTATCTGTGGTACTAGATTCCAGCACAAGAAGATACATCAAGCTACCTGGTTGTCTTCGGATCGAAAAGCCACCAACCAGAGTGATCATGTTGTGATAGACGGAAGACACATCTCCAGTGTTCTAGACGTGCGTACGCCCGTCAATAACTCATTATAAGGGAACTGTGGTACGGCATTTCAAACTCCTTAATCATACGCACATACCTTTTTGTGTTTTTTCCGCGCTAATTTGCAAAATAAATTTAATTTTTCCCTTATAACAGCGTGCAGTTAATTGTATTTTTCCTCTTTATTCGCCGTTGTTATTTTGATCGATCAGCTGTTCCCCTCCTCGTGTTTTCGATTTTCCTTTTGGTTTGCGCATTGCAAGTATCAGCTGTTCCCTTTTTCTGTTCTGTTCTGGCATTGCCAACCGTTTTGTTTTTAGTTAAGCATTAAGGCTAGGGACTGAACATACACAGCGACGGGTGTTCCCAGAGTATTTTTTTTTCTCGGAGGAGTACGGGGCGAACACCGTATAATCCTTTTCGAAGGATTTCCAAAATAATGAGAACGCCGCCTAATGGAAAAAAGGAGGAGTCCGCCGCCGCTGGACCAAATAGGCAATGTGATGCTGCCGATCAGGTAAGCAAAAGCGCTAAACCCGAGAAATCGCAAAACGGAGAAACGGCTAGCAGTTTTAGCAAATTGGGAAAAAAAATTAAAGAGTTGGAGAGCATGATGGCCGGCCAAAAGCATATTAACCAGGCTATGCGCGAACTTTTGAGCAATATTGTGACATTACACGCCAAAGCCGAAAAAGTGGAAAACCCACCGAGAAGAGTGTTAATAGGAAAATCATCTCAAGTCCCTATTGGTAGATATGATAATACCCCAAAACGATTGCGAGAGGCATCAGGCTTTTTACCACCCACAAAAAAGCCAAAAAACTTAATTGGAAAGGAGCAATTATCGTATAGTGGAGGCGCAAAAATGGATGGAGGATGGAGTCATGTGTAGAAGTTCACGCAAGTGAGGAAAGTTCTCTGATCGCCATTCACTTGGGAGTGGCCAGAAACGATTCTTTTACACATGGCTCAAGCAGCTCACTACTTCCGGTCTTTGACCAAGTATCCTCTGGGTAGCCTAAGAACATCCGTTCGAAGGCGAGCTAAGGTGAGAAGGCGAAACATTCCCTACAAGGGTTGTGCGCTGGGTTTGGGACCCGCCACGTAAAAAGACCCCCAATGAAAAATTATAACCAGCCTCGGATGAGAGACCCCCCTTTGAAGACGACCATGGCAAACGAAATAAGGACTACGAATTGAGGGCATGCACCTGGAATGTCCGGTCCCTTAATTGGGAAGGTGCCGCTGCCCAGCTGGTTGATGTCCTCGTAAAGACAAAGGCTGACATCACCGCCGTCCAAGAAATGCGATGGACGGGACAAGGACAGAGACGAGTAGGTCCTTGTGACATTTACTACAGTGGCCATATAAAGGAGCGCAAGTTTGGTGTAGGATTCGTGGTGGGAGAGAGACTCCGTCGCCGAGTACTATCATTCACTGCGGTGAATGAACGTCTAGCCACAATCCGCATCAAAGCGAGGTTCTTCAACATATCGCTGATTTGCGCCCACGCCCCGACGGAAGAGAAGGACGATGTGACCAAAGATACCTTCTATGAGCGCTTGGAGCGCGCTTATGAGAGCTGCCCCCGCCACGATGTCAAAATCGTGCTTGGCGACTTTAACGCCAGGGTGGGCAAAGAAGGTATATTTGGCACTACGGTCGGTAAATTCAGCCTCCACGACGAAACATCCCCAAATGGGTTGAGGCTGATTGACTTCGCCGGGGCCCGAAATATGGTTATCTGTAGTACTAGATTCCAGCATAAGAAGATTCATCAAGCTACCTGGCTGTCTCCGGATCGAAAAACTACCAACCAGATCGATCATGTTGTGATAGACGGAAGACACGTCTCCAGTGTTTTAGATGTGCGTGCGCTCCGAGGTCCTAACATCGACTCGGACCACTATCTTGTTGCAGCTAAGATTCGCACCCGCCTCTGTGCAGCAAAAAAACGCGCGCCACCAAACACAAGGAAGGTTCGACGTCGAGAAGCTGCAATCACAACAGACAGCCGAACGATTTTCTACTCGGCTTACACTCCTGCTCTCTGAGAGCACTCGTCAACAACTCGGTATAAGGGAACTGTGGGACGGCATTTCAAACTCCTTACGTACAGCTGCAACCGAAACCATTGGTTTTCGGAAAGTGCAAAAGAACAGCTGGTACGACGAGGAGTGCCGTGTCGCAGCGGAGAGAAAACAGGCTGCCTACCTCGCAACGTTACGATCGACCACTACACGTGCGGGATGGGATAGATACCGAGAGTTGAAGAGGGAAGCGAGACGCATTTGTAGACAGAAGAAGAAAGAGGCTGAAATGCGTGAGTACGAAGAGCTTGATAAGCTGGCCGACAGGGGTAATGCTCGAAAATTCTACGAAAAAATGCGGCGGCTTACGGAAGGTTTCAAGACCGGAGCGTATTCCTGTAGAACCCCCAAAGGTGATCTAGTCACTGATGCCCAGAGCATACTTAAATTATGGAGGAACACTTCTCCAGCCTGCTGAATGGCAGTGAACGCACAACACCAGGAGAAGGAGAACCCGATTCCCCAATCGATGACGATGGAGCAGACGTTCCATTACCCGACCATGAAGAAGTTCGAATAGCAATTGCCCGCCTGAAGAACAACAAAGCGGCAGGGGCCGACGGATTGCCGGCCGAGCTATTCAAACACGGCGGCGAAGAACTGATAAGGTGCATGCATCAGCTTCTTTGTAAAATATGGTCGGACGAAAGCATGCCCAACGATTGGAATTTAAGTGTGCTATGCCCAATCCATAAAAAAGGAGACCCCACAATCTGCGCCAACTACCGTGGGATTAGCCTCCTCAACATCGCATATAAGGTTCTATCGAGCGTATTGTGTGAAAGATTAAAGCCCACCGTCAACAAACTGATTGGACCTTATCAGTGTGGCTTCAGACCTGGCAAATCAACAACCGACCAGATATTCACCATGCGCCAAATCTTGGAAA
Source organism: Bactrocera neohumeralis (assembly GCF_024586455.1). Taxonomy (NCBI): domain Eukaryota; kingdom Metazoa; phylum Arthropoda; class Insecta; order Diptera; family Tephritidae; genus Bactrocera; species Bactrocera neohumeralis. The sequence continues at coordinate 19,995,805 of NW_026089623.1, forward strand.
AGACCCGTGAAAAGAGAATCGACACACACCACCTCTTCGTCGATTTCAAAGCTGCTTTCGACAGCACGAAAAGGAGCTGCCTTTATGCCGCGATGTCTGAATTTGGTATCCCCGCAAAACTAATACGGCTGTGTAAACTGACGTTGAGTAACACCAAAAGCTCCGTCAGGATCGGGAAGGACCTCTCCGAGCCGTTCGATACCAAACGAGGTTTCAGACAAGGCGATTCCCTATCGTGCGACTTTTTCAACCTGCTTTTGGAGAAAATAGTTCGAGCCGCAGAACTAAATAGAGAAGGTACCATCTTCTATAAGAGTGTACAGCTGTTGGCGTATGCCGATGATATTGATATCATCGGCCTCAACACCCGCGCCGTTAGTTCTGCTTTCTCCAGGCTGGACAAGGAAGCACAGAAAATGGGTCTGGCAGTGAACGAGGGCAAGACGAAGTATCTCCTGTCATCAAACAAACAGTCGTCGCATTCGCGACTTGGCACTCACGTCACTGTTGACAGTCATAACTTTGAAGTCGTAGATAATTTCGTCTATCTTGGAACCAGCGTAAACACCACGAACAATGTCAGCCTAGAAATCCAACGCAGGATAACTCTTGCCAACAGGTGCTACTTCGGACTGAGTAGGCAATTGAGAAGCAAAGTCCTCTCTCGACAAACAAAAACCAAACTCTATAAGTCACTCATAATTCCCGTCCTGCTGTATGGTGCAGAGTCTTGGACGATGTCAACAACGGATGAGTCGACGTTGCGAGTTTTCGAGAGAAAAGTTCTGCGAAAGATTTATGGTCCTTTGCGCGTTAGCCACGGCGAATACCGCATTCGATGGAACGATGAGCTGTACGAGATATACGACGACATCGACATAGTTCAGCGAATTAAAAGACAGCGGCTACGCTGGCTAGGTCATGTTGTCCGGATGGACGAAAACACTCCAGCTCTGAAAATATTCGACGCAGTACCCGCCGGGGGAAGCAGAGGAAGAGGAAGACCTCCACTCCGTTGGAAGGACCAAGTGGAGAAGGACCTGGCTTCGCTTGGAATATCCAATTGGCGCCACGTAGCGAGAAGAAGAAACGACTGGCGCGCTGTTGTTAACTCGGCTATAATCGCTTAAGCGGTTTCTACGCCAATTAAGAAGAGAAGAAGGAGGCGCAAAAATCACCCAAAAGGATACCACGACTCTTGAATACCGCAAATGAGAGATGGGTAGACGTGGTTAAAAAGAGGAAACTGATGGAAAAGAAAATTAAAACAAAACCGGATGCCATCATTATTACGAAGAAAGAAGGGGCGTCGAAGGGAGCTGGGTTCGAACGTAACCTATGTTCGAAAAACACTTCAAGGAGACCTGCTTCTAGAACTGAAAAATGGAGAAGACACGAAAGCCGAATCTTTCCACAGCGCCCTGGAAGGAGTGGTTAGAGAAATGGCCATGATACAGCCTAAAACCCACAACGTTACGATTGTATGAAAAGACCTGGACGAAATAACAACTCCCGAAGAAATCTGCTCAGCACTGAAAAGGGAGTGTGGAATCCAAAATCTAGTGATAGCAAATGTCAAAAGTCTACGAAAAACGCGTAGTGGCACACAAATAGCACTTGTATGCAGGCGGGCGCAAGATGCTAAGGCCGCACTCAAACTGGGAAAAATAAAGATTAGGTGGTTGATCTGTCGCCTTCGAGAATCCTTGCCTATTCCCAGGTGTTATAAGTGTTTCCATCTGGGTCACATGGCTCTTAAATGCTGCAGTTTGACAGACACATCTTCCCTATGCACACGCTGTGGAACCGCAGGACACTTAGCAAGGTCGTGTACAAACGCTCCGAGCTGCATGCTCTGCAAAGGGGAGCACTCTGTATTGAGTACGACTTGCCCAAAGTACCTCGAGATGATGAAATCTCTAAGTAAATGAGGATACAACAGCTAAATCTAAACCATTGCGCAGCAGCACAAGATCTGCTAGATCAGACAATCATAGAATCGAACATAGATGTCGCCATGCTAAGTGAACAATACTCCCAGCGTCCGGAAAGCACATGGATTGCAGACAAATCTGGCAAGGCAGCAATATGGTCCTGTAAAGGGCAACCTTTTAAGACCTGCTCCAGAGAAGCCCATAATTGCTTCACATGGGCGAATATTCAGGGGATTTATTTTGTAAGTTGCTATGCTCGTCCCAGCGCAGCAATCACAGAATTCGAAGATTTCCTCTTAAGGCTGTCTTTAGAAACCAGAGGAAAAACACGAATCATAATAGCGGGTGATTTTAATGCTTGGTCAAGTGTATTCGGCAGCAGATGCACAAACCACCGCGGGCGACTAATTCATGAGTATCTGAGTCAAACGCACTTAACAATAATGAACACCGGAACTCGAAACACTTACCAAAAAGGCAATAAAGGATCCATAATTGACATTATGTTTGCAAACGATTCGCCGAGTAGGCACATTAAGTGGGCGGTGTCTGACATATACACAAACAGCGATCATATGGCAATTATAGCACAAATCTCGTACTCCCGAGAGCAGGAACTTCTTAGCAGAGACACCTCCCGAAAGCGAAGCTGAAAGCAACAAGAGTTCGACCCAGACCTGTTTGAGCTAGTCTGTAGCGCATCAAAGGCAACAGGCGACAGCGCCACCCAATTGGTGTCAGCAGTGTGAAAAGAACTGATCGCAGCATGCGATGCAACAATGCGTAGAACGTCCCACCACAACAAGTGGCGGCCTGTATATTGGTGGAATGAGGAAATTTGCCACTCTGCTAGACGGCGTCTACAGCGCAACCGGGGCGAAACGAACGAAAATCGCCTTGGGGAAGATTTTAAAAGCCACAAGAAGCTTCTAAGTCGGCAATTACCCGAAGCAAAAAATCATGTTTTGAGAAGCTATGCGAGGAAGCAAACATTGACCCTTGGGGTACTGCTTACAAAATCTGTATGTCCAGATTTAAAAACAAGCAGCAGCAACCTAAAGACGCCTCTTTTATGGATTATGGATCACCAAAGCGCCTGGATTGGATGGCATACCAAACAGAGCTCTGAAGGAAGCCATAAGCTCAAAACCTCGAGTATTCGCTAAAATGTACAACGCTATTATAAGGAAGAGGTATTCCCAGACTCTTGGAAAGTACAGCGTTTGGTTCTGCTCCCAAAACAAAAGAAACCACCTGAAGAACCTTCATCGCACCGACCTCAGTGCATGCTCGACACAATGGGTAAAGTGTACGAGAATATAATACGAAACCGCTTGGACTTAGCAATCCAGAATTCCGGCGGATTATCAGAGAGACAATAAGGCTTTATAAGAAAGAGATCCACTATTGACGCACTACGAGAAGTCGTTGATACTGCGAAATGAGCAGTAAGTGGCAAAAGATGGAAAGGTGGCACAAAAAAGTACTGCGCGCTGATTACCCTGGATGTCAAGAATGCGTTCAACTCGGCAAAATGGGCAGGCATAATCAAAGCCCTGGATGAAATACGGGCCCCTGAATACCTCATAAACATAATAATGAGTTATTTTAAAAACAGAAGGCTGATTTTTAATACGGACGAAGGCACCAAGACCTACTCTATCTCGAGTGGAGTACCCCAAGGGTCAGTGTTAGGCCCACTATTATGAAACCTTATGTATGACGGGGTGCTAAGAAGACAGCAACCAGCACACGTGAAACTAGGAGCTTATGCGGATGATCTCATGGTCGTAGCAGTGGCCAAACAATTAGCCGACCTGAAAAATAAATGTAATGAGTGCTTAAATGGTTCTCTTCTGTGAGTCTGAAACTGGCGGAGGAAAAAACAGAAGTTTTACTAATAAGCACTAGAAAGATAGAAGAACGAATAGAGCTCACCATAGGGGAATGCGAGATTACTTCGCAGCCGCAACTGAAGTATCTGGGAGTAATATTGGATTCCAAATTAAAATTTAAAGAACACCTGGAGTATTCTTCCGCGAGGGCAAACAAAATTAATTATGCCCTATCAAGAATGATGACCAATAGAGGCTGTGTGCGTTCCAGCCGGCGATTCTTAATAGCGAAAGCAATGAGTTCCGTAATACTGTATGAGGCACCAGTATGGATACAGGCAATGGATATAAAATCTTATGCTAAACAAATAATTACAGTGCATGGGCTTTCTGCAATTCGGGTAATAAGTGCTTTCCGGACTATATCAACCGACGCTGCTGAAGAATTAGCAATCATGCCGCCCATTGACATCCAGGGAGATGAACTCGAGCGTTTATATCAGCTATCAACGCCTAAAACAGTATCGGCAAGGACAGAGGAGAGAAACAAGAGCACTAAAATGTGGCAGAAGCGGTGGAATTCCTGATCCAAAGGGCGCTGGACTCATCGACTTATACCGGACATCCACTCGTGGATAGAGAGACGACATGGGGATCTAGATTACCACCTGACCCAAATACTTAGTGGACATGGATGCTTTAGAAGCTACCTTTTCAGATTCCACAATGACATTAGTCCGAACTGCTCGACGTGTACAGAGTATATAGAAGACTCTGAACATGTATTATTTTATTGCCCTCGATTTTCGAAGGGAAAAGCTAAAAACCACACTCGGTGGTAGTTTTACAGTCGATAATTTAACGACACTCATGTGTCTGTCGACTGATAAATGGAAAGCTGTCAGCGAAGCGTCAGCATCTATAATGACAAAACTGAGACTTTTTGAACAAATTAGGCGTCGATAGATGAGACTTAAATGTCCTGTCCCTCCCACGTAGTAATACTTAATCGGTGGTCCCGTGAGAGAGTCTTGAGTTGGGAGTAGATTTAGCGGATGTACTATAAAAAAAAGAAATATGCATATCATATTTCGAAGCAAACTAGTGCATTTACACTAGATTACATTGCATTTCCCTTGCACATTTCATTATTTTATATACTCAAACGAATATTGCGACAACCAAAGATAAAAAAAACAAGTAAGGAAGGGCTAAGTTCGGGTGTCACCGAACATTTTATACTCTCGCATGATAAAGTGATAATCGAGATTTCATTATACGTCATTTTCATATTTTTCAAATACCGTATTTTTGTAAAGTTTTATTCCGCTGTCATCATTGGTTCCTAATGTACTATATATTATACAGAAAAGGCAACAGATGGAATTCAAAATAGCGTTATATTGGAAGAAGACGTGGTTGTGAACCGATTTCACCCATATTTCCTGCACGTCATCAGGGTGTTAAGAAAATATTATATACCGAATTTCATTGAAATCGGTCTAGTAGTTCCTGAGATATGGTTTTTGGTCCATAAGTGGGCGAGGCCACGCCCATTTTCAATTTTTAAAAAAGCCTGGGTGCAGCTTCCTTTTGCAATTTCTTCCGTAAAATTTAGTGTTTCTGACGTTTTTTGTTAGTCCGTTAACGCACTTTTAGTGATTTTCAACATAACCTTTGTATGGGAGGTGGGCGTGGTTATTTTCCGATTTCTTCCATTTTTGAACTGTATATGGAAATGCTTGAAGAAAACGACTCTGTAGAGTTTGGTTGACATAGCTATAGTAGTTTCCGAGATACGTACAAAAAACTTAGCAGGGGGCGGGTCCACACCCACTTTTCCAAAAAAATTACGTCCAAATATGCCCCTCCCAAATGCGATCCCTTGTGTCAAATTTCACTTTAATATCTTTATTTATGGCTTAGTTATGACACTTTATAGGTTTTCGGTTTCCGCCATTTTGTGGGCGTGGCAGAGGGCCGATTTTGCCCATCTTCGAACTTAACCTTCTTATGGAGCCAAGGAATACGTGTACCAAGTTTCATCATGATATCTCAATTTTTACTCAAGTTACAGCTTGCACGGACGGACAGACGGACGGACGGACGGACAGACGGACGGACAGACAGACATCCGCATTTCGACTCTACTCGTCACCCTGATCGATTTGGTATATATAACCCTATATCTGACTCTTTTAGTTTTAGGACTTACAAACAACCGTTATGTGAACAAAACTATAATACTCTCCTTAGCAACATTGTTGCGAGAGTATAATTAACGTCACAATAAATAGTGCAACGTTAACATTTAAGGGAATGCAATTGATGTAATGTGAGAAGTAGGCCATTTAACAAATAAAGAAAAAGATAAAGAAAAAAATATTGTAATATAAAATAAGACCTAGCTTAAGAAAAATTTCTAAATAAAGTGGCATAAGAATTTTGACTGTTAATATGACAAGGGATGTTTTTCTCTTCGCAATTCACTAAACCGAAGTTTAGTATTAATAAGAATATTTGAATAAAAGTTCAGTATTTACCGGTAACGAGTTAAACTTAAGCTTAACAAAAATTTAAAAATCTAGTATTGAACTGGGGTTCAATAACTACAACTCACGCACACATTCTTTTTTGGTGTCCGCAAGATCCATGAACCATACACCCCAATTCCACTTTGGTTTGTACTTGTATATCTGACAATAAATGCACAAAACACTATCCACGTGCTTTGATGAACATCCACTGTATCGCAGCCGCTCACTAGACGACAATGGCAGAACATTCATCATTCAATTTAGAGGAGTGAATATCGAAGTTGACAACACAGGGATTGTATCTTATTCGCCATTATTGTCTAAATTACATTCAAAACTCAAATCAATGTTGAATATTGCAGTTTGGTGAAATCGATGAAATACGTTTGCAAGTACGTCACTAAAGAAAGTAACATGGCACATTACTTTTGTAATTCATGAACGTTTTCCGACTCTTGTGCGTCTCGCCCAACCCAAAAAACACAGTAAAGCCAATGGAAATACCGCCAACAACAAAATCGACATTGAAGAGTTTTTTCTCCTCTTGAGATTATACATGGAATAATATCGCATGTTAAAAAACCTCGCTTTGATGCGGATTGTTGCTAGACGTTTATTCACCGGAGTGAATGATAGTACTCGGCGACGGAGTCTCTCTCCCACCACGAATCCCACACCAATCTTGCGCTCCGTTATATGGCCACTGTAGTAAATGCAACAAGGACCTACTCGTTTCTGTCCTTGTCCCGTCCATTGCATTTCTTGGACGGCGGTGATGTCAGCCTTTATTTTCACGAGGACATCAACCAGCTGGACAGTGACCAATTAAGCGACCGGACATTCTAGGTGCATGCCCTCAATTCGTAGTCCTTATTTCGTTTGCCATGGTCGTCATCAAAAGGGGGGTTTCTCATCCGAGGCTGTTGGTAGTTTTTCATTGGTATAGTTTTTTACGGGCCCCCCCCCCGCTGAGGGGATGTTTCGCCTTCTCACTTTAGCTCGCCTTCGAACGGATGTTCTTTGGCTACCCAGAGGATACTTGGTCAAAGACCGGAAGTAGTGAGCTGCTTGAGCCATGTGTAAAAGAATCGTTTCTGGCCACTCCCAAGTGAATGGCGATCAGAGAACTTTCCTCACTTGCGTGAACCTCTACACATGACTCCATCCTCCTTTTAATAAATTACATTCTATTATTACAGATCTAATAGACAACAACTTTTTAATAGAGCTTTTGAGCAAAGGCGCCTACAAACTTAATGTCTTCGATGCAAATAATTATCGCACAATAACAAAATACTTATCTAATTAAAATATACCTTGGTTTAGCTACGAGAGTAAACATAATAGACCAATAAAGGTAATAATAAAAAAACGTACACCACTGGTGCTATACACAATCCATTTTAAATGATTTAAAATTTCAAGGTTTTTATGTCATAAATGCAATTAATAAGCTTAAATGGAAAACTAAAGAACCGCTAGATATGTTTTTAGTAGTATATGATGCTACCGAAGACATTAAGAAAATTCACCAGATCAAAACCATTTTTAGTACTGTTGTCAAAGTTGAGCCAATTAAATCATCTAAATTAATTCCATAGTGCAAAAACTGTCAAGCTTTTGAACATACACAAAACTTCTGTGGTAAGCCATCGAGGTGTGTGAAATGTGGAGGCAAACATCCCATTACTGAATGCAGAAAAGCTAAAAAAGACCCTGCTAAATATTGTAACTGCGGCGATTTTCATCCTGCACGCTACCTTTGTTGTGTAGTCGCAAAATAACTGCAACAACTTAGAGATAAAAGAATGGTAATTCAGTTGAGGGAAATCCCAATGCTCCGACGAACAAACCCGTTGTGAACAAAGGAGAAGTAAAATCCCTTCCTTCCGTTTCTAAAGGCCATACAAATACAATTCAAAAAGTAGTTCGTTATCCCAAATTTTGGATAAAAAAAATTAACAAGAAAAACTATTTAAGTCCTTTAATCAGCGGCTCAACGCTCTGGAGTACCATCTATAATTTATTGATGAACAGTATCTCTTTGAAAATAATGCTATGGAACGGTAATGGTCTTTCCCAAAAGTAAAAATGAATTAGAAATTGTTCTACACGACAGAAATATTGATATATTTATGTCTATTATCTGAAACGCATTTTACGAACCATTCATTTTTAAAATTTAAAAATTATGAATTATATCACCCACCATACCGGTAAACTCAGCACGAGGAGGGACCGCTATAATTATCGAAAGCAATATTGAACACCTCGAGGAAGATCCGATTAAGACGGAAGAAATTCAAGCTACAACAATTTCAGTTAAATCGCACAATAACCTATTGTATCTTATTGCTCTGTATAGTCCACCTAGACATAATTTAAAAATCGAAACGTACATATATGAATTTATTAAAATATATGACGGAAGGTTCATCATTGGTGGCGACTTTAACGCAAAACACACACATTGGGGATATCGTTTAACTACAACCAAAGATCGAGAACTTCTCAAAGCTATACAAGCAGTTGGATGCAATTTTGTGTCTACAGGAAGACCCACTTATTGGTCTACAGATAGACAGAAATTGCCAGACCTTCTTGACTTCTTTATAATCCATATACTAAAGAAACGTAATTTATGTATTAAAGATTGCTCAGACCGAAACTCTGACCATTCCCCAGTGCTACTAACTCTGTATGAAAAGCAATTTATTTCGGCCTCCAAGCCAACGTTATGTAATAAACACACTAATTGGTATACATTTAAAAGTATAGTGAAAAAAGTCGACCTAAAGCTTAAGCACATATCGACTGGTATTGAGTTGGACTGTGAGGTTGAAGATTTCACAAAAATAATTCAAAACCCTGCGTGGAAAAGTACACCAAATACCCGCGTGAGTCTAAGTGGTACCAAATACCCAAAACACATCTCAGAAAGCATCCATAAAAAGCGCAAGCTTCGACGGAGATGGCAGCAAACTAGGTCAACTGCTCTCAAAACTGAGCTTAATAAATGTACAGCGAAACTAAGAACACAAATTAAACAGTTTAAAAAATTTTCCTTCAAAACTTATTTGGCTAAACTTACAGCTGATAAATCCAGCGACTACTCACTCTAAAAAACTGCAAGAAATATTAATAAACAAATAAAACATGTAACAAAATTAAAAAACGAAACTGCATGGGCTTTAACGAATGAACAGAAAGCTGTGTACTTGCAAATAATTTGAGAAACACATTTACGCTTAACGATGAGTATGAGATAAACTGTGAAAATAGTTGGTTGGATCCACACATCAGCATTTCACCTCTTACAATTAAAGAAATTAAAAATCTTATCGGGAACACAAGAGTCAAAAAAGCACCTGGGTACGATTTAATAACTGGAGAAATATTATGCAATTTACCAAAGAATTGTATAAAGAAACTTGTAAACATTATAAACAGTGCTTTATGCCTAAGATACGTGCCATCGCTTTAGAAAGTATCTCAAGTCATAATGATACCTAAGCCAGGTAAGCCAGTACACGATGTTACATCATATAGACCAAGTTCGCTGCTGCCGGCTTTATTTAAAATCTTTGATAATGTACTCGTAAATAGGCTCAAACCAATAATCGCTCATAAACACCTAATACCAACACATCAATTTGGCTTCCGTGACCATCATTCAACAATTCACCAGGTACACCGAATCGTTAATTTCGTTGAAAATACAATCGACAAAATGAATGTTTGTACGGGGGCCTTTTTGGACGTGTCTCAAGCTTTTGACAAAGTTTGGAATACGGGTCTGCAAATTGAAATACATGCTACCCAATTAATTTTGTGAAATAATTGCTTTGACTTAAAAGATAGATACTTCCGCATTAAACAAGTGGATGCATACTCAAAGCTGCAAACGATAGAAGCGAGTGTTCCCCAGGGAAGCGTGTTGAGGCCAATGCTTTATTTGCTTTTTACCAGTGACCTTCCATCTGATTCGAGTTATATGACAGCGGCATTTGCGGATGACACAGCTTTGTTAGCAGCTAGAGAGTCAACTTCAGTACCTAGTCGACGAGTGCAGACAGCAGTCCACGCAATTACTAAGTGAGCATCTAGCATCAATTAAACGACACCAAATCAATTTATGTCGACTTTACCTTGAAAAAATAACATTCCTATACCACATCATAACAGTGCTAAGTACCTAGGTATCACCTTAGATGCTAAGCTACGCTGGAAAGAGCATGTCAAACAAAAGGAGCGAGCATGATATGAAATTTGGCAAACTTTACTACCTAGTTGGCAGTAAATCCACGCTATCAATTCAAAACAAACTGTTATTATATAATCAAGTTCTAAAGCCAGTTTGGGCCTACGGAGCCAAACTATGGTGTAAGGTACTAAGGACTTTAGTTAATGCTCCTTGGTACATTAGATCTGCTGACCTGCACCGTGATCTAGGCGTGAATTCAGTGGTAAATGAAATCTCAAAAAAAAAAAAAATCATATGGCGGCTAGGGAAGCATTGGTCCGATTCAACCCGTTTTTGACATACAGACATACCATTGCACGAGAAGGATTACCCCTTAATTTCAGTTATGTACATATTGCACATTTTGGATTAAAAATCAACTATAGGTACCGGGGTCTAAATATATGATTCCCAGGAACTTGAACAGTTTTTATTAGATTTAAGCAATTTTTGGTCAAGTGATGGCACACACTAAAGATTTTATTCGTGCAAGGTATTATCTCGTTATTTTAATTCCTTCTTGATTTATGTACTGGAAACTGAACGAATCAAGTGGAATTTAAAATTGTGCTATATGGGACGTAGGCATGGTTATTGTCCGCTTTAGTTCATTTTCACCACGTGATATAAGATCGTAAGGACAATGGCACGTACTAAATATTGTCGAAATCGGTGAGCGCCATCGTCCAATTTTCACGCCAGCTCACATAAAATTTTCTCATGATATCTCGGTGGTAAAATTTAATATCTCTGGCGTATTTGGTTATTGATTTATCACGTTTTTAGTAGTTTTTAATAGTATCATTATATGGTGAGTGAGCGAGGTTATCCTCCGATATCAACCCTCATACCAAGTTTCATCGCACAGACAGTCACCCGGATTTCAACTTTTCTCGTCATCCTGATAATTTATATCCATATATGTATCTATCTATCTCGAGTAATCTTAGGTGATACATACAACCGTTAGGTGAACAAAACTCTAATATTCTGTAGAAACTGGTTGCAAAAGTATAACAGACCATTTTTCAATGAACATAGCAATTGCCAATCTACTTTACAAAACAAAAAATATATTTCAATTCTGCAGGCATTTATTCAAATCTTATTCTTTACTGGCATGGGAACCGCATACGCGGTTAATCGCTGAACATTGTTAATGTAGTCATATATCTCGAACAGCTCATCGTTTCATCGAATGAGATATTCGCCGTGTCCAACGCGCAAAAGACTATAAAACTTCGCAGAATTTTTCTCTCGCAAACTCGCAATATCGACTCATCAGATGTTGTCACCGTCCGTGCCTCTGCACCATATATCAGGACGGGAATAATGACTGACTTTCAGAGTTTTGTTTTTGTTCGTCGAGAGAGGAATTTACTTCTGAATTACCTCCTTAGTCCAACACACGTTTGCAAGAGATATTCTGCGTTGGATTTCGAGGTTGACGTTGTTGTTGGTGTTGATACTGATTTCAGGATAGACGAAATTATTTACGACTTCGAAGTTATTACTGTCAGCAGTGACGTGGGTGCCTAGTCGCGAATGCGACGACTGATTGTTTGATGACAGGAGATATTTCGTCTTGCCCTCGTTCACCATCAGACCCATTTGCTTTGCTTCCTAATCCAGTCTGGAGAAAGCAGAACTAACGGGGCCGTTGTTAAAGCCACTGATAGCAATATCATCAGTACACGCCAGCAGCTGTACACTCTTATAAAAGATAGTACCTTCTCGGTTTAGTTCTGCGGCTCGAAATATTTTCTCCAGAAGTAGGTTGAAGAAGTCACACAAAAGACAGTCGCCTTGTCTGAAACCTCGTTTGGTATCGAACGGCTTGGAGAAGTCTTTCCCGATCCTGACGGAGCTTTTGGTGTTGCTCAACGTCAGCTTACAGAGCCATATTAGTTTTGCGGTAATACCAAATTCAGACATCGTGGCATAGAGGCAGCTCCTTTTTGTGCCGTCAAAGGCAGCTTTGAAATCGACGAAGAGGTGGTGCGTGTCGATTTTCTTTTCACGGATCTTTTCCAAGGCTTGGTGCATGTAGAATATCTGGTCAGTTGTTGATTTTCAGGTCTAACGTTACACTGATAAGAACCAATCAGTTTGTTGGCGGTGGGCTTTAATCTTTCACACAATTCGCTCGATAGAACCTCATAGGCGAAGTTGAGGAGGCTTATCCCACGGCAGTTGGCGCAGATTGTGGGGTCTCCCTTTTTTTGGATTCACCAGAGCACACTTAAATTCCAATCGTTGGGGATGCTTTCGTCAGACCATATTTTACAAAGAAGCTGATGCATGCTCTATATCAGTTCTTCGCCGCCGTGTTTCAATAGCTCGTCTGGCAATCCATCGACCCCGTCGCTTTATTATTCTTCAGACGGGTAATTGCTATTCGAACTTCTTCATGGTCGGGCAAAGGAACGTCTGCCTCATCGTCATAGATTGGGGAATCGGGTTCGCCTTCTCCTGGCGTTATACTTTCGCTGTCATAGACTGTTGCTACCCTCTTCAACTTTTGGTATCTTTCCCATCCCTCACGTTTTATGGTCGATTGTAACGTTGCGAAATAGGCAGTCTGTTTTCTCTCCACTGCGATACCGCTCTCCTCATCGTACCAGCTTTTCTTTTGCATTTTCCAAAAACCAATGGTTTCGGTTGCAGCTGTACGTAAGGAGCTTGTCAATGCCCTCAAATATCGTAGTCTTTATTTCGTTTGCCATGGTTATCATCAAAAGGGGGGTCTCTCATCCGAGGCTGCTTCCGCTTTTTCATTAGTAGTGTTTTTTACTGGCGGGTCCCAAAGCCAGCGCACAACCCAGTGGAGAGGAAGTTTCGCCTTTTCACTTTACCTCGCTTTAAAGCGGGTGTGATTAGGCTACCCAGAGGATACTTGGTCAAAGACCGGAAGTCTTGAGCCGCCTGAGCTATATGTAAAATAATCGTTTCTGGCCAAACCCAAGTGAATCGCCATGAGAGAACTTGCGTGAACTTCTACACATGTTCCATGCTCTGTTTATACTAATAGAAACTTATATAATTTAAAACAAGATAGGATTCACTGCTAAAACCAGTCTCGACTGAGACGTTTCGCTTATCCTGAAAATATAAAAAAAGTAAAATTCCTCTTAACAGCTTTGGAAAACTTCCCACAATTGAATTGAAATTTAATAAATTTTTTTTAAATTTTTAATCGAATATTCAACGAATTGTTCGGTCAATAACGTTGACAACAGTAATAGAAAAATTTTGTCTTAACGAAACCCGAAAATTTTTTACTCACATACCACACATCCATTGAAAGCAGCAGAATACACCACAATATAATCGTCGCTCAGACAGAGAACATAAAACATTTCATAAAATTGTAATACGTTTTTAACAGTTCTCTCACATACTCAAACAGAGAATATGAAGAGAAATAAATATATGTATTTTCTGCATATAATGACATGGCATATATGCCCAAGTATATTGAAGAAAAATAAGTTCTTTGATATTCTACTTATAACAGGGAAAAATGTGTACAAATACAGCTCTCTTACATACTCAAGAATATGAAGAGACATAAATATGTATGCATGCTCCTTATGATACACCCAACAACAGCATTGTGATATGTTCATGCTTCAATTTTTGCGTTCGCAATGTAAGCAAATATGTATGCTTTGCGTTTTGCCGTCGGCATTTCCATATTGGCATGTAAAAACAATTATGATATGAGTATAATTTTGTTTGAATGCATGCATAGTACTATTTACAGTCAATTTGGACTAGTATATTTAATAATTTATTTGATTTTTACATAATATACTATACTAATAAATTTTTTTGTATTATGTTTTTTAGTAACATAAATTGAGTTTATCACAACAATATATAAATACATCGTTTATCATATTAATTTTATTGTCTGCTCATATGAATGTATGTATACGCATGTGCGCGCATTGATCTGCATGTTCATACATTCATATATACTTATACATATGTACATATATTTGTATACATTGCCGAACAAATAATGCACAAGCATACCAACACATGTGAATATGTCACCAACAAAAAATTGAAACATTGTTCTACAAAAACAATAATTGCTTAAATAGCATAAGCATGGCAAGTCAATATGGCAGGCGAATTGGCGAAGCCCAAATGTAGTAAATTTTACAACAAAAACGATTTCATTCATAAACGCAGGCGCATATTCCACAAGCGACCTCGCTTCATTCATAAAAACAGACGCCGTAACATCTCCCCGAGCATGCCTTTGCCAACAAGCGTCTTTACGCGACGATGGCAAAAGCTAAAAATCATAAATTGAACATCTTCTGGTGTTTATTCTAAGAAAGAAGTGAAAAAGTGGCAATATAGCTGTTGTCGATTTATAATATTTGTCAATTCTAAAATATTTTGCCGTGGCTCGCAAAAATCAGCGTAGATATGTATGCAAGCTCATACAAAAACACACATAAGTATTTACGATAGCTTGTTGGCGTAGCTGTTCGAGCAGCAAGGGAAGCGGTAACAATCGGCGATCGTTTGTTAGTTTCTTTCGGCACAGCTCGGATTTTCTACCAACAACACAATGTTGTGGCCCTTTGTCGTCGCGTCAGTGCTTCGACAAAAGCATATTTCTATACTTAAACAAAATTATTTTAACCATTGTATATTTCTTTCCTGCATAACGAAACCATAATTAGGACAACGCAATATAAGTATGGTGGTGTTGGTGGTAAGCGCTTGAAAAGTCAAGATGAGAACACAGTTCGAATCTCGACAGAAATTATTTTTAATTTTTGCCTTTTATTCTTCCATGAGAATAAATTGTAAAATAAGAATTTTTCATTCTTTTGTAATTTTTGTTGAGCTGCCGGCACTGTTGCAACATTTCTTCTAAGAACCCAATTACACGAGGCAACTTTTGTTGCGGCAACTCTTGGTTTATAGGCGAGGGGGCGATGAAGAGAGGGGAATCGCGCCGAGTTTCCAGTGTTCAGCAACTCGCTTTGGTGTTCTTATTCGTAACAGTTCGCTGCGACGTTTTTCGGCATTCGTGTTCTTTCTTTCGTAGTACATAGTTGCATTTGCGTATCTTTTTTTGAAATTAATATTTTGAATATATTTAAAAAATTTAATTTCATCTTTTGGTAATTAATTTGCAAATATGTATACAAATATACATAATATAATATAAATATTTTAGAAGATGGAGTATGATGAAAAAATCGAATTAATTAAAGATATTGTGAAATGTATGGAGGAAGCCATACAAATTGATTCAGACGATAGTAAAAAGGGTGATATATCTTATAAATAAATAAAATGTATTTCTTAATTGACAGAGCTGATTAATATATGTGATAGAGTGGCCCAAATACCTATAAGGAAAAAGAAACGACAATGGGTTAAAGTAAAGAGTAGACAATGGGTTAAAATAAAGTGAAAGAGAATGAGAAAAAAAACTCGAGCAGAGTTGCGCAACACAAGTTGCTCGTGTGAAGGTAATGGGCGACAGCAAAAGAGAATCGCCCGAGAATTAGCAACTAAAGTTGCCTCATGTAATCGCGAACTAAGCAGTTTTGCCAAAGAATGTAAAAACATAGAGAAGGTGCAAATTGAATTCTGCATGATGTTGGATTTGACGGCTAACAGAGCTGATAGATTTATAGTACGGAATTCACCATTCTCGCTGCTAT